>NC_138163.1:29346314-29946314 GCF_964165515.1 Mesoplodon bidens | reverse complement strand
AAACCCTGCAGAAAGCAGGCATAGAGGGAACTTACCTCAACATAATAAAGGCCATATATGACATACCCACAGCCAACATCATCCTCAGTGGTGAAAATCTGAAACAATTTCCTCTAAGATCAGGAAAAAGACAAGGTTGCCCACTCTCACCACTATTATTCAACACTGTTTTGGAAGTTTTAGCCACAGCAATCAGAGAAAATAAATAAATAAAAGGAATGCAAATCAGAAAAGAAGTAATGATGTCACTGTTTGCAGATGACATGATACTATACATAGAGAATCCTAAAGATGCCACGAGAAAACGACTAGAGCTAATCAATGAATTTGGTAGAGTAGCAGGATACAAAATTAATGCACAGAAATCTCCTGCATTCCTATACACTAATGATGAAAAATATGAAAGAGAAATTAAGGAAGCACTCCCATTTACCCCTGCAACAAAAAGAATAAATTACCTAGGAATAAACCTACCTAAGGAGACAAAAGACCTGTATGCAGAAAACTATAAGACACTGATGAAAGAAATTAATGTTATAAACAGATGGAGAGATATACCATGTTCTTAGATTGGAAGAATCAACATTGTGAAAATGACTATACTACCCAAAGCAATCTACAGAGTCAATGCAATCCCTATCAAACTACCACTGGCATTTTTCCCAGAAGTAGAACAAAAAATTTCACAATTTGTATGGAAACACAAAAGACCCCGAATAGCCAAAGCAATCTTGAGAAAGAAAAACAAAGCTGGAGGAATCAGGCTCCCTGACTTCAGACTATACTACAAAGCTACAGTAATCAAGACGGTATGGTACTGGCACAAAAACAGAAAGATAGCTCAATGGAACAGGATAGAAAGCCCAGAGATAAACCCATGCACATATGGTCACCTTATTTTTTCTTTCTTTTTTTTTTTTTGTGGTACACGGGCCTCTCACTGTTGTGGCCTCTCCCCTTGCGGAGAACAGGCTCCGGACACGCAGGCTCAGCGGCCATGGCTCACGGGCCCAGCCACTGCGTGGCATGTGGGATCTTCCCGGACTGGGGCACAAACCCGTGTCCCCTGCATCGGCAGGCGGACTCTAAACCACTGCGACACCAGTGAAGCCCTGGTCACCTTATTTTTGATAAAGGAGGAAAGAATATACAGTGGAGAAAAGACAGCCTCTTCAATAAGTGGTGCTGGGAAAACTGGACAGCTACATGTAAAAGAATGAAATTAGTACACTCTGTAACACCATACACAAAAATAAACTCAAAATGGATTAAAGACCTAAATGTAAGGCCAGACACTACAAAACTCTTGGAGGAAAACATAGGCAGAACACTCTATGACATAAATCACAGCAAGATCCTTTTTGACCCACCTCCTAGAGAAGTGGAAATAAAAACAAAAATAAACAATGGAACCTAATGAAACTCAAAAGCTTCTGCACAGCAAAGGCAACCATAAGCAGAACGAAAAGACAGCCCTCTGAATGGGAGAAAATATTTGCCAATGAAGCAACTGACAAAGGATTAATCTCCAAAATTTACAAGCAGTTTATGGAGCTCAATATCAAAAAAACAAACAACCTAATCTAAAAATGGGCAGAAGACCTAAATAGACATTTCTCCAAAGAAGATATACAGATTGCCAACAAAGACATGAAAGAATGCTCAACATCTTTAATCATTAGAGAAATACAAATCAAAACTACAATGAGATATCATCTCACACCAGCCAAATGGCCAACATCAAAAAATCTAGAAACAATAAATGCTGGAGAGGGTGTGGAAAAAAGGGAACCCTCTTGCACTGTTTGTGGAAATGTAAATTGATACAGCCTCTATGGAGAACAGTATGGAGGTTCCTTAAAAATCTAAAAGCAGGGGCTTCCCTGGTGGCGCAGTGGTTGAGAGTCCGCCTGCCGATGCAGGGGACACGGGTTCATGCCCCGGTCTGGGAAGATCCCACATGCCGCAGAGCGGCTGGGCCCGTGAGCCATGGCCGCTGAGCCTGAGCATCCGGAGCCTGTGCTCCGCAGCAGGAGAGGCCACAACGGTGAGAGGCCCGCGTACTGCAAAAAAAAAAAAAAAAAAAATCTAAAAGCAGAACTACCATACGACCCAGCAATCCCACTACTGGGCATATACCCTGAGAACACCATAATTCAAAAAGAGTCATGTACCACAATGTTCATTGCAGCTCTATTCACAATAGCCAGGACATGGAAGCAACCTAAGTGTCCACTGACAGATGAATGGATAAAGAAGATGTGGCACATATATACAATGGAATATTACTCAGCCATAAAAAGAAACAAAACTGAGTTATTTGTAGTGAGGTGGATGGACCTAGAGTCTCTCATACAGAGTGAAGTAAGTCAGAAAGAGAAAAAACAAATACTGTATGCTAACACATATATATGCTATATAAAAAAAAGAAATGGTCATGAAGAACCTAGGGGCAGGACAGGAATAAAGACACAGACCTACTAGAGAATGGACTTGAGGACACGGAGGGGGAAGAAGGGTAAGCGGAGACAAAGTGAGAGAGTGGCATGGACATATATACACTACCAAACATAAAATAGATAGCTAGTGGGAAGCAGCTGCATAGCACAGGGAGATCTGCTCGGTGCTTTGTGACCATCTAGAGGGGTGGGATAGGGAGGATGAGAGGGAGGGAGACGCAAGAGGGAAGAGATATGGGGATATAAGTATAGGTATATCTGATTCATTTTGTTATAAAGCAGAAACTAATACATCATTGTGAAGCAATTATACTCCAATAAAGATGTTATAAAAAAAGGAGTTAGGAGGAAAAGGACAACTAGGTCACTTTAAGTAGCCCTCACTGCCTTACTCATCTTTCTACGCCTCCCTGCCCCACCCTCACACAGCTAGCTTATGGATAAGGACCATCTGGGCCTCTTCCAGGCTGGATGTCCAATTTACATGCTTTTAATAAGCTTTAACAATAGCAAATGTGGACGTGGAAAGAAGGTGGGGAGTGGAAAGGAAATGACACGATCAGAAACAACTGTTCTGTCATACAAAGCAAGCCTCCACTGCCACCCTCTTAATAGAGTGAAAATAATTAAACCTCGGCTATATTCATCATTCCCATCTTACTACAAGTGATCCTTTCCAAAAGGAGGGCTAGCTGTCAGCTGGTTTCCCTGGCAAGTGGGAGACAGTTGAGGGACCTGATGATCTAAGGTCAGAAGAGAGAGCAACAGAAGCCATCTTACCAGGCTTACCAGCATGTGTTATCGTGCTCGACACACAAGGGCCTCCTGTCACGGTGGGGCTGCCTCCTCCATTTGTCACAAAAGGCCCACAAAATGTTTTGCTTTCTTTTATTTTATTTTATTTTATTTATTTATTTATTTATTTTTTTGCGGTATGCGGGCCTCTCACTGTTGTGGGCTCTCCCGTTGCGGAGCACAGGCTCCGGACGCGCAGGCTCAGCGGCCATGGCTCACGGGCCCAGCCGCTCCGCGGCATGTGGGATCTTCCCGGACCGGGGCACGAGCCCGTGTCCCCTGCATCGGCAGGCGGACTCTCAACCACTGCGCCACCAGGGAAGCCCTGCTTTCTTTTAAATTCAGAAGAAAACGTGAACTTTTAGGTAGAGGTTTTAACTTTTAGGTAGAAGTTTTAATATAGTATTAATATATTCATCTTTATACAAATACAGTCAGAAGGTAAAATGTTGAATATTTTTAATGGAAGAAGAGACCCATGGAGGCCAAAGTGTGGAGGGCCCACAAAAGTCCTAATGTGGCACTGGTTCCAGGTTGTGTTCCCAGGGAAGCCGACATCGAGAAAGAGTTTAGTGTCCAGGATGTTTCTAAAGAAGTGCTTGTGGTAGCAACACTTGTAGAAGGGAAGGAAAGGAAGCAGAAAGGAACAAAGGGGAAAACGGAGCTGTAAGGCAAGTTCAAGGACAGACTGCGCCAGCTCCACAGGGAGCGCTGTAGCTACAACGGCCCTTCTGAGTTGTTCTAAGTGGGCCGAGATGACAGGCCTTTTTATTCCCACATCTGTCGTTGGCTTTGGGATGCTCCTGGAAGGGGTGTGACTTGAGGTGACGTCACCGTCTGCAGCTGAAGCAAACCTTGAAGGGGCCAACAGCTGGAGACTGTATGCTAACTTCACCCCAGTGGCTGAGCAGCGAGTCCTTACTGGAAGGAGGGTCTGGGCAGCACCTCTTATACGCACACTGGTTGGTGAAGAGCCTCCCATGGTAAAGAATCAACACCATGTCACTGGTTGAAAGCGGGGCCTAGTGGCATCATAGCCCCACTTCCTTCCAGTCTGTTAAGAACAGCCACAGGAAAGACATCATAAATTAAATCAAATACATTATGTTGCTCATTTATTTTTATCTCAGTCTACAGACCTTGGGTTATTTTTATCACCTTTTAAAAAAGAAAATTCGGCTCTCCCTGGCCATCCCATCAATTTTTCAAGTTGGAATTCTGAAATCTATATATCCATATAAAATTTACATCCCCTCCAAGCACATTTTTAGCCCCACATAAAATTTATGTCAGCAGTGTTTTGCCAATATGGCTACCATAAAAGTTTTGTTCAGACAGTGAGCTCTATACGTTGAAGATAACGATTTCCTCGGTGCAGGAGAGCCAATGATATAAGTTATACGATAGAGTGCTTGGCTGTCTTGTGCACACATTTATTAGCATAAATGTGTTCATCTTCTGATTAGATAAGAAACGGTCTACATCCCCTCTTATCCACAGGCCTATCTCAAGTAGGTGTTGCACAGGTAGCAAAACCCAAAGAAGGGAAGAAAATCAACAACCCCCCCCAAAAAGAGCCAGTTGAATGAAACCTGTTTGAGGAATGGGAAAGAAAAAAGAGAGGAAGGGTTGCATTTGGAAGTTTGGACAAAGGTGGAGGCTTCAGGAAAAATCACCTACTCATTTCTCATTTGCAAGTGGTAGCGGGGAGATGTCCCAGCTAGATTTTTTTAAATATTATTATTATCACCACCATTTCAGGGAAGAAACAATGAGATGGAAATGCCTATTTTCTTCTTTAATGAAATACCTGCCACTTCCTTCTTGGCTCCACTCCTCCCTAGATTTGATGATTTGGAGATAACTTATGAAAAGCAATTTCAAAGTCTGTACAGTACCAGGCTCATTTTCCCAAGTATTCCTTTTAATGGGTTTTGCACGTCCTGGGTTTCAGATTATGTAATCATAGTCAAACTCCATGATCTGAGTCTAGCAATTGACAGACACAGATTTGATTATAAGCTCCTGAACAGCTAGGGAAAGCTTTTATTCTTGCAGAGCCGTAATTGCCTGAGCTTGCCTTTGCAGCTGCCTGCCTCTGGGAAACCCAGTTGGGTTTCAGTTTGCAGACTACTAACTTCTAATCACCAACTCCAGTTCTTGTGATGGGGAAAACATCCATTCGGTGCTAAAACAAAATGCTAGGACCACCCTTTCCTGCCATAAAAATGGTCCAAACACTAAGTCCTATTTCTACCTCACAAATGTCCCTATCTGGGCTTTGCATGGCCCACTTATTCCATATTTTTAAAAATCCACTATAAGAAAATCCAAGTTTATAAAGCACTGGGGGTAGATGAGACGAGTGAAGATAAGTGAGAAGGTAATACAGACAGGAAATGTAAAATCATGTATTTCCTTTAAATAAAGGCTTACATAAGAGTCCTCTTGAACACCAACACTCCCCAACACTCACACCTGGTACGTTTAAATGACCCACACTTCCTGATAAGTTACCTTGTAACCTTGTGCTTGAGCCTTTCATTCATTTTATACATCTTTAGTTTCACCAACACAATCCCCATCCTAGGGCATGGTAGAGTAGCCTGTATGTACAGCTGATTCTCAATATGAGTACTTATTGAAAGAATGAATGACTAAGTGTATATTGAACATCTACCATAAAATGGAGCATAAATGGAGTCACTGATAACTAAAAGTGAGATAATATATGTGACAATACATAACAGAGGACAAGGCACTTAATACACGCTGTTTTTACTTTTTAGTGCAAAATATATTGCAGACATACTAGATGGAAGAGAAGATACAATCAGAGCCTCAAATGTGATTCCTAAAATGCTGAATATTTTCTCCAAAATAATTCCAAACTAATCAGTAAAACCAGGGAGCTCGCTATATGAGCATGAGTAATCTATTCATCCAGTATCTCAATTTAACTGTGGAAGATGGAATAGTCAAATTAAGAACAATTTAGTGACTGAGAACAATACCTGTGTATAGACACATACACACACACACACTAATGAACAAAAGGGATAGAATTACCACCATAAATTTGGACTCAGTATGCAGTAAATTCTGTGTTCCATCTTAAACAAGGAAAATAAAGATCATAATCCAAATTTTACATCTATGGTCAATTACCCGAATTCTTTTAGGAAGACACTCTGATTACACAGGGCAAGCAGTGCCCAGTGACTGCCTAATAGGAGAAAATCTACGTGAAAACTCTAAGTGGAATGGCTAGTGTTCTCCTTTGTCCAATTACTAGTGGTTGCTGGGAAGAATAGAGTTTACAGACCAAGTGGACCAAGGTGCAGCCAGCCCACTGTCCAACTTATGAGTTATCACTGATGTCTGGTTAAGAAGAGTCCTTTTCTGATATTTGGGTTTTCTTAGACTATAGAAATAATATTCATGTATGTCCCCCCAAAAACTCTGGACTTCCTACACTACTAAAATTTCAACAGACTGTAACATATTTGGATATCATAGCCTATGTTCAGGTGCTAAAATAAAATACCAAAACAAGAGACAGATTTTCATGTCTGCTAATTCACTAAACTAATATTTTCATGACCCTAAGATAATGTTAGCTAGTTCCTTTCCTAGCTATAAAGCCACAAAGATTGATAAACTTGATGCTTGACTTTGACATTTGTGAAAGTAAGTTAAGTTTGAAGTTTGTCAAAAGACTGACAGTTCCTCTTTAAAAATAAATTGCCCAGAATATTAAATGATGTTTTATGTACAGGCGCATTCAATTTGATTTTTTCTTTCTTTCTTTCTTTCTTTTTGGCTGCATTGGGTTTTCATTGCTGGGCGCAGGCTTTCTCTAGTTGCAGCAAGCGGGGGCTACTCTTCGTTGCGGTGCACGGTCTTCTCTTTGCAGTGTGTGGGCTTCTCCTTGCAGTGGTTTCTCTCATCGCAGAGCAGGGGCTCTAGGCACACAAGCTCAGTAGTTGTGGCTCGTGGGTTCTAGAGCGCAGGCTTAGTAGTTGTGGCACAAGGGCTTAGTTGCTCCGTGGCATGTGGGATCTTCCTGGACCTGGACTTGAACCCGTGTCCCCTGCATTGACAGGCGGATTCTTAACCACTGTGCCACCAGGGAAGTCCCTCAATTTGATTTTTGCAATATCATAGAAATTACCAAGCATGGTGTTGGAGGTTTTTGGGGTTTTTCTTTTGGGGGGGTGGGGGAAACATTTCATTTTTATTCTGAAGTTGGATTCTGAACCCCTGACAGAGACTCCTTTTGATAAATTTTTCAGGTTATAAAGGTCTTAAAGGCTTCATTAATAACTCTGCTTTGAAAGCATAAAACATCATCCTCTGGCCTTGAATGTAGTAGGCTCTCAAGAAAAAGTGTTGAAGTGACTTTGTCTCCTTTTGAAGATTCATTATATGGGAGAACAGGGAGGAGAACCTCTTGGCTCCAAAAATTAAAGATCAATTAAGAAGCTTTGACACAGAGAACAGACTTGTGGTTGCCAAGGGGGAGGCTAGGTGGAGGAGGGGTGGATTGGGAGTTTGGGATTAGCAGATGCAAACTATTACATATAAAATGGATAAACAATGAGGTCCTACTGTATAGCCCAGGGAACCATATTCAATATCCTGTGATAAACCATAATGGAAAAGAATATGAAAAAGAATGTGTATATATATATATATATATATATATATATATATATATATATATATATATATATATATATATATATATATGTATATATATGTATAACTGAATAACTTTGATGTACAGTAGAAATTAGCAGAACATTGTAAATCAATTATACTTCAATAAAATAATTTTTTTTTAAAAAAGAAACTTTGACGTAGCTTTCCTATTGTACAGTTCCATGGAAGAAACAAGCTGACCATGGAAGAAAGAATACTGGCACTTTGTAGCATCAGTGCCAGTGCTGGTGAACCAGATGATTCTCAATAGCGGTGCTCCAGAGCTGAGACCTAAAGTCAGATGGAAGTAAGGAGTATAGGCCTCTGGGCTGGGGATGGGAGAGCTCTGAACCAAACTAATGTTTACCTTATTATGATCCTTTAGACCACTGCATCAGAATCACCTGGGGAGTTGACACACAAGCAGATTCCTGAGCCACATCCCCAATCTACTGAATCAGATTCTTAATCAGGGAAATACGTTGGAACTGCAGTTTTAGTGATCACCCCCAGGGGACTGTCATGAATAATAAAGTTTGAGAACCATTAAACTGATGCTTCTGAAAGTGGGCTCACATCCCAAGGTATAGATCTTCCAAGGACTCGACGTTTGAAAAGGACCTGACTCTTCTTCATAAAGTAAAACCTGAAAACAGCAGCCAAGACTATAGAAATATATTTGAGTAGATGCATAGGAGTTTAGGAAGAAGTTTCAGCACCACATGTTTTCAGGTTTTCTTCTCCCCATCAACACAGCTTACATATTTACCTAGTGTGGTTTTTTATTTGTTTGTTTGTTTGTCTGTTTGTTTTGCGGTACACGGGCCTCTCACTGTTGTGGCCTCTCCCCTTGCGGAGCACAGGCCCCAGATACGCAGGCACAGCAGCCATGGCTCATGGGCCCAGCCGCTCCGGGCATGTGGGATCTTCCTGGACTGCGGCACGAACCCGTGTCCCCTGCATTGGCAGGCAGACTCTCAACTACTGCGCCACCAGGGCAGCCCCTTAGTGTGTTTTTTAAAATTTTTCCTGGAATTCCCTGGCAGTCCAGTGGTTAAGACTCGGAGCTTTTACTGCTGTGCGCCCCAGTTCAATCCCTGGTCAGGAACTAAGATTTCTCAAGCTGTGCGGCACGGCCAAAAAAGAAAAAGCTTCCACCCATTTCAGCAGAGAAGCTCAGGACTATGACTGAAAGTATCCACCACCATGACCCATTCACTTAGTGGTTGTTTCTGAAAGCTTCGTGGAATAGATAATGGAAAGTGAGGGCTTAGGGTCATTTGTAACTTCTGGGTAACTACAGATTAAGCAGAATTTAGATTCAACCTGCAATGTGGAAAATCTTTCTCAAATGTGATTTCTTCTTCATATCTGAAAAGAGTCTAGACTGGTGAATATTTAACTGAATGACACCTTGACTACTCACAACTCTGCTGGGCCTCAGGGTCTCCTGAACATATCAGTGGTCGGTCTAGCACAAGACGACATCTGTATCAGAGACGGGAGCCAGGGCTAAATTATTCTAGCCCCGAGAATTCCACGACAACACAGCTGTTGGTTTTATTTTAATTAAAACAATTCTGAATGTTTTTATATCCCCTATCTTTATTAAAAAATAAAAATGTTGTCTTACAATTTCTCTCTCTTTCCTCAAAGTGGGTTGGGGGCAAGGTAGTCAGAAGGGGAAGATCCAGCACAGACATTCCTGGAAGTACAGGCTCTAAGTAATTGGGCTTCAGTTAAAAAAGGACTGGGCTGCATCTGAGACCTAACGTGGCTGCCCTATCACATGTTGTCCACTGTTTCCCAAAATTTACGCCTCCTTCCCTGGGATATGTATTACACATGAAAGTCGTCAAATAAATTTCAGAAACACTGAGCTGTACAAAGTTAGCTGATTTCTTTCCTGTAGGACTTCCAAGAGATTTTCTTATGCTAATCTGCACTGAGAATCTCCTGGAGAAAAATACAGCATGCAGCTTTTCACAAACTTACGTAACTGTCGATTCCTTTTTCCTAGACCATCTTCTATGAGGATTTTCCCACCCCTTCCTCACATACCACCACAGCCACCCAAACAAGTCCTGCTCACAGAAACTGACCTAACCATTTTCTCTAAGGCAGCCCCAATCCCACTCCACTCTATCCCTCTAGTTGCCTTTATTTGCTCCCTGGCACTAATCACTACCTGATAAAAATATGGGTTTTTCTCATTTACTCATCTGATTTGGTCTATCTCCCCTACCGGATCGAAGCTCCAGAAGAGCAGGGGTTGTGTCTCTTTGATACAATTGCTTTATTTCTAGTGTCTAGAACAGTGTCTAACATATAATAGGCACCTAATCAATATTTGTTGAAAGAAACAGCAGACTAAATAACCGATTAACTGTCTTTGGGTCACCAGATACCAAGAAACGTTGAAACCAAATGACCAAACCAGTATTACTGCCCAATATTGTACAGAGCAGATAATATGTCTTCAAATTCTTTCAAAGGAGGGAGGTGGCCTTTCCTAACTGCCTTCTGGGCAGCTCTGAACTACACTGCTCTGTGCCTTATATCCTGGTACCGTATCATTTAGACAATAGGACAATAAGATATTTCTATGTTCAGTAACAGAATAACAAATTGAACTGCCTATACAGTTAACTGAATTTCTAGCAGCTAATCCTCACAATCAAGGCCATCCTAGTATTGGGGTAAATACCCTAAACCAAATCACAGATTAGATAACATAGGCTTTTGCTACCCTGGACCAAGGGAAAAGGTGAAGATAAAGAACCAAAAATTATAGCACTTCATAATTAGAAATGAAGCTACATTAAAAAAATTAAGACAAAATAAATGAACTCTAAGGGTAAGATGGTGGAGTGAGGCTTGTTCACACAAAATCTGTTCCCAAAATTTCATGAAAAGAACAAGAATAAACATAAATTATGAAAAACTAAGCAGCAAGAAAAGGCTCATATTCATGCCACAATCTCTGAAAAGTTGCAGACAAGAGAAATGAGATATAGAAGATTCTCAGAATTAATACAGCTCTCATCAAGACCCTCTCTCCCATGAATTAGTACAGTGGAAAGAACTGTGGGTGGATAAAAATCCTGAAAGCAGACTGAAAGGAAAAGTTCTGAAAAATCTCTCAAGAAGAGAAGTCACTCCTTACCACCTCCATATCTTGCCAGGATACTGAGGAAAGAACAGGAAAGTCAGTGAGGCTTCATTTTGGTTTTCGCGGGCTAGGAGAGATGCTGGAGTGAGAAGACAAAACAATCATAATCACTCACAGATCATTTTTTCTGGCAACGAATGAGAGTGGGCAGAACAGAAAACAAATAAGAAATTAAATACGATAAATCTGTTTGGAGGAGTTAGGGGCTCAGAAAGAAGAGGCAGATGGACATGCCCTGGTGAATTTCCCCCTCCAAGTATGAAGGATAATAGTGCTTTGTGGCCCAAACCCCAAGGTTTGCATATTTTATCTCTATGGCCTAAGATGGGAGGATGAAGTGGGAAAAGTTGATTTCTGGCAGGCAGTACTTGTTGGAAGGGAAGGTTCTAGGCTTCGTCTTGAGTTAGAGGACAACCTGAAGCTGGAGGCATCTACGTGGAATAAATGGTTCTGCCACTTGGGTCAGTGGTTCCCAGTCCTTACTATGCACGAGAGTCCCCACCTGGGGAGCTGCTGAAATGTACCAATTCCTGGCCTTCAAGGTCAAACCCTGTGAATCAAGATCTTTGGAGTCAAGGCCCAGGCATTGGTACTTTAAGAAAGTTTCCCCCAGATGACTGTGATGCCTAGTAAGGACAGATAATCACTGAACTAGGTAGGACAAATCCTGTTATAGGCATTTTAAGAAAATTACACACAAGGAAGTAGGGATCCACTAACTTCAACTGCCCTTGGGCAACAAAATGTGACTAGAACACCCAATGCCTAGTCCTCAAACTGAAGTGCTTATAGAGGTACAAAGTGAGAAGGGAGTGATGAGGAATTCACCACACTATATATATAGAATGTCTCAGAGAAATCTTTAACTTAAATATGAATACAACGAAAAGGCGTAGAGTAACAACTCTGCAAAAATACTATAGGAGAGAGATGGGGTCGGGGAAAGCAAGGGAAAGAAGGAAGCAGAGAAGGAAGAACAGATAATGAATCCATCCTTGGAGAAAACATTCCCACTAAAGAAAAGAAAGATTTCAAGAGCACACAGAGTCACTGAAACAAGACATCAAAGACAAAGGATAAAACAATGGAATGCTACGAATGAGATGAAAAGGGAGACTACAGAGCTAAGAAAACAAATTGAAAACCAAAACAGCACTACTGAACTTTGAAACATATTACATACCATAAAAATGATGAAAGAAGAAAGCAGAGGTTATGATATTAATATCAGAGAAGACTGAATTCAAGGAAAAAAAGTGTTCTGATAAAGGACACCATCCACAATGAGGATATAACTGTCATAAATATTCATACACCAAATACCAGAATCAGAATACGCAGAACATAAACTACATAAAATACAAGAAGAAATCTCTAAAAACCAGTAGTAGGAGTAGATCTTAACACATTTCTGTCATCTAAGACAAAATATAATCATGAACAGCCAGGAAAATTCTGAAAGAGGAGCATAGGAGAACAAAATTAAGAGCACTGTGAAGCTGCAAAGATTAAAAGAGTTTAATAATGCAGAAGAAATAGGTAAATCAATGGAATACAGTAAAGTTCAGAATTAGACTAATATACATATGAAGGTTTAGTGTACAACAAAGGTGGCATCTCACATCAGCAAAGAAGATATGTATAGTTCAATTAATGATGTTAGGAACACGCAACCATTTCAGAAAAAGCCTGAATTTCTTCTGCATTTATTATAACAAAATAAATCTTCAATGGATCAAATATTTCAACAATGAAGAAAACAAAACCATAAAATTGCTAGGTGAAAACACAGGGAGAATAGTTCATAAACTTGAAGTTAGAAGCACTTTCTAAGGAGGATACAAACCTTAGACTCCAAAAAGAAAAAGACAAATAAAATTGACTCCAAAAGAATGTAAGGCTCTTGTACTGAAAATGTGAAGAACAAAAGACAGATTAGAAGAGTGTTTGCGGCATATATGACAAACAAATGACTATGTCCCTTCATTTACAATAAGACTGTACAAATCAATGACTAAAGGATGAACAACCCCCAAAGAAAAACAGGCAAAGAAGGGTAACAGGCATTTCTCAGAAAAAGAAACACAAATGGCCATTAAACATTTGAAAAGGTGCTCAACCCTATTCATGATTAATAAAATGCAAATAAAGACAGGGATGAAGGAGCCTTTTTCACCCATCAGATTCTCAATAATTCAAAAGCTCACCAAGATGAGGAGTAACAGGCACTCTCATACACTCTCTCACACTGTTGGTGTAAATGCAAATCAGTCTCACCTCTGGAGAGGATAACTGAGCAATAGAGGCATTCTATGTATCCAAGAATAACCACTACTGGAAAAGGGACCACTTAGAGGAAATCTACTTAAAATGAGAAACAGAATATCATAGACCTTCTTTAAGTTTAATTGGAATTTTATTTTTAAATAATAAATAAAAACTACAAAGTCTGCTCTATCTTCTATTTTTTTAAATATTTATTTATTTATTATTTACTTATTTATTTTGGTTGCGCCAGGTCTTAGTTGCAGCATGCGGGCTTCTTAGTTGCAGCATGTGGGCTTGTTAGCTGCAGCATGTATGTGGGATCTAGTTCCCCGACCAGGGACCAAACCCGGGCCACCTGCATTGGGAGTGTGGAGTCTTATCCACTGGACCACCAGGGAAGTCCCTCTATCTTCTATCTTTTTTTCTTTTTTTTAACATCTTTATTGGAGTACAATTACTTTACAATGGTGTGTTAGTTTCTGCTTTATAATAAAGTAAGTCAGTTATACATATACATATGTTCCCATATCTCTTCCCTCTTGCATCTCCCTCCCTCCCACCCTCCCTATCCCAGCCCTCTTCTATCTTTTTAAAAGAAAGTTTTAATGCAATTATACATGCATTCTTTGAACAATAAATCGAATGTTGGTTGCAGATTTCTCTGGTGTGACTTTTCTAACAAAAATGGCATGATATTACAATAGGCATCCTTCTTATTTTACAATATGATTATAAAGAATAAGCTTTACAAAATATACAGTGGCTTTATCAGTTTTCCCAAGGACCTCTCATGATTCCTGATACTTCAATTATTCTCTTTATTCGTATCCATCTTGTCACTCTGTGTGAATTTGTTCTTTTCCTCAAAAATTAACTTTACCAAGTCCTCACCTGTCAATGGCTTTGTAGAAGTCAAGCAAATGGCAATCACTTTCAACACCTTCATTAAGTTTTATGTCTTGTACAAAATGTGAAATTTCACTTTGCAATTGATTTGTACTCTTTCCATTGTAGAAACTGCTAAAGACTTTTATATGATGGGCAAGGATAGGATCCAGTACGAAGTAGGGAGGAGTGTTAAGTGATCAATTCACTAAAGAATAAAACTGTCAATGTTTGCAGATGGCATGTTACTACACATAGAAAATCCTAAAGACCACCAGAATACTACTAGAGATCATCAATGAATCCAGTAAAGTTATAGAATACAAAATTAACATATAGAACTCCTTTGCACTTCTATATACTATCAACAAACTATCAAAAACAAAAAAAAAGGAATGAAGGAAACAATCCCATATACAATCTCATGAAAAAGAAAAAAATACCTAGGGATAAACTTACCTAAGGAGGTAAAATACCTCTAACTCAGAAAACTATAAGACACTGATAAAAGAAACTGAAGATGACACAAACAGATGGAAAGATGTGTCGTATTCTTGGATTGGAAGAATTAATGTTGTTAAAATGACCATACTACCCAAGGCAATCTACAGATTCAATGCAATCCCTACAAAAATACTGGATTGGCCAAAAGGTTCGTTCATTTTTTTCTGTAAGATGGCTCTAGTGGCACTTAGTTGTCTTTAAGTCTTAACAATTTTGTTAGATTGTATGTGACAGCTGTCATATCAGCGTGCATTTTTTAAAAAACTTATCAAAATTGGTGAATTTTTGTGTAGCCATTTAATACTGAAGATGGAAGAAAAAAGCAAATTTTTTTTCAGCATGCTATGCTTTATTATTTCAAGAAAGGTAAAAGTGCAACTGAAATGCAAAAAATATTTCTGCAGTGTATGGAAAAGGTGCTGTGACTGATCAAACGTGTCAAAAGTGGTTTGCGAAATTTCATGCTGGAGATTTCTCGCTGTACTATGTTCCACGGTCGGGTAGACCAGTTGAAGTTGATAGCGATCAATTCAAGACATTAATTGAGAACAATCAACATTATACCACCTGGGAGATAGCTGACATACTCAAAATATCCAAATCAAGCACTGAAAATCTTTTGCACTAGGTTGGTTATGTGAATCGCTTTGATGTTTGGGTTCCACATAAGTTAAGTGAAGAAAACCTTCTTGACCATACGTATTTCCACATGCAATTCTCAACTTAAATGTAATGAAAACGTTCCGTTTTTAAAACAAATTGTGATGGGCAATGAAAAGTGGATCCAGAGCAATAATGTGGAACAGAAGAGATTGTGGGGCAAGCGAAATGAACCACCACACACCTTTGCAAAGGCCAGTCTTCTTGCAAAGAAGGTGATGTTGTGTATATGCTGGGATTGGAAGAAAGTCCTCTATTATGAACTCCTCCTGGAAAACCAAACAATTAATTCCAACAAGTACTGCTCCCAATTAGACCAACTGAAAGCAGCACTTGACTCGAAAAGCATCCAGAGTTAGTCAACAGAAAACGTATAATCTTCCATTAGGATAACGCAAGACCGCATGTTTCTTTGATGACCAAGCAAAAACTGTTACAGCTTGGCTGGGAAGATCCAATTCATCTGCCATATTCAACAGACATTGCACCTTCGGGTTTCCATTTATTACGGTCTTTGCAAAATTCTCTTAATGAAAAAATTTTCAATTCCCTGGAAGACTGTAAAAGGCACCTGGAACAACTGTTTGCTCAAAAAAGATTAGAAGTTTTGGGAAGATGGAATTATGAAGTTGCCTGAAAATGGCAGAAGGATTAAAGACCTAAATGTAAGGCCAGACACTATCAAACTCTTAGAGGAAAACATAGGCAGAACACTATGACATGAATCACAGCAAGATCCTTTTTGACCCACCTCCTAGAGAAATGGAAATAAAAACAAAAATAAACAAATGGGACCTAATGAAACTTAAAAGCTTTTGCACAGCAAAGGAAACCATAGACAAGACGAAAAGACAGCCCTCAGAATGGGAGAAAGTATTTGCAAAAGAAGCAACAAAGGATTAATCTCCCAAATTTATAAGCAGCTCATGCAGCTCAATATGAAAAAAACAAAAAACTCAATCCAAAAATGGGCAGAAGACCTAAATAGACATTTCTCCAAAGAAGATATACAGATTGCCAACAAACACATGAAAGAATGCTCATCATCATTAATCAGTAGAGAAATGCAAATCAAAACTATGAGATATCATCTCACACCAGTCAGAAAGGCCATCATCAAAAAATCTACAAACAATAAATGCTGGAGAGGGTGTGGAGAAAAGGGAACCCTCTTGCACTGTTGGTGGGAATGTAAACTGATACAGCCACTATGGAGAACAGTATGGAGGTTCCTTAAAAAACTAAAAATAGAATTACCATATGACCCAGCAATCCCACTACTGGGCATACACCCTGAGAAAACCATAATTCAGAAAGAGTCATTTACCAAAATGTTCATTGCAGCTCTATTTACCATACCCGGGACATGGAAGCAACCTAAGTGTCCATCAACAGATGAATGGATAAAGAAGATGTGGCACATATATACAATGGACTATTACCCAGCCATAAAAAGAAAGGAAATTGAGTTATTTGTAGTGAGGTGGATGGACCTAGAGTCTGTCATACAGAGTGAAGGAAGTCAGAAAGAGAAAAACAAATACCATATGCTAACACATATATATGGAATCTAAGGAAAAAAAGAAAAAAGGTCATGAAGAGCCTAGGGGCAAGATGGGAATGAAGACACAGACCTACTAGAGAATGGACTTGAGGATATGTGGAGGGGGAAGGGTAAGCTGGGACAAAGTGAGAGAGTGGCATGGACATATATACACTGCCAAACGTAAAATACATAGCTAGTGGGAAGCAGCCGCATAGCACAGGGAGATCAGCTCGGTGGTTTGTGACCACCTAGAGGGTTGGGATATGGAGGGTGGGAGGGAGGGAGACGCAAGAGGGAAGAGATATGGGAACATATGTATATGTATAACTGATTCATTTTGTTATAAAGCAGAAACTAACACACCATTGTAAAGCAATTATACTCCAATAAAGATATAAAAATTTTTTTTAATAGTCCACTGGGGCTTTAAAAAATGGCAGAAGGTAGTGGAACAAAAGCGTGAATATGTTTTTCAATAAAGTTCTTGGTGAAAATGAAAAATGTGTCTTTTATTTTTACTTAAAAACCAAAGGCACTTTTTGGCCAACCCAATACCAATGGCATTTTTAACAGAACTAGAACAAATAATTCTAAAATTTGTATGGAAACATAAAAGACCCTGAATAACCAAAACAATCTTGAGAAAGAAGAACAGCACTGGAGGAATCACACTCCCCTGGCTCAGAGTATACTACAAAGTTACAGTAGTCTAAACAGCATGATACTGGCACAAAAACAGACACCTAGATCAGTGGAACAGAATAGAGAGCCCAGAAATAAACCCATGGATTAATGGTCAATTAATCTATGACAAAGGAGGCAAGAATATACAATGGAGAAAAGAGAGTCTCTTCAATAAGTAGTGCTAGGAAAACTGGACAGCTCCATGTAAAATACTGAAATTAGAACATTCTCTAACACCATATACAAAAATAAACTCAAAATGGATTAAAGACCTAAATGTAAGACTGGATACTGTAAAACTCCTAGAGGAAAACGTAGGCAGAACACTCTTTGACATAAATTGCAGCAATATTTTTCTGGATCCATCTCTTAAGAGTAATGGAAACAAAAGCAAAAATAACATATGGACAAATGGGACCTAATTGAACTTAAAAGCTTTTGCACAGCAAAGGAAACCACAAATAAGATGGAAAGACAACCTAAAGAATGGGAGAAAATATTTGTACACAATGCAACCGACAACGGCTTAATTTCCAAAATATAGAAACAGCTTACACTGTTCAATATCAAAAAAACCCAAACAACCCAATCAAAAACTGGGCAGGGCTTCCCTGGTGGCGCAGTGGTTGAGAGTCCACCTGCTGATGCAGGGAATATGGGTTCGTGCCCCGGTCTGGGAAGATCCCACATGCCGTGAAGCGGCTGGGCCCGTGAGCCATGGCTGCTGAGCCTGCGCATCCGGAGCCTGTGCTCCGCAATGGGAGAGGCCACAACAGTGAGAGGCCTGCGTACCGCAAAAAAAAAAAAAAAAAAAAAAAACCCTGGGCAGAAGACCTAAATAAACATTTCTCCAACGAAGACATACAAATGGCCAACAGGCAGATGAAAAGATGCTCAATATCGCTAATTATTAGAGAAATGCAAATCAAAAGTAAAGTGAGGTGCTACCTCACACCAGTCAGAAGGGTCATCATCAAAAAGTCTACAAATAATAAATGGTGGAGAGGGTATGGAAAAAAGAGACCCTCCTACACTGTTGGTGGGAAGGTAAATTGGTGCAGCCACTATGGAAAACAATATGGGGGTTCCTTGAAAAACTCAAAATAGAACTACCATACGATCCAGCGATCCCACTCCTGGGCATATATCCAGAAAAGATGAAAACTCTCATTCAAAAAGATACATGCACCCCAATGTTCACAGCAGCGCTATTTACAATAGCCAAGACATGGAAGCAACCTAAATGTCCACTGACAGATGAATGGATAAAGAAGACATTGTATATCTAAGTGGGAAAATAATTTGAAAAAGAATAGATACATGTATAACTGAATCACTTTGCTGTACACCTGAAATTAACACAACATTGTTAATCAATTATGCTTCAATATAAAATAAGAATTTTTTTAAAGAAAAAAGAATAAATAATTGAATAGTGGGGGAAAAAACAAACCAAAAAAAAAAAAAAAGATGTGGTGTATATACACAATGGAATATTACTCAGCCATAAAAAAGAATGAAATAATGCCATTTGCAGCAACATGGATAGACCTGGAGATTATCATGCTAAGTGAAGTCAGTCTGATATCACTTATATGTAGAATCTAAAAAATACAACAAATAAGTGAATATATAAAAAAGAAATAGACTCAGATATAGAGAACAAACTAGTGGTTACCAGTGGGGAGAGGAAAGGGGAGAGGGGCAAAATAGGGGTAGGGATTAAGAGGTACAAACTATTATGTACAAAATAAGCTACAAGGGTAGATTGTACAACACAGGGAATATAGTCAATATTTTGTAATAACTATAAATGGAGTATAACCTTTAAAAATTGTGAATCGCTATGTTGTACACCTGTAACTCATAATATTGTATATCAACTATACTTCAATTTTTAAAAAAAATAACCAGCAAAAAAGACAAAAAATATATATTGTTGTTCTCTAATGACTTTTGCTTCTCCCTAAAATCTTGTAACTGTGGTGACTCAGATAATGAATATTTGGATAATAAGGATTTTCGGTTGCATATCAAAATTTAAAATGCATCTACCCTTTGGACTCTGCCTAGAATGTTCTTTTCCCTTCTTTACTTTGGTAACTGTTACTCATCTTTCAGTAGTCAGTTCAAGATTGAGTTTCTCAGGGGACCCTTCCCTGGTCTCCGCGACTAGGTCAAATGCCTATTGCAGGTTCTCAAAGCACCTTTGGAACATGTGTCACAGTTGCGATTCTATATTTCTATAATTAATGATCATCTTTCCCACTGGACCATTTACTTCAAAGAAGCAGAGATTACATCTGGTACATAGTAGTCCCTCAATAAGTATCAATTTAAAGGATGAATAACAATGAAGAACTAGAATCTACACAAATGTCCATATAATGAAACAATGTATTAAAGAGTCATTAAAAAGAATGAGGTATGTTCTGATATAGAATGATTTCCAACATGTATTACAATGAAAAACAGCAAGGAGGGCTTCCCTGGTGGCGGAGTGGATAAGAATCTGCCTGCCAATGCAGGAGACACAGGTTCAATCCCTGGTTCGGGAAGATCCCACATGCCATGGAGCAACTAAGCCCATGTGCCACAATTACTGAGCCTGCGCTCTAGAGCATGCGAGCCACAACTACTGAAGCCCATGCGCCTAGAGCCCGTGCTCGGCAACAAGAGAAGCCACTGCAATGAGAAGCCTGCACACCGCAAGGAAGAGAAGCCCCCACTCGCCACAACTAGAGAAAGCCCGTGTGCAGCAATGAAGACCCAACCCAGCCAAGAATAAATAAATTAAATAAATTTTTTTTAAAAAAGAAAGAAAAACAGCAAGGTGCATAACAGTCTGTAAGATTCGATTTGTACAAATTTTACAAAGACTATGTAGGTATGCTTGTAGGTGCATACAATATTTTTCTGGAAGAAATTACTAACAGAGATTACCTTTGGGGAGATGGACTAGGAGTTATGGGGAGGGGGATTTTAAGTTTCCTTTTATACACATATGTACTCTTTGAATTGTTTTACTACATTCATGTGCTGTTTTTAATTTAATAAAAATGCATTGTTTTTTAATAGAGGGCACAAGTGCTGGCCAGCAGAGTGAGACAAGAAGTTCAAAGTCCATGTAGGCAGTCAGCAGCTGGAAGTCATGCCAGAGTTGAAACAAGTTACTGTACTCCCTATCTTGGTTGGTGACCCCCATTTCCCAGTAACCAAGCAGAAAACCAAGTCATCCTCTACTGCTTTCTTTTTCTTAGCCCTCGGATCTAATCACTTATTAAGTCCTATTGACCCTATCACCCAAAGAGCTTTCCATTCCATTCTCTCACCATTACCACTGCCATTGTCCTAAATCAGCTCATCACTTCTCCCTTGGACTATTGCACTCTTTTTCTTCCTGCTTCCAGTTTCCACTGTCATAGCCCACCCTCTAGTCTGCTGCTACAATAATCTCCCAGTCTAATTAAACCAAAACAAACAAAGACTATCAAACCAACCCAACCCCTCATCTGCTACTCTTTCCCAAGGCCCTTCACATTTCAGCCATCCTGGTGTACTGTCATGTACCTGAAACAACCATGTTAGTTTCTCCCTTGGGGATTTTGCATCTATCCCTCCTTCTGTCTTTGATACCCTCCTTTCCCCGTTTGCTTAGTTAACTCATATTTTATTACTTCTTCTCCGATCCCCACCCCTCCAGACTAGATTAGCTCCCATAGCATTTTGCCCTTATCCTTCAGAGCGCTCATCACATTCATATTTGGTTTTCCCTTATCTGTCCTCCCCAATTCCATCAACAGAAAGACTATACCCACAGAGCCTGACAGAGAACTCGGCACATAGTAGTGACTCAATAAATTCTTATTAACTAGCTGACAGCCTGAATGAATAAATGAATGCAAATTGGTTTACTTAACTCTCTTGTTTAAATCCCATCACTGGCTCCTTACCATGTGAAAAACAAAGTGTATGACAGACTTCATGACTGGGCACCTGCCTGCCTCTCAGGCTCATCTTCCCTAACCCAAGCCTTTGCATCTTATGCTCCAGCAATCTGAATTATGTAGAGTTCCTGGAGCAAACCTTGCTGCTCCCCTTGCCTTTGTACCTGCTGATCCTGCCCCATCAATTACCTCCTGCTCCTTTCTCCTTATGTATATCCAGTGAATACCTATTCATTCCTAAAAAGCCAGCCAGAAGTTCTCCAGAGAAGTCTTCCCTGGTCTCCTTAATAAAGTTCATTCATGCTTCCTCTGTACCTTGTATGTTTTCTCTTTTTATTGCATTTATCATTCTGTGAATATTCTCCAGGTAAGGATTTTTGCTTACTTATCTTTTTTCCCTAATGCCTAACACATAACTAGCACATCGTAAACACTAAGTATCTGAAGTTAATTGAACATGGATTGTGTTTGTGAGTATAAACTATTAATAGTATATTTATAATACATGCATGCTTATGTATAATTTCTCCTGGGCAATAGAAAACATTATCAAGGTTTTATATGCAGTAACTCCATTTTTATGTAGGAACCTGAAAGAATAGCAAATGCATAATTATTTTTTTTAACATCTAATAAACCTTCATGCTGCTGGGTGAACAGCTGCATAAAGCTTTGTCTCCCGGGGACACCGCCAAATCTAGGGCAAAAAGATCTTTCTTCTCAGATCTAAGGTTTCAAATCCATGTGGCAAGGAAGGCAAAGCAAATGGCCTTTACAGACTATACAATTTAACAGCAGTGAATAAACTAGCCATTTGGTGCCCATGCAAGCATTCTATGCCATCTTCTCAGGTCACATGAAGGAACTGGGCCTAGCATATCTAATGACAGGAAAAAAAAAAGAAGAGAAGAGACAGCTTTTCCTTCTGCACAGGAACTTTCAAAATCACAGATACCAATTCAGAGTTAGCAAAGCCTAGCTAGCCGCTATCATTTAGTCCCAGTGTTTAGATTAAGAATCACTAGGGTCATCCTGCAGGTGCACAAAGTGGTTAACAAAATAACTACAGCTTATTTTTCAGCTTCCTAGGGCCCCTCCAAGGTGTACCAAATCATTCATCACTGTTAGGCCCAGTCAGCACTGGATAATTTCTGTCCAAAGACCCTTTTGGCACAGTCAAGATATAGCCCGTTGGAGGGTCCCCTATCTTTACCCTAGCGATTCTGAAGTTGATTGGATCATTGCCAGGATCATAATCATCTAGGCTCATCTAGGGCATTTCTGAGGTCTGCAAGGGGTCCTTCTGGAACCTTTCTTTTGGAACACCATGGGTCAAAGGCAAACTCTACCCATCCTTCAAAGCCAAGCCAAGTTCTACCACCTTCAGGAAGCTTTTCCTGGCTAACCCCACTCCTGCCTGAACAAACCTTTGTCAGCATTCCTATAATGCTAATAGTCTACATCCCAAGACTGGAGGCTTGATGATAGGGCGTATTGTTATCCAGTTGTTTCATGTAGGTAATTTTTTTTCTACCTAGAGTGGTAGGAAGCTCCCTTAGGGCAAAAATCAAGATTTCCCACTGGAGTCCAGTTCAACAACTGTCATCTAGCACTTACTATACCCTAGATCGCATCGGTTAGGACTCTTTTAGTTGCAAACTACAGAAAACCAGTTGAGTGGCTTAAGCGTAAATGGTGACTTAACTATAAGATATAGAAATGAAAGAAATATAGCTGGGCCTGAGGATGGACTGCTTTAATCCTAATGTTCTTTGAAAATCAGTTTCCTCTGTTTGGGGGAACAACATGTTAGAAAACATAGCTTCAGGCAATCCCTGTGCCTACATTACTGATCCAACCATACAAAGGCAGGATCTTACTCAAAGTCCCGATTCAAATTCATGTAGCATGGACGCTGGCCCAGGTTAGGTCAGATTATCACCCCTGAGACTGCCCACTCTGCTGAGAATATAGGTGGGGAGACAGACATATAATAAAATAATATGAATATAATATGGTTAAGTATTTTAAAAAGAGCTAAATGTATGGTGCTCTCAGAACAGAAGGAAAATGGGGGTTCAGAGAATCTTATTGAAAAAAGAGGGTTAGGTAGGAAGGCATTTCAAGCAGAGGGAACATCCTGAACAAAGACAGACGTGGACACATGAAACAGAATTATATGTCTGAGGATCTACAAGCAGCATAAAATAAGAGATATAACATGTTTAAAAAGAGGCTGGAGGGCTTCCCTGGTGGTGCAGTGGTTGAGAGCCCGCCTGCTGATGCAGGGGACGCGGGTTCATGCCCCGGTCCGGGAAGATCCCACATGCCGCAGAGCGGCTGGGCCCGTGAGCCATGACCGCTGAGCCTGTGCATCCGGAGCCTGTGCTCTGTAACGGAAGAGGCTGCAACAGTGAGAGGCCCACATGCCGCAAAAAAAAAAAAAAAAAAAAAAAAGAGGCTGGAGACGTAGGCAGGGGCAAGATCAAAGTCCTTGAATAAGAGATTAGGAAAATTAGTTCTATGTAGAATGCCGTATCATCTGATTTATATTCTAGATCGCTGACAGCTGTGTGGAGAACGGATTGGAAAAGGAGGAACATGCCCCAGCAACACAGAATGAGGTACATTTTGGTCACATTGTATTAAGCTCTTGTTGAATGAATGCAATTCATGTCATCTTGTTTCTGGCAAACAATTCCCCCCCCCAACAGGCGATCATTTACTTGATCACTGCTACTCCCACATTCCCTACCTCCCAAATTCCAGGTGGGTTTGTTTATGTATTCCAGTGACTAAGTCACCAGTTTCAGAGTCCAGGCTGTTCTAGCGACCTCTATGGGGCAGGACAAAGCTGTAATTAGGACTCAGCGACCTATGGCTTGAGAAACAATCTGTAGCCTTGGGCAATGTGAACTCACATTGAGACCAGTTAGCGTGAGGCTTAAAAGAAGCTTGTCAGGTCACCTGGTAGGATTTGGGTAAAAAAAACTACATGATTCCCAAGATCTGCCTTCTCCCCACATTTCAGAGGTACATTCCCAGCCATCTCTCTCTCTCCTTTCCAGCCCACTACCCACCACATCTACCGCAGCCACCTGCAAAGAGTCCCAACATTCCTCTGGTAATAATGTAATCTCTGACGGTCAGTGGGTAACAAGAAAAGAAGGGGGCAACCCACCTGCCCAGATCGTGCCTATACAACTGGTTTTGAGCGCACAACATTCTCCTGTCATTCTCTCAATCCTGTCAGCTAACTTATTCAGTGACAATTATCTTATCTTTTGGGGGTATTTTTTTTTGTTTTTTGGCCGCGCTGAATGGCTTGCAGGATCTTAGTTCCCGGAGCAGGGATTGAACCCGGGCCCCGGCAGTGAAAGTGCCGAGTCCTAACCACTGGACCTCCAGAGAATTCCTGACAGCTACCATTTGAGAAATTGTTTTAGTAAAGCAAACCTGGACCTCCAGCTCTCCCTGACTGAAAAGTTTTCAAGATCTTATTCGTTCTCTGTCTCTTTCTCTCACTCTCTCAACAGAACAATGTCTTATTTGAGGGGGAAAAAAAATCAACTCAGACTTCTACTAAAGTTTACTACTCAAGAGACATATGCAAAGGTCACCCAAAGTTAGTGGCCTGGCATTTGCTGTCACAGAGTGGCTTTCAGGTGGAACCACAGAGTTTTAGGGTTTGCACTGTCTGTGGTCTCTCAAATTCCCATTTCCTGGAATAGAGCCCTGAGGACGCATGTCAGAGTCCAATTCCCTGACTGCTTGCCCTTTTGCTATCCTGCCTTCCCTTCTCTCTCAGTGTCACCTACCCAGTGCTGATGAAGGCATCCAAGGACCTTCCTTCCATACTAACCACCCCACCTCCCACCCTCAGTCACTCCTTTCCTTCCTGCCTACTATTCTCCAGGCTAGAATGGAGCCCGCTCAGCAGAGGAGCTGTTTCCTATCAAAGGACAATGGGGAGACGTCCTCAGCTAACTCAGCACCAACGTTGGAAGCTAAATAATTAGACGCCTGAAACGCTCTCCCCCCACCCCAAGAATATAAATACATACGGCCATAAAAATATAGCCACAGAAATGCTGATTATATGTGTGTGTACTCATGCAAACACATAATCATTATTTCTATGGCTATTTCACAGCAAATAAATTAAGAACTGATTCAGAGAGAGATTAAGACTAGGCCAATCTAGGGACGTGGATTCTCACAGTTGGTAGTGACTTATTCTCAAGGGAAACCCTTGTGCACACAGAAAAACACAATTCTAAGTCTACTCCTCTTCAAGATAAGTACAGGCACCTCACTGGTTAATAATTCAAATGTCTTGAGCTGACAGCTGGCTCAAATTCAAAGCCAGAAGCAGGGAGAGCCTTCATGGCAAGAGCATCCCCTCTTATTTCTCCTGCCTACTCAGGTACTCTGTGCTCTTGGGAGGGCCTCTACTATGAAGGATGAAGGAACTAATGAACACCTTCATATTGGAAGCTTAATGACAATATGTTACTCTTTCCAAGGGTGCTTGCATTTCAAAAGAGAACAGAGAGTATAACTCCAAGGAATGAATCGCTAATAGTGGCATTTCAGAAATATGATACTTGGAGAAGGAAGTCATAAGTGGTGAGGAAATAGGCTGGAGGAGGCTTTCCAGCACCCCTTAAATTACAGATATACTTTTTCTTCCTTGACAATATGTAAAAACAACATGGTGTTGACACCTTCTCAAAGTACTTCGTTTCTCCCCACTGTCCACAGGGTCAAGTCCATGCTCCTTAGTCTAACGTTCAAATCTTCTCAATTTTTCCAGCCTCATCTTCCAAGGCTCCCCTGTATAACTTCTTCACTCCACTCATTATCTCCCAAACACACCTTCACTTACAAATGTGGCTCATGAGGCTTCTCCCTGGAATTCCCTGAGACACTAAATTCTTCCAACTTCAACCCCATTCATTCTTCAACGGGCAGCTCAACTCCCACCTCCTCTATCAAATCTTCCCTAAGCATCCTAACCAAAAGGAATCTCTTGCCAAATATTTATTTGCATTCCTGCATTATAACTAAAATGCAGAAAAATACAATACCACACAGTGACTGGAATTGGATGGGCCTGGTTTCATAACTATCTTCTATCATTTTCTACAAACTGTGTGAACCTGGGTAAGCAGCCTATCTCTTTGGATCTTATTTTCCTCATGTTTAACAGGGGAATAGTAACTATCTCAGAAAGTTATAATCATTAAATGGGATAATTCATAAAAAGCACTAACCCAGTGCCTGAATGAATAATCGTTATTGTGGTATGCACACCCTCACAACTCTAGGAGGACCCTAGAGTATTTCATCAAGGCCTCTTTCTCCTTGATTTATGTACTGCCTCCCTGTGTCTTCCATCTTACCTTCCTAATTTGACCTGCCAGAGTATGTTAGATATTATTAGCTGTCGACCAAAATCTGTTTGTCTCTTTTATCTGGAAACATGGAGAGAGACTAAATTATCTAAACTTTCTTGCAGTTAGGTGTGGCTTTGTGACTACACATGCACTAGACTTGTGTTCTAGTTTCACCTTTCTCAGTAAATTTCTTAAAAACCTGGCAAAAGCCACTTTACCTCCCTTGACTGTAATACTCTCATTTGGGAGATGGGGGTAATAAATTATAATGACTACAGTAAAAATAATCTTTCCACATTACTCTGCCCCCAAATTCAGGGACTGAGTCTCTTATTTCCTAAGTGTTCCCAAATATACAGAAATATTTCATAACCATTAGGGGCTCTGTAAACATAGCCAAATAACCAATGAGGCCCTAGATGACACACATGACCTTGGGTAATCAGGAAAGAAAGGCAAGAATACATTTGTCTTAACCTCTAAAAGCCCACATAAGCCCTGGAATATTGTATCAGAATGAATATCCACAAAGGTCAATCCTAATTATAACTAAAATAAATATTATAACTGAATCATCCTTCTTTACTGACTCAATAAAATATCCAATTTCCATTATTATAAAAGCACTCTTGAAGAAAAGAGAGAAGAATTAAATTATTAAAAGAATAAAAGAGGGGACATCACCACTGAATTTACAGAAATAAAATGGATTATAAAGGAATACTATGAACAACTGTAGGCCAACATATTAGATAACCTACCTACACAAGTTTGAAAAATTCCTAAAAATCTGAAAGAGAAATTATGGAAACACTCCCATTTACCATTGCAACAAAAAGAATAAAATACCTAGGAATAAGCCTACCTAGGGAGACAAAAGACCTGGATGCAGAAAACTATAAGACACTGGTGAAAGAAATTAAAGGTGATACCAACAGATGGAGAGATATATCATGTTCTTGGACTGGAAGAATCAATACTGTGAAAATGACTATACTACCCAAAGGAATCTACAGATTCAATGCAATCCCTATCAAATTACCAATGGCATTTTTTATGGAACTAGAACAAATCATCTTAAAATTTGTATGGACACACAAAAGACCCCGAATAGCCAAAGCAGTCTTGAAGGAAAAAAACAGAGCTGGAGGAATCAGACTCCCTAACTTCAGACTATAGTATAAAGCTACAGTAATCAAGACAATATGGTACTGGCACAAAAACAGAAACAGATCAATGGAACAAGATAGAAAGACCAGAGATAAACCCATGCACCTATGGTCAACTAATCTATGACAAAGGAGGCAAAGATATACAATGGAGAAAAGACAGTCTCTTCAATAAGTGGTGCTGGGAAAACTGGACAGCTACATGTAAAAGAATGAAATTAGAACACTCCCTAACACCATACACAAAAATAAACTCAAAATGGATTAGAGACCTAAATGTAAGACCGGACACTATCAAACTCCTAGAGGAAAACATAGGAAGAACACTCTTTGACATAAATCACAGCAAGATCTTTTTTGATCCACCTCCTAGAGTAATGGAAATAAAAACAAAAATAAAGAAATGGGACCTAATGAAACTTCAAAGCTTTTGCACAGCAAAGGAAACCATAAACAAGACGAAAAGACAACCCTCAGAATGGGAGAGAATACTTGCAAGTAAAGCGACAGACAAGAGATTAATCTCCAAAATGTACAAACAGCTCATGCAGCTCAATATCAAAAAACAAACAACCCAATCAAAAAAAATGGTTGGAAGATCTAAACAGACATTTCTCCAAAGAAGACATACAGATGGCCAAGAAGCACATGAAAAGCTGCTCAACATCACTAATTATTAGAGAAATGCAAATCAAAACTATAATGAGGTATCACCTCACACCAATTAGAATGGGCATCATCAGAAAATCTACAAACAACAAATGCTGGAGAGGGTGTGGAGAAAAGGGAATCCTCTTGCACTGTTGGTGGGAATGTAAATTGATACAGGCACTATGGAGAACAGTATGGAGGTTCCTTAAAAAACTAAAAATAGAATTACCATATGATCCAGCAATCCCACTACTGGGCATATACCCAGAGAATACCATATTTCTAAAAGACACAACCTAAATGCCCATCGACAGATGAATGGATAAAGAAGATGTGGTACATATATAAAATGGAATATTACTCAGCCATAAAACTGAGTCATTTGTTGAGACGTGGATTGATCTAAAGACTGTCATACAGAGTGAAATAAGTCAGAAAGAGAAAAACAAATATCGTACAGTAACGCATGTATGTGGAACCTAGAAAAATGGTACAGATGAACCGGTGTGCAGGACAGAAGTTGAGACACAGATGTAGAGAACAAACATATGGACACCAAGGGGGAAAACCACAGTGGGATGGGGATGGTGCTGTGCTGAATTGGGCAATTGGGATTGACATGTATAAACTGATGTGTATAAAATTGATGACTAATAAGAACCTGCAGTATAAAAAACTAACGATACTAAACAACTAATACTAAACTTTCTTTGGGTTATTTGTATGGAAATATTTTAATATAAATGTTTCAGACATTACATGAAATTTCTAAAAATCTTATATGTTCTGGTATAATGTTATAAGTCATAATTCTAGTTATTACTTTAAAATGTATATCTCAGAAATAACTAAATTTCCTTGTCAATTGCATTATTATGAACTTTCATCAAATCTTTAACCGTGGTCACTTTGAAGTCTTTTGTCATTTACAGATAGTTCTGGGTGTACTCTGATGCTTTTGCAAAAATGTTCCTATAAAAGGGTTTCATCTTCAAGGAATTCATGGAAAAGACTCTGATAAGTACCAGTTTCTGGTAACTGACTATACTGTTGAACTGAATGAATAAGCATTTTCAGAACTCTAATGGAAAAGTGATGAATTCATAAAAGTGCTAACAAAAGATCAAGATGAAAAAAAATTAATTACATGGGACTGAGTGAACTGATGAGGATGATTATAATTTTTGTGACTTTCTGTTTGAATAAAAAAAATCCCACAAGGACTCAGAGGCAAAAAATATACAAATCAATTTTCACTGCAAAGTAAAGGAGCTGTTACAGTGGAGGATTAATGGACTGAATGTCAATATTATGTCACAGTATGAGTGTGTTTCGTGTTTGGTAATTGCAATCATTGTTGCTTTTGTTGTGGTCATCCATTTACAATGCTTGGTTTCAGTTTATTTATCTCTTGTAAAAATAAAATACAGTGTGTGTGGGGGGGGGAACTAGAAAAAAAACTGTATGGTACTGGCAAAAAGACAGATAAAGATCAGTGGAACACAATAGAGAACCCAGAAATAAACCAACACATATAGGATCGACTGATCTTTAACAAGGGTCCCAAGAACACACAATGGGGAAAGGATAGTCTCTTAAATAGTGTTGGGGAAAGTAGATATCCACATGCAAAAAAAAATTATATTGGACCCCTACCTTACACCATTCACAAAAACCGACTCAACTCGAAATGGATTAAAGACTTCAATGTAACATCAGAAACTAAAACTCCTCAAAGAAAACATAGTAGAAAAGCTTCTTGACACTGGTCTTACCATGATTTCTTGGATATGATACCAAAAGCATGGAAACGAAAGCAAAAACAGAGAAAAGGAACAACATCAAAACTAAACAGCTTCTGCACGGCAAAGAAAACAATCAACAGAATGAAAAGATAATTCACAGAATGGGAGAAAATATTTGCAAGTCATCTATCTGATAAGTGGCTAATTTCCAAAATATATAAGGAACACCTACAAAATAGCAAAAAAAAAAAAAGGGAAAGGACATGAACAGACATTTCTCTAAAGAAGACATACAAATGGCCAACAGTTATATGAAAAGATACTCAACATCATTAGTTATCAGAGATATGCAAATCAAAACTATAGTGAGATATCACCATTACACACCTGTTAGAATGGCTATTATTTAAAGAGCAAAAGAAGGGTTGGTAAGGTTATGGAGAAATTGGAATCCTTGTATACTGCTGTTTAGAATGTAAAATGGTGCAGCAGCTATGGACAACAGTATGGAGATTCCTCAAAAATTAAAAATAGAACTACCATATGATCCAGCAATCCCACTTCTGGGTATATATCCAGAATAACTGAAATCAGGATCACAAAGAGATGTCTGCACTCCCATGCTCATTGCAGTGCTATTTATAATAGCCAAGACGTAGATACAACCCAAGTGTTCATCAACAGAAATGGACAAAGAAAATGTCGTCTATACATGAAATGGAATGTTATTTAGTTGTAAAAGGAAATCTTGCCATTTGCAATAACATGGACGAACTTTGAGGACAATATGCTAAGTTAAATAAGCCAGTCAGGGAAGGACAAATACTACATGATTCCACTTATATAAAGTACCTAAGGTAGTCAAACTCATAGAATCAGAGAATCCAACAGTGATCGCCAGGGGCTGGTGGGCGGGGCGGGGATGTGGAGTTGTTATTCAATGGGTATAAAGTTTCAGCTATGATAGATGAATAAGTTCTAGAGATCTACAACTAGGGAGAAGCCCGCACACCACAACAAAGAGCCTGCGCCACAGTGAAAGATCCCACATGCCACAACTAAGACCCGATGCAGCCAAAAATAAATAAATAAAATAAATAAATAAATAAGAAAGGATTAGCCTTTCCTCATTGAGTATTCTTGGCTTTCCTGTCAAATATTAGTTGACCACATATGCATGGGTTTATTTCTGGGCTTTCAATTCTGTTCCACTGGACTGTGTTGCAAACAACCACTTAGACTGGGTTGCCATCAATGTCTGCTCACTGAACTGCCCTAATCAGCCACTTGTGTTGGCACTACATTATAATGGCGTGACTGAATCTTTGCTCTTTACTGTCTGAAAATTCCAATTGATATGAACCACACGAATTGTGCCTTTATTCCGGATCATTCAGCAGCACAGGGTTACAGTAACCAGTTTACCTTAGATTACAGATGCCTGGCTTCTGAGCTTGAAGGCATTGTCCAGTACTGACTGAATTCTGGTACATCTGATCCACCCTCAGTTCCCCTTCCAAAACAAGGTTCACGGTGTAAATAAAGGCAATGCTTGAAAAACGAGCACGTCCCAATGACACACGCTTAATTTATACGTGGGATAGGACCTCACTGCCACACAGGGTCCATCTTAGGGATAGCTATGGTGTCTAAAGCTCCCACCATGTAAGTCTCTCTTAAACATAAATATTATATCTGAGCAAGGGAGCATATCAAATCATATGCACCCATTATGACAGTAGCTTGATTTCATGTATCAAATTCCTTACCTCTTTACCCTTGAGGCATCTTTCCATATTTTCAGTTAATAAATATTTAATGAACACCCACTAAATTCAAGCTCTCCGTAAGTACTACTGATAAAGCGCTCAGGGTGGAGCGTGAAGGAGCTGGAGTGGGGACCACTGCTTGAGGAAGGCAAGCCCAAGCAGGACAGCATAACTGGGGCAAGAATAACCTCTAAGTTAACCAGGTGCTGAGGATCTTGTAGTAAGCTGTCATCAGTTATTACTCTACAGACCAGTGTTCTACCCAATGAAGTCCACTGAACAGATCCAAAGTTCTGTTAGGCCACTATGATGGCAAAGACATAGGGCCTGGCATAATACCCGATACAGAGTAGGTACTCTAAAGAACCTGGTGGTGGTATACTTTCCAATAGGGAAATGTATCTGAACTTTGTGGGAAACATGAGAACTTGTACTCCTGGAAGAGGTAGGGAGATATCTTTTATGAGAAAACCACAATATACAGACAGTAAAAAAAAAACTGTAGCTGTTTTCCAAAAGAGCTGTTATTAGACGTTACACAAGATGCACAGAAAGGGCTAATAAGTTTTAAATATAAATGTAAATATATATATATATAAATATACATATATATAATCAGCCAATTTGGGGGAGAGACATAAATCATGTCTCAAGCCCAACATCTTGTTCCTTTTTTCCAATGTAAACTGTGCAAAAAGGGAAACTTCAGTGAATCAAGCCTTACATTTTACTCCTACTGGGAGTTTCAACAATTTACTGGTAATATACCAAGCCACAGAGCTAACAGAGAGAGCCAGGGATGGATAGTTTTGTAAGGGAAAATGTGAGGGAGCCAAATTTATGAGCCAACTTGCTCTTTAAAAGGGGAATGAACTTCCGTCTTAACTATCATATCCCCCCAACTAGCAAACACCTTCCTGTGGTGTTAATTGTGCACATTGTCAAAATAAGGATCCTGCCACATTTCCAGCCAGCAAAGTACTCTGGTATCAATGTCGGATGAATATCACCCGGCCACCACATTTAGAAAAGAATTGTGGTTCATTCTTCAACTGCTTCTAATCAATACCTCCAGAATTTATATTCTATAAACATTCACACTTTGCTTCTAAACAAATAATTTCATCATAAGCTAGTTCTCAGTAAAAACTACAATAAGTTTTCACAATATATTATGGGAGCTCTGGCCATTCAGTTCTAAATAATGGCTCCTTTTGCTGGACAAGTAAATTGAAATTGATTTGTTTCAGCCCACTGTGCTAGAACACACAATGCCTGCTTACAACAAGCCTATTGACTTCTGCAAACAATACTCCAAGCCTGTTTCCTCAAGGACTCCCGGCAGGATTTTTAAATCATCCCAACTTCTCTCCCCTAACCCCAAGAACAAAGCACCGATTTAAACAGGGACTCTGCACAATGTGAGGGGCCTTCTGTTGAGATCAAAGTTGAGATCAACCGAACTGAGCCCAAGGTGAGGAGTGAGCCCTCGGATGAAAGGCAGGCGAGGGACACACAAAGAAGAGAGTGATTAAAAGTCAAATCAATGGCTCATTGTGAATCACAAGGGGAGGAGAGAGAGGGACAGAGTGTGACAAAGAAAGAGAGAGACACAGAGACAGAGAGACCCACACTTTCCCCCTTGGGACAGTGCCATCACGGAGACAGTTGAGGATACAGAAAAAAAAAATCTACTGAGATAACTCACTTCTGGAGGATGACCGTGACTGGCTGAGGAACAGTGTAGCCTTCTGGTAAAAGATTTCCAAAGATATTGCACACAGACTCCACGATGCTTCCTGTGCTCCTGTCATTCAGGAAGGAAGGCCCGCCAGGCAGCACGGGAATCTGAATTTTACAATGACTGCACAGAAGTCTGGGACTGGATTTTGGACAGAGGTTTCTTTGTAGAAGGATCCATGTGAGGCAGCGGCCAGCCGTAGTGACCCTCCATTAATGAGCTCCAAGACACTATTATCTTTGTAAACGCCAAAATGGTTGTCCTTGGTCAACCCGGGACTTCTCTATGCATTTTAGAGTTTCCAAACGGATGTTTCTTCTTATCCACCGTTTTTCCCACAGTTGTGTGAGGGTGGCAGGGCAAGTATCTTTATTCTCATCTTAACTATTAAGAAAATGAGGCCCAGAGAGAGAGAGAGAGAGAGAGAGAGAGAAATCAACAAAGGTCCAAGAGTCTGTAAATGTCAGTCCAGAAATTTGAACCCAGACCTTGTGGCTTTAGATTTAGTGCTCTCTTCACAATATTTGCATTTTGCTCATTCAATCAATCATCCATTCATTCATGCAACAAACCTATATCAAGTGCTGACTCTGTGCCAGGTAAGAGGAGCTCCCACGTTGTTCACTCTCTAGAATTTCCTTCCAGGACCACCTCTTGATGCTACAGAGGGACCTAGGGGAGGGGTGTTCCTCTGCCAATATTAATCTCAGCAACAGTAAATTTCTTCCATTAAGACCAAGCAGGTTATTTTTTATCCCAGCAGAAACATCTAGTTATGATACAAATCAATGCTCTTTTCACAAAAGCCTAACGCCTGGCAAGAAGCCTCTCAAACAGCAAACACCACCAGCCTTCCCTCAATGGAAAACTGTCACTCACCAGACCTTCAAAAGTAAGACTTTCTAGGGCTTCCCTGGTGGTGCAGTGGTTAAGAATCCGCCTGCCAATACAGCGGACACGGGTTCGAGCCCTGGTCCGGGAAAATCCCACATGCCACAGAGCAATGAAGCCCGTGTGCCACAACTACTGAGCCTGCACTCTAGAGCCTGTGAGCCACAACTACTGAGTCTGCGTGCCGCAGCTACTGAAACCCGTGCTCTGCAACGAGAAGCCACCGCAATGAAATCCCACTCGCCGCAACGAAGAGTAGCCCCCGCTCGCCACAACTAGAGAAAGCCCGCGCAATGAAGACCCGATGCAGCCAAAAATAAATAAATAATTTTATTTTTTTAAAAAAAAGACTTTCTAAAAGATTGTTGCCCCTCAGCTGTGGGGCTGCTGTGACCTGACACCCAGCAGTGGCCCTTAGGTCCCTAGTCCCACCCACATGCATATTGCAGAGTCTTTTCCCAACACTGTCATCTAGAACTTTCCTGCTTCACCTCACCACAACTTACCTGCCCCTACACCTCCCCACTCCGTTGAAGCTCTTTCTATGCTAAGGAGGTAGTAAAAGTCATCTCCACTGAAGCTACTCCTCTAGATATAACATACCTGCTTTTTCACAGGACCCTGTGCCTTCACAGATTGATTTGCATAGTGAGTGCTCCAGGCTCCATGGCAGACTACAGTTGGGAGAGACTTGTCAACAGGCGAAGGGGCTTTTGGGTGTCACGTTCAATTCACAGCCCAGGAAGAGGGCATATGTCGCTTACTTTTTGGAAAAATGAAATGAACACGGGGTGATTGCCATGCTGTGGGGACATACTGTAGGTATGAGAAAGTGCAAGGACATCGGACCAATCAGGTGTGGGCCTCACAAATCCTGAGAGGATAAAACCGACGGTTACCTCTTCCTCTTAACCCTTCATTCCCACACCACGTCAGGCGTTGTTCTCAAACAGCTTCTGGATGAAATCTGTATTTATAGCTGAGCTCTCGTCAATATGGTCTCCAGTTACACGTCCCTTGTAAACAAAATCCAGCCTAAATTGCTTGCTTCACTTCGAGCTTCTCCAAGGTCTGTCTATGACCTTGGGTTTCAGTGGTGGTTACTATCTCACAAGGCTTATTGGCAACCATTTGTTCCATCCTTCCGGAATTTTATATACCACTTAGAACGTCACCTTTCCACGCCTCTGGCAATATAAGAGAGGGTTGGTTCTCCCACAAGGTCACAACAGCCATCTCACTTCCTAGTCTGATTTTCAGGAGTTTAACAAGAGCTTCAAAAATGCACTAGCGAGAGAAACCACTGGCCGCATGGCCTCACAGCCCTTCTAAATGAAGTGATTTGAAGGAGAAGCAGAAGGACATGGAGGGACCTTCAGTCAGTCACAGAGTCCAACTGTTTCCCAGTCTGACGACTTGCTTTCCAAACTCTACTGCCGCCCTGATCCAGGGCCCCATCTCCTCACATACCAATCTCACTGCAAATGACATTTACCTTCCTCCAAGGTTCTCCTCCTTTTTTATTTTACTTTTTTATTGAAGTATAGTTGATTTACAATGCTGTGCCAATCTCTGCTGTACAGCAAACTGACTCAGTTATACACAGAGACTTTTTTTTATATTCTTTTCCATTATGGTTTATCCCAGGAGATTGGATGTAGTTTGATCCATCCTGTGTACTGCTATTAAGATTAGTTCTTTCGAAAACACATCTTTCGATGATGCGTTATTCCTCTGCTCAAAATCCTTCACTGACTGTTTACAGGACAAATTCCAAACTCCTCAGGTCAGCATTCAAGAACTTTCATGCCATGCCTCCACCCTACACCCTACTGACCCAACCCTATCTTCATGTCTTCCCTCAAATGAGACTTCTGCCCTGCCAAGATTAGCTTTTCATTGTCCTGGGCATATATTCTGCTTACCACACCCTCAGTGCCTTTATTGCCGACTGCCTCTCCTACCCACTGCACTACAGAATGCCCCCTCACACTCTCCTCTGTCTATCCAAGCCTAAACTTAGTGTTTAATGCCCCACTCAAGACATACTTCTTCCTTCGAGCCTTCCCCAATTGCGCCTACCCTGCCATGAGCGGTGTCAGGAATGCCACATATCAGACCTCTTCCCAGACCTACAGAATCAGAATCTGTCTTTTAACAAGATCCCACATATATTACAGTTTGAGAAGCACTGTCCTAAACAACACTATGATTTATAACATTAAAAGGAAAGAGACTAAGATACCTACGACTGTCAATTGTGACAGACAACCAAACTCCCCTTTGCTTTTTTCCCCAACTCCATCTGTCTTCCATCTTTGCTACGTACTCCTTCTAGCTTGTGGATATACAAGGTGTGAAATAAAATTCATATTTTATGGCAAGACAAGAAAAATTTAGGCGTAAACATTTGTCTCTGTCCTTTGGCCTCCTCTCTCCCCCATCCTGTGCATTGTGAATCTACATTATGCCTCTACCAAACCTCCCCCATCACCTCCCCCACCTGCAGAAATACCTGCTTGACCATAAAGAACAATATTCTCCTAGCGTCAATAAGACAACTCCTTAAAGATAACAGTCCTTCTTGATCTTGTAAGGGGTCACGATGACACTTAGATCTGGACTGTGTGAACTCTCAATACGTCATTTGATGTACAGCCCTGTCTCAAAAAACTTGTATAACTGTGCCTTGACTTCTAACGGGCCGAACAGTTCCCGGAGCTTTCTGAGATGCTCTTCTCAGGTCATAATCCTCAAATTTGGCTTGAATAAAAATTTCCATTTCTTTCTTAGATGGACTGATTAATGTTTTATCGATAAAAGGAATCAGGAAATGTGTGCTTTCCCAACCATCTACAACCCACAACCTGTCCCTTACACCTCACTGGTATCATTTCAGGACCCAAATTCCCTAGTTTTGATTTAATCAGGCTTCCCTCTTCTCAGATCACAATTTCATAGAATGTATCTGGCTGCCAGCTAATTACAGGTACGCTTGTCTACACAGTACCCCTCCCCCAAAGGCAGAGCACACTGCTGATTGGGCCTGTGCACTTTGGCTTAGGCACAGGAAGTAGTCAGCAAGGCAGGAGGAGCGCTACACTTGGGGTGATGCGAGGACAGCGTTGGGATGTGCTGGAGAGCGAGAGGTGGAGGATTTGCTGGGATCAGGCTGGCTGCTCCTCTGTTTCCAAATCTTCCTAAATACCCCACCCTGTGTCTACACTCTAAGAGGACATCGGTGCTGGAGAAAGTTGACAAAGTCCCTAAGACATCACCAAAGCCACAGAAAACCAATCACTCAGAAGCCTGTTCAGGCTCTCTATATACCCCTTTGACTATTTTTCTCTGTTTCTTACTTTCTCACTCCCAGCCCTTCTCTCCATTTTCCTCTTTTCTGGCTTTGAACTTGATGAAAATGGAATTCTCCAGGCACAGGGGGTAGGGGTAGGACTGTAGAGACCTCTATATCAAGAAGCACAAAAGTCCTTTACTTGCAGTCCACCCTTCTTTACAATTCAACTACTGTTCTCCCCTGTATATCCGCCGCTTCATGATCTGTAATTCTACTAGTCAAAAATTTGCCATTTCAAGAAGCTGTAAGGAAGTCAATCTAGTCAATCTAAACTGTGGACTGTTTTTTTAAAACCAGAAGAGGCTTTTTATTCTGCCATTCAATATTAACCTAAACTTGGAAAAGCAAGCATCGTATATTGAGAGGTTCTTATGGAATTTACAACAAACAAAGGAAAAGACTCATCAGAAACGTACATGGAGTACTAATTTTTAGTATACAAAGCAGTAGTCTAACAGTTCTTACAAATGCCTGGTTCTCCTAGAATCCGAGTGTTCTCCTGTACAGGTAAACCATTCTCCTTTTTTTGAACTTGTTTGCAAGGCTCCACTGCTAAAGCGACCGTCTCATCACAGACCCCAACAGAAATCACAGCTCAAGTCACATCAAAACAACCACCAAGTTCAATTCAAAGAATATGAAATAATGAATTGTTCCTGCAGTAGTTTCCAGCACCAGAACTACCTGAAGCTCTTATTAAATGCACAAATTCCCTGGCCGCACCCTATATGGAATGCACGAAAATCTCCACATTGAAGGCTGCCATCCACAAGGTTGACAAGCTCTCTGGGTGGCTTGGGGAACCTGTCTTACCGCTCTCCCAAGCCCCAGTCCTCACGGACTGCCTGATTCTTCATCAGAGCCTCGTTAAGCTGGCTGCCATTGCCACTGCTCTCTAGCAGATGTCCCCTGGCCCACACCAAGGGCATTTCCTATCTTCTTTACAAAGCAGCACTAAGCATCTGTGGTGACACTGAAGTTGAATGCCTTTAACAGGGTTTTCCTCTGAGACCTTTTACCTTCTCTGATTAGCACAGCCAACAGCACAGCCAGCAGCCAGTGAAAGACTGGTCCTCTCCCAGGCGAGAGACCCGGCAGCAGACTCGGACCTCCAGGTTAAACACATGCTACGTGACCAGACTGAAGTCCCCACATGCAAAGATCCCGACTACCAAGGGGACCAGGGTATCGCTCAAGGTGGTGAACACTTCCGAGGTAGCCCCATGGTTTCAAGGATGGAGAGAACAAACATCACAGCTGTCACCGCACATGTGATATTCCAAAATGCCTCTTTCTAAAATCCTTCCAGGCACAAGTGTGGATTCTATAGAAGATGTGTAAGAAAAAGTTGTGAAGTAGGTGAGGCTTCTTTCTGGTGTTCCTCCGCCTCCACGCCTGTTCCTGCACAGCCCATCTGGCGGGGCCTGATGCCCTTGGGCCTCTCAGAGTGGCAGCTGACTCATATGTTGCACTTGCCCAGACTTGCTTCTGACCTTCCCTTCCTTCTGCCTTTGCCCTCTACCTTCCAGCTCTGGCTTGCTTCCCTCAAGGCTGTGCTCTGAGTAGAATGTGGTAGGTGTTGGATTATACAAGTAAATGTCCTTTTGGGTTTAAGGACAAGTTCAATTAGGCACTAATCTGAACTAACCGTTCCACCAAAGGTAAATGATCCAAGGTTATTTTCACTATGTCCCCTGGTACCTAGCGAACTCTGGCCCCAGACTGAGCACTAACCCTGGCCATCTGACAGCTATATATGGTTGGATACTAAGAGGACCAAAAAAAAAAAAAAAGTATGACTGATTCAGAGAAACCCCATGCCCCACCAGTAGAGACACAATTCAAAGGACACATCGTGTCTGACTATAAATCAGCAGTGTTACTTTGCTATAGGAAGGATATCAAGTTATCAACTGTAATTTATAATCCACCAGTAAAAGTCAAGGGATGGGGTGTAGAGAGAGCTAGCAACAGAGTCTATTAGGTAGGTGAACCAAGTCAACAACATCAAGACATGTTTTTTAGTGTGTTTACTGACATAACCGTGACTCTGCTCATATCAGAAAAAATAGGAACTGAGCCATGGTGCCAGAATATGCATGGAAGTAAATACTTATAAGCAGAACAGACAATAAATGTCTGAGAGCAACAGCCTTAGAGGCACCCAAAGGTGAAACATCCAACATCATTGCCTTTTGTTGTAGCTTTGAGCTACATATAACAGCCCTTAAAATAAATGTCAGTCTTCTAATGGCATCATATTCGAAATATGGGAAAAAAATATCTGAATGACCTCAAGGCGGTTCACTCTGAAAAAACTGTTAAGTTCTGTCTCCTATTAATTGTTGGAGATTCATTCATGTGTCTTTTTCTAACTGTCTCAAAATCCAATCATTTCTCAATGATTCCCCATATACTAATCAGTTCCCCCAGAGTGGCATGGACATATATACACTACCAAACGTAAAATAGATAGCTAGTGGGAAGCAGCCGCATAGCACAAGGAGATCAGTTTGGTGCTCTGTGACCACCTAGAGGGGTGGGATAGGGACGGTGGGAGGGAGACGCAAGAGGGAGGGGATATGGGGATATATGTATACGTATAGCTGATTCACTTTGTTATACAGCAAAAACTAACAACATTGTAAAACAATTATACTCCAATAAAGATGTTAAAAAAAAGATAATGTGTCAGCTAAATTTAAACATAGGTGAGACATGCCCACCTCTGCCCTATAAGAGAAAGGGAAATAAGCTATAGGAAGCTAGGGTTCTGTAAATCACAACCCTCACCCCCTTCAATAGAAGAAAGGAACTGGCTCGTCTGCAGGCAGCTTAATGAACCAAAAGTGGATGCTATGTTTTCCCAGCAACTGAAACAAGATTGAACACCAAGGGTTCGGAAGGGGTAGGTTTCTGACTCATACAAATAGAAGGATGGGAGAACCATTCCCTGAAACTGGGAATGCTGGACTGAGAGTCAGAGTTGGAGGGAAATTCATAAGTTGTCACAGGAGAGGAGTGTGTCTAAAAACCTCCTCCCACCATGAGCATCTCTACAGAAATGACTGCCAAGTCACCACTCATGTAGGGTTTAAACCTGTAATTCAGGTCCACACCACCTCTCCCTAAAACTATTGTAACAACCTTCTAACTGGTCTTCCTGCCTCTAGCCCTGTCCCCTTCCAGTAGACGCTCCACACAGCTGTCAGAGAGTTCTAACTCAAAGGCAAATCTCTTCACACCTCACCCTTGCTTAAAGACCATCAGTGGCTCCTGCTACCCTCAGCTTGAAGATCCAGCACCTAAAAGCAATGCACAAAGCACTTCATGAAGCAGTTCCACATTCTTCTCCAGATTTACGTCTACAAACACACCAAACTACTTGGAATTCCCAGAGCACACGAAAACATTCCTTATTTTTGTGCCTCTGTTTATGCTGCTCCCTCTACCTAAAATGCTCTCTCCTGCACCCCCATTTGCCTGGTAAACACCTACCTAAAATTCACACATCATAGCGTGTTGACCTTCTCTTTCAAGCCTTTCCTGACATCTTCACCATGACCTAATCTGTGCCCCACAAGCAGTACATGATTCATCATAATACCTATACAATTAAGTGCCATAAAGTGATATCAGTATTGTGACAGGATCATGTACTGGTTGTGGGGCACAGATTAGGTCACGATATCTGTGGAACACTGGTTCCAGGACCCACCACAGATACCAAAACCCCCAGATACTCGAGTCCCATAGTCAGTCCTCTGTACCCATGGTTCCACATCCTCAGATTCAACCAACCACGGATCATGTATTATTGCACTTATTACTGAAAAAAATTCACACGTATGTGGACCCATGCAGTTTAAACCCATGTGGTTCAAGACAACTGTATAGGCTTATTCCCTCACCACTAGACATGGCAGCCCTCAAAGACAAAGATTATGCACAGAGCTCGGCATAGTTCAGTCTTAGTAATAGTCCGCTGAGTTAATGGATGGATGGATGATAAAATGGGTAAGCAAATGAATGGATTGATGAACAAATGTAGGCAATACTAGCAAAAATAAGATACAACACATTACACGTTCACAGCAGATCACGGTTTACAAAGCACTTTAAAACTTTCTATCTTATTTGTTCCTGATCATATTGTGAGGCAGAGAAGGCAAACAGATGGCACCACCCCATCATTCTATAGATGAGAGATCTGGGTGACTTCTGAAGGTCACAGATCTAGTACGTGTCAGAGTCAGGACTAGAACTCGGGTCGCCTGAGTTATTCCAGAATTCTCTCTCCAGTGGCTAAGCACATGCTATGAGAAAGAAAATTATTAGGTAACAGGGCTTTCTTTTTCTTTTAGGACCTTTTTTCCTCCCTACATAAACATTCTCTGAGCCCTGAGCTGCCACCTCCCTCCCAGAGCACAACAGCACAGGGCTCAGGAGGAACCTCCAATGTTAAAAGGCCCATTGCCAGTCTCATCAGAAAATCAAATACATAACTCTGAAAATATCCTCCGTGATCTATGCGTGTAGCCAGTGTCTGACAAATTCAATTAAATCTGTCATACATCATTCTCCACAGTGTTATTGAGAGAGACATAGTAGTATTGAATTTTAATTATTCAGCTTCTATTGATCCTACCATAATCTTGTGAGAATCATTTGCAAACTGACAGTCCCCTCAGGAGACAGCCACTATTATCTAATTATAAATCTACAGTGTCATTTGATAAAGTGTTCGGATTTTTCTTTTCCACAAGAAAAGCCCCAGTTTTTGCCAACAAATTCCCATAGGGAAACCAAAACAGTGCACAGCAATCTTAAGCTGAGATAAGTGGAGCCTGGCTTGTGGCATTGTTACTTCCTGGGCACTGCCCTGACACACCCTCCCCGGAGTTGATGCAGTAGGATTTCTCTACCAAGTCCCTCCCCCCCCACCATCATACTTGACTGGCCTAATATCCATCCCAAAGGGCCCTGTGATCTAGGCTAAAGCCTCTTTGGTGGTAAAAATCAATGGCCACTATTTTTGCATTTTCACAGGTGTCCTCAAAGCCTCAACACATAGGAGTAAGGAATGGTGGGAATTTCAGGTCCCTGACCAACGGCTGGGGAGACACTGGGAAAAGAAATACCTCAAGGCACAACTTAATCCCCACTGCCAGAGTGCCCTGAAGGACTAGCCCAGGAATAAACAGTCAACCAGCCAGTCAACAAATATTTTTTGAACACTGATTCTGTGCCAGGAACACTGGTAGGCCCTGAGGGATACAGTTGTGAACACAATATAAATGTACCATAATGGAACTCGAATAAGTAGTTGCAATTAATTCATTAAGTGATGAAAACATGTACTAGGCTGTGAAGGAGAAATAAAAGGCAAATAAAATGGGGTCCTGACCTGGCCTGAGACGCCCATGATTAAGCTGAGAAATGGTGAATTGGCATTATCTGGGTGAAGAGTGAGGCTGAGAGAGACAAGAGGGTAGAGGCACACTAGTCAGAGAAATGAGTAGACCAAAGCAACCCAGAAGGTGAAAGGGGCATGGCAGGGGGAAGGTGGTAGCAAGGAAGGGTGCCGAATAGGGTTTGTACCGGGTGGAACCAGTGGTATGGCCACCGCTAATGGATCCTTGCAAGGCTGCTTGTGGTAGAGATGGCTGGTAGCTATGGCTGCTGGTGATGGTAATGGCCGATGGCTGTTGGTGACAGGCATGGAGTGTGGGATTAGAGCTGGACAGCGGTTTTGGCTGCTGGCTGGCATAGCAGTTACTGGTAGGTGTGGTAGGGGTATCATGGCTCCAGTGGTGGACATCAATTATGGCAGTGGGTATCCCTGTTGATAACTTATGATGGGGGCTGGGTTCCGTTGGCATAGAAAGCAGTAGGACTCCAACCCTACTTTTCCCAGATGTCTACCCACTTTACCCATTTACATCATTTATTGAATAAAACATCTTTTCACCTCTGACTTGAAAAACCCTATTTATTATGTGCTAATGTGTTTTGGGATCTACTTCTGGATTATCTATACTCTTACACTGGTTTTTGTGTCTATTCACATGCTAGTATCTTACAGTTTTAATTACTGAAGCTTTTATAATAGATCCTAATAACTGATAAAGCCAGCTCTCCACTTTTTTTTTCAGGTTTTTCCATGCTATTCTTGCATATTTATTTTTCTATATAAATGTCAGGTTCCTACAGGTACCTTTATTTAGATCATGTTAAAGTTGTCAAAATCCTCATCTTTAGGATGATGAGTTGTGTGTTCCAACCCAAGAATATGGTATGGGTTTTCCATTGGTTCAAGTCTCCAATTAGATCATTCCTCTTCGTGTTTTAAGTTTTCTTCAGAAAGATCTTGCATGTTCCTGATAAATTTATCCCTAGGTCTATTATCATTTTTGTTATAATTAAAATGGGATTCTTCAGTTATATATCATAATTGGCTATTTGTACATAAAGGAAGTTTGTCAGTTTTGTATATTAATGTTGTTCTGAGAAGTCTTTCTGAATTATGTTTACCATATTTAAGTTGATTCTCTTGTGTTTTCTATGTATTCAATTACATCATAGAAAATATCAATAATTTTGCCTCCTCCTTTACAATTTTTTGAATTATTATGTTTATTTATTTATTTTAGATTGGGGTACAGTTGTTTTACAATGTTGTTAGTTCCTCCTTTACAATTTTTTTTTTTTTTGCCGTACGCGGGCCTCTCACTGTTGTGGCCTCTCCCGTTGCGGAGCACAGGCTCCGGACGCGCAGGCTCAGCGGCCATGGCTCACGGGCCCAGCCGCTCCGCGGCACATGGGATCCTCCCAGACCGGGGCACGAACCCGTATCCCCTGCATTGGCAGGCGGACTCTCAACCACTGCGCCACCAGGGAGGCCCTCCTTTACAATTTTTATACTTCCTATTTCTTTCTCTTCTCTAATTGCACTAAAATTTCAAAAAAAGTTAATTCCTACCTTCTTCCTGAATGGAAAATTCTTCTAGTGTTTCACCTTTTAGCATGATATTGTCTTTGAGAGATTATAGGTAGGTAGGTAGGTAGATATGTTATTTTAAGGACTATTCAACTATTTTATTGAGTTATTTTTTAATTAGGAATAATGTTGAATACCATATCTTTTCAGCATTTCTCATGATTGTATGATTTTTTTCTCCTTTTTTTCTGAATATGATGGAAGAATAGGCAAGGACGAGAGTAACAACAGTTGGGGATGATTTCATGGAGAAAGTTGCAGTTGAGCTGAGATCTGAAGACGGCTAAGATTTCTGACTTCAAAATGGCAGACTAAATATACATGGTAGTTTCGCTACCTCCGGACTCCAAACCTCTACCCCTTTACCCCTCTTAAGGTTTTTTTACACCAAAGCTAAGAAATGGGTGCAATACATGGGCTGAAAATCAGGTGATATTGTTAGATAATTGAAATTTGAGGAACCATTGAGAAACTGACAGCCAACCAACCCAACTAAAGAGGAAAACGGCAGCCTAGAAGGTGTACAAATTAAGCACCAGGAGCTGTTTTCACAAAATGTAGAAGCAATGAAGAGAGAGGGTACATCACACTTGAAGTCAATGAAACCTGGGAAGGGGTATGGAAAAGGAGAAACCAACAAAAGGATTAAAAGGGGGGGATACTGAGGTGATTATAGCAGATAAGCTGTCCAACCTCTATGCATTCCCCTGCCCTATCACCACTGTGAGTCAGGCAACAGCATTTAAGCAGGAGCAAATGCTTGAGTCGGGGAAATACAATAGTGTCCCTAGAGGGCTTCCATGGTGGCGCAGTGGTTGAGTGTCCGCCTGCCGATGCAGGGGACATGGGTTCGTGCCCCAGTCCGGGAGGATCCCACATGCCACGGAGCGGCTGGGCCCGTGAGCCATGGCCGCTGGGCCTGCACGTCCGGAGCCTGTGCTCCGCAACGGGAGAGGCCACAGCAGTGAGCGGCCCACGTACCGCAAAAAAAAAAAAAAAAAAAAAAAAAAAAAAATAGTGTCCCTAGAGGCTGGCAACCTCTGGGAGGAAAAGGGAGTGGCCATGTCCTGACTGACAACTGTTACAACATCCTGCCCATCAACAACAGACCCCAGTGGGCACCTCCTGGGGAACTGCATAAACAGGAGCAGTAAAGAGTCTAGCAAGGAATCACATCAATAAAAATAATTTCATAATCAGTAATCACACAACAAGCTGAAGGGTAGGAAGGATTTTACCAGGCAGACATAGAGTGAAATGCATTCCCTTCTGCCTGCACTGTATCAACAAAGACATAGGAGTAAGGAACAACAGGATATGTTTCGAATATAGAACACTGGAGGCAAGAGGGAGATAAGCCTGGAAAGGTAGGCTGAGGCCAGGTTGGGGGAGGGCATCAGATGCCCAGTGGTGTTGTTTGGGGTTTTTTCTCTAAGTAGTGAGGATGAAGACAAAGGCATTTATGAGGAGGAGAGTGACAGGATGACAGCTATGCTTTAGAAAGATGACTCTAATGGGCGTTTGGAGTGCAGATAGGAGACAGTGATTTAGCGAGTCCTGCAACAGACTAGAGTTGACTAAGGCCTAACTGAGGACACTGGCAGGAGGAGATGAAAGGAAAGAAGTGAGATGTTGTAAAGCATCTGTAACTGATTACACTTAAGGGTTGGGGGGAACTAACTGAAGGAGACACGGGTGGTGTTAAGTGGCACTTCTTGTACCATGCCCTGAATTAGGGAACAAGAAGAGAACTACATTTGGTTTTTGTTTCTTTCATCATTGTTATTGTTTTTTGGGGGAATGAGGAGGCCACTTTGGGACAGTTTCAGTCTGAGGTACCTGCAGGATGTCTAAGTGAAAGTGTCCCATAAGCAGCTGGAGGATCCAAATTTCAGGAGAAAGGCCAAAACTAAAATATGTAGACTTGAGAAGTCTTTTGCAAGAGTGGATTAGATCATCCACCAGAGTGGATGAAGGGAAGAAGTAATGAGGAGACCGGGACAAAGGTCACCACAAATGGGGAACAGTTATCCTGGGGACTGACTCAAGTCATTTGCAATAAAGCACAATGTGGAATTTGTTTCTGTTTTGTTTCATTTCTGCTAATCAGAACCAAATATGTGGACCAAGTGATCATGAGAGTAACTCAGTAGAAATAAATTGGTATAAGAAAGAATATGTTCTCTCAACAAATGAAGATTTCTTGTTTGAGTAATGTTGACATAAATAAAGTAGTGCATAATGTTAGATTTAAATCTTTATTTTGCAATTGGGGAAACTCAAGTACAAAAAAGGTGTAGTGATGCCTCCAAAATCACAGTCAGCAAGAGTCAGAGCAAGACTAGAATCCAGTGATTCATATTCTCCCCCAACCCCCATCCCACTAACTCACACTGCCCTCTCCTGCCACAACTAACAAGTGACATGGCTGTTTACTGCACCTGATCCTAAGAATTTCAACCATAATTGAAGGTATTTGGTGGGGAAAAGGCATCATGTACCAGGCTGACAGCTGTCTATTTAACATAGATTTAACTATCAATAATTTCTGCCAGAAAGGAAGCTCCGTCAAGAAAAGTCCAAAACAATGGATGCATTTCAAAATCATTTGCGTGTAACACATATTTCAAATTTACATCACTTAAAGTAAGCCATGTGCTCTTGAAAGGTTATCTGCAAAACAGATGTTTGTAAAGTGAATTATCCTTTCTCCCTTGACTTATAGTACAATTTCTAAGATACAGTCTCAGAGAAAAACAAAATATACTGTGTTTTTAAGACAACCTGATCCTTTCAAGTCATTAAGAAGTCTTTAATATATGATAAAGATCTGCAAAACACTCCTTGGAGCCTGTGGGAAAAAATTCCACACCCCATAGCATGCCATCCAAAGTTTCCAACCTCTAACTTTCTGGATTCACTTATTACACACCCCTATACCAGCCCCTTCTTCTGATGACACTAAACCATTAACTCTTCCCCAAACATTCCATGCATAATTGGGTTTTTCTCTATGCCTTTGCTTGCACTGTTCCCTGGTTTTGAAAATGACCTTCTCCATAGTAATCACCTGTCAAAAGTCCTATCTCTTTTTCTAAATCTAGCTTGAATTTCATTTCCCCATGAAGCCTCCCCTGATGACTCCATAGAGAAGTAATCTCTCCCTTCTCCATACCTCCCACAGGAAAAGAGAACAGAATCGGAGGGCAACCTAGTTCTGGGACCCATTTAAGGTATTACCTACTCTTAAAATGTAGGTCAAATTTACCATTCATTCTTCTGTCCTTAAAATGTGCTATGAGCTTGATAGGGATAGAATAGGATAGTTATACAGGTAGTTGTAGAAGTCCCAGTAGAGGACTACAGATAGAGAGGGAAACCTAGGAAACTCTGGGAGACCACTGTAAGTTAATGATCACTCAAGAAAGCTATTGGAACGTCATGGAACAAAGCAGGCTTGCTTAACTATAAAGCCATAAATAAAAGCAGGAGACATGCCCCAGGCCATTAGGTGGAAGAAGAATGTCACCACCCTTCTACTGATTTGAATAAGCACTATGATAATCCTAGTTCGACCTCATAGGGTCAGACACTCTCCTGCCTGATACGAAGGAGGAACTAGTGATGTAAGCCTCACGTCGACTTGAAGAAGGTGGTCTTTTCCCCTCCCCATTTCCTTTGACTATAAAATTGTAGCTCACTTAATCCTCAGGGCAAAGGTCCCTCACCTGCCTGCTTCCATCTCTTACAAGCATCCTATATTAACAAATCTACTTCTTGCCTATCACTTTGCCTCTCACTGGATTCCTTCTGCACTGAGACACAAAGAACCTGAGCATCAGTAAGTCCAGACATCAGGTGAGTGATTCTAATTAAAAGACCATGGGTTCGAGTCCCAAGCGGGGTTTTGGCCGGGTTCAAGTCCCGGCCACGTGGGTTGAAGTCCCATTATGAGTTACACGGTTTCAAACCAGAGATCCTGCTCACTGCTGAGAATATAATGATGAGCAAGAAAGAGTCCATGCTTTCAAGGAGTTCACGGTCAAACCACTAAAATAGGTAAACCACTAAATAGGTAATTGTAATTAAAGTATGAGGAGTGCTGTGATAGGGGTGAGTGTTGGACTCGCTCAGAACCTGTCACTTCTCTCTTCTCTCTTATTTCTCCCTTTTGGATTGGAAACTTATGTCCTACGACTGTCCTCCCATTGTACTTTGGAAGTACATAACTTGTCTGATTTCACAGAGTCACAGCTGGAGGGCAATTTGCCTCAGGATGAATATATCCTGAATCCCGTTCATATCTAATTTAGATGATATTTAGGTGAGACTTTGGACTTTAGGCTTTTAAGTTGATGCTGGAACAAGTTATGACTGTTGGCGCTATTGAGATGGTGAATTGGTGGAGCAGGGAGCAGAATGCTATAGATTGAATATTTATGTGCCCCCAAAACTTGTATTTTGAAACCTGATCCCCAATGTGATATTTGGAGGTGGGGCTTTTAGGAGCCCTCGTGAATGGGATTAGTGCTCTTATAAAAGAAACCCCATTATCTTTTAGAATGCCCTTATAAAAGAAACTCCTTCCCTTCTTCCACCATGTGAAGTTACAGTGAAAATATGGCCGTCTGTGAACAAGGAAGTGGGCTCTCACCAGACACCGAATCGGCCAGCACCCTGATCTTGGACTTCTCAGTCTTCAGAACTGTGATAAATCAATTTCTGTTGTTTATAAGCCACCCAGTCTGTGGTATTTTGTTATAGAAGCCTGAACAAAGAAAAATGGTGAAGGAGAGGAGAAAACCAAGGATTGTTCTTAGGTCTCCAGCTGGGACCACTGGAAGTCACTTACTCAGATAAGAAACACAGAAAAGAAGTAAATTATGAGTCAGAGTGAGAAGTGAGAGAAGATGATTTTGGTTTAAGATATGTTGAGTTTGAGTTCCTTGTACCACTTGACACTGCCTCTGGCATCCAGGAAAGGTTCAGTTCATATTTGTTATTATTTTTCTAAATACAGATAGTAAAGAGACAAGTAGAAGATGAGCTCATGAAATAGACTGAGAAGGGATGCCAGCAAGGATGGAGAAAAACCGCAACAGTGTGTAATTTCACAGAAGTCAAAGGTAGAGTGTATTTCAAGGTGAAAGTCCCGGTCTAACAGTGAAATGCTGCCAAGAGGTCAAACTAAAGGATTAGAAATCATCCCTTGAATTTGTCAATAAAATGTTGTTGGTTTCTCCCAGAAGGGCAGTTTCAGTGTCATGAGTATAGAAGCCAAAGTAAGTGTTGCTCCTAAGTGTCCATCAACAGATGAATGGATAAAGAAGAGGTGGCACATATATACAATGGAATATTACTCAGCCATAAAAAGAAATGAAATTGAGTTATCTGTAGTGAGGTAGATGGATCTAGAGTCTGTCATACGAAGTGAAGTAAGTCAGAAAGAGAAAAACAAATACCGTATGCTAACACATATATATGGAATCTAAAAAAAAAAAAAATGGTCATGAAGAACCTAAGGGCAAGATGGGAATAAAGACACAGACCTACTAGAGAATGGACTTGAGGACACGGGGAGGGGGAAGGGTAAGCTGGGACAAAGTGAGAGAGTGGCATGGACATATATACACTACCAAATGTAAAATCGATAGCTAGTGGGAAGCAGCCGCCTAGCACAGGGAGATCAGCTCGGTGCTTTGTGACCACCTAGAGGGGTGGGATAGGGAGGGTGGGAGGGAGGGAGACACAAGAGGGAAGAGATATGGGGACATATGTATAACTGATTCACTTTGTTATAAAGCAGAAACTAACACACCATTGTAAAGCAATTATACTCCAATAAAGATGTTAAAAAATAATAATAATCCTCTGCCCAGAGATGAAAAAAAAAAGTAAGTGTTGCTGAGACTTTCACTTCTGGCTAAGGTGGAATAACAGGGACTGAACATACCCTCCTGCCTGAAACAATCAACCAAAATAAAAGGAACAAAATATATGAACCAACAGTTTTCAGACACTGGGCACCCAAGCAACAAATGACAGTGATCCTTGAGGGATGGGAAACAAATGAGGTGAGTGAGCCCTGCTCCTACCACTGCCCCAGCTTACTACCTGAAAAGAGTTTCTAAGCCATGGCACAGGGAGGGGAAATCCAGACCTAACTTAACAGAATTTTTGAGTTGATAAAATGTGACTAGACGTCTAGAAAGGTTAGGAGGTTAGTTTGTTGGGAAAGTTTCTGATAGCAGAGAACTCCACAGAGAGAACTCTGGAGACCTATGCAGAGTCCTCCTTGAATATTCAATTGAGAATTGATTAGCACATTCACGTGAGGAAAATTCCCAATCCTGAAAGAAAAAAAAAAAACACACTAATAAAGGATTAGAGGGAACAGTACTCAGAGCTCACGCAGGGCAGGAAATACAGTCTGTTGACAAAGAAGGGGAAAAGAAAGTCATTTCATAATGATAAATAGGTCAATTTAAGAGGGTGTAACAGTCTTTAACACCTATGCACTTAGCAACAGAGCTGCAAAATACGTGTAGCAAAAACTGACAGAGCTAAAGGAGAAATTTTTAAAAACCCTCAATTATAGTTGAGAACTGTAACATCTCCCTCTCAGCAACTGATAGAACTACCAGACAGCATATCAGTAAGGATAGATACTGAATGAAGAACTGAATGACACAATCAATATTGATACAACACCCTACCCAATATCAGAAGAATATTTTTTCCAGTGCACATGGAACATTTACTAACATGATACTCTAGGCCATAACACAAGTCTCAAATTTAAAATGATGCTAAAGTCACACAAGACATGTTTATTTTTTCTACCAGAATGGAATTAAGTTAAAATTCATTGACAGAAGGATCTCTGGGAAATCACACTATTTTTAAACTAAACAACACATACTTATAAATGACCAGTGGGTTAAACAAGGAAGCAAAAGGGAAATTAAAAACTACTTTGAATTGAATGAAAATGAAAACACAGCATATGAAAATTTGTAGGGTGTAGCTAATACAGTGGGGTTAGGAGGAGTTTTATAGCATTAAATGCATATATTTGAGAGGAAAAAAAGGTCTTCTACTTACGAAACTAGAAAAAGGGCAAATGTAACCCAAAATAAGGAGAATAAAGGAAACAATAAAGATCAGAATGCAAATCTAAGAAGTAGGAAACAGAAAAAGAGAAAAACCAATGAAACCAAGAATTGTTTCTCTGAAAGGACCAATAAAAATGATAAACCTAAAGCCAGGCTGATCAGGAAAAAAGAAACAAATTAACCATATAAGGAATGAGAGTAGTGACATCACTACAGATTCTACAAATATTAAAAGGCTATTAAGAGAATATTATGAAAAACTTTTGTTAATAAAGGGCAACAACTTAGGTGAAACTGACAAATTACTTCCAAGACAGCAACTACCAAAGCTCACTCAAGGACAGATAACCTGAATAGACTCATATCTATTAAAAGAATTGAATATGTAGCTTAAAACTTTCCCAGTAAGAAAACTCCAGGCCCAGATGGTTTCACTGGAGAATTCAAACATTCAAAGAATAAATAATACCAATTTAATACAAACTCTTCTACAAAGTTGAAGAGGAAGGAATACATCCCAACTCATTCTATGAGGCCAACATTCCTGTTACCAGAGCACAGCAAAGATATTATAGGAAAAGAACTACAGGCCAATACCCCTTATGAAAAGTTGCATTCCTAACCAAATTTAACCACCCAAATCCAACCACATTTAAAAGAGATAATACATCATCACCAAGTGGGTTTATCCTAGTATTGCAAGGTTGATTCGATATTTGAAAAAAAAAGTCACCATGGACTAAAAAAGTAAAAACATATGATCATGTCAAAAGGTGCAGAAAACACATCTGACAAAAATCTACCATCCACTCCTGATTTAAAAAAAAAAAAATTTTAGCAAAGTTGGTAAATAAGGAAACTTCCTCAACATGAAAAGGCATCTATTAAGCAAAAAAAGAAGAAGAAAAACTTACAGCTAACGATCTACTGCTACATGCCATAACATGGATGAATTTCAAAAAATTATAGTTAGCCAAAGTCAGATGTAAAAATGTACGTGCTATACTCCATTGACTCCATTGGTATGAAACTCAAGAATAGACTAATCTATAGTGACAAAAAGCAGGTAAGTCATTGCCTGGGGCTGGGAGGTGTAGGACTGACTGGGAAGGGGCAACTGACTTGAGGTGGTAAAAATGTTCTATATCAATGATGGTGGTAATGGTTACACAAGTCGTGCATAAATTTGTAAAAACTCATTAATGCACGCTTAAAAGGTATGCATCTCATTATATGTAAATTATACTCAATAAAGTTGAAATTTAAAAGTAAATGTAGGTGAGGAAGTAGACACAGAGTTTACCCTATTCTCTGAGGCATTTTGGCTGGGAAGGGGAATATGGGATTCAAGGACAGCTTTTGTTTTGTTTATATGTTAAGGAGTCAACTTACTTGAGACTGATTAAAAACTGACAAAAGGGAAACATTATAGAGATACAGAAGACAGCCTTTTGTAGTCCCACCATCTTTTCCAGCAATCCAAATCTCATGCTTCCCTACTAGACAGGAGTCTCCTTGTAATCAGACGTGCTAAGATTTGAAAATCTGTGCTATGATACCTGGACTTCCACGGAGACACCTCAAGCAGGCCAAGGGCTTGTCTCTGGGCAGCATACGTGAAATCCCCTACCTTCTAGCGAACCTCAGTTAATTACCTAGGCCTCGACTATTGGTTACAAGCAGAGACTCACTTGCCCCACTTCCCTGCTTTTGACATGACTGTCCTTTGAGTATCTAAAGTTAGCTTCTCCCTATGCTTGGACAAATGTTGGAAGTAAGAGTCTGAACTTGCAATAAATATTTTTTAACTATCAAGGAAGATTTACTCCATTTTAAGTCTTGTTTGTCCAGTTTCTACTTAAACCTCTCATTTACTTTACCCACCAACTGTTGGACTGCTTTGAATTCTGGAAACGGTGTATTTGGCTTACTTGGGATGGAACTCCTTTCCCGAATGCATTTTAATTTCTCAACATCTATATACGTGGGAAGTTTCCCAAGTAAGATCTGCAATTAAGCTGGGGCTGCCGATGTCAAAATCCAAAGGGGTGGTCGCGGGTCTCGTTGCTTTGGCATACCAGTGGGCTAGATGCATAATTCAAGAACGAAAGAAGCTTTCAGTACCAGGTGCCATTTTCACAAGTGGCTCTCGTGACCACTGGCCTTGGAGTCTTAAACATAAGAAAGTGGAGCAAGACAAACGAGACAAAATTTGGTGTTTTGTCTCTTTAACAAATAAAAAGAATGCCAGATACACTTGCAGAGAGACCTTACACTTTTAACCTAGCTTCTATTCTAGGGAAGCTAGGGACAACAGTTCTCATACTGCCACGTCAGCCCTGCAGCTTCTAGGATAAAAGCGTGTATACAGCATTTGTTATCATATGAAAACAGGTCACTCCTGTCCTATTAGCAAAGTAAGCACTTTTTTTTTTTAGTAGAACTGATAGAGATACACTACAACATCCAACTTCTTTCCCAGTCCCTTTTGTGACACATAATACATGTATCTGAGGTAGCTGGCCGGGGTTAGAGGCTCAACCTATTGCCGGGGTTAGGTACTCAACCTGTGACAAGCGTTAGAGTTAAGCCTACGGTCAAGGTTAGGGCCTCAGCCTGAGGCTAGGACAGAGACTACGATTAGGATTAAAATGTATGGCCTGGGTTCAGTCTGTAGCCAGGAGCAGAGTAAAGCGACCTGGCCCAAATGGGAAGAAACTTACAAGCTTGGTCTCATTAGCACAAGACTCTGACCAGCTGAGTTTCGCAGCCAGCGTCTGCTTTGGAGGAGCACATGTGACAGCACCCTGGGAGCCACCGCTTGTGGGTCCTTCAACCTCTGCTGACAATTAGCTGAGAAAGTCATTTCCTCTCACCATGCTTCCCATTACCCAATCTTCCAAGTGCGGAAGGTGATCATTATTTCTCACCATGGGACGAGGAGGTAGGGTGGGAGGAGAGCGAGGAGGGGACAATGAGCTTGAATATTTGCAGCTTCTTTTCTCCCCTGTCCGGCAAGCCTCTGTCTCATTGAAAACAAAGGCAAGCTTCCTATTTTAACCCTCCGATCATTGGCTCCTGTCTTTGCTCCTGCCCTTAATTTGAGTACTTACTGCTTTTCTGAAATCTGAGTATTTTTTATTACCCCCTATACCACCCTAATTGGTTCTTTTCTCTCTGTCTGTGTTTCTTCAGGACCTACCACACATTTTGCAATTAGAAGTGTTGAGGTTTGAAAAGATTTGCAAGGATATCTGGATTTCCAACTAGAAATCTTAAGCAAGCCAAGAAGTACACATGCTGCTTCTACAGGATAGTTAAAGGGTAGCTTAGTCCTTCCAGAAAATTCACTAAACAGCATCTCTATGCAGGGCAATGACTGCATTTGATACTAAAGTGGGAGGAGAAGCAAGGAAGATCTGGCATCATTCGATCACCCTGTGGGCTGCTTTGCCTAGTGCCCAGGCCACCACTGACTGCCCCTGATGCCATACCCTGGAATCCCAGCAGCTCTTGGGAGTAGGGATGGTATGGCCAGCTCTAAAAAAGTTTCATCATGGTCCTTGAAAAGTAAAACTCAAAGTGAACATAATAGGCCAAGAGGAGCATTTAGGTAACAAAGAATAAATACCACTGCTGCTGCTCACAATATTTTAGATCATTTCGGTTTTAGGTCAGGATAATACTATTGGAAATCGGTTTTCTCTTGGTAGTGCAGTCTCTACCCCAAGGACCAGCAGTCTTTCCTCAACTCCATCAGTTTAGCAGTTCTATGTTCATTTCTTCAGGGAGGGGTAACGTCAAACAAAAGCAGGGAAAAGGTCTTTCAGCTTTGGTGTCCAAAAGCTTAGGTTCTGAGGGCACTAGAGAGAACAGAGGGTAAAGTCAATATGTTTACTAAGAGAGAAGTATTTCATATTTCCTCAGACTAGAAAAGACCCTTCACTGTGACAAGGGAAGAGACAGAGAAATACTGAGATTATAGGTGTGCCTGGAACCCAGTGAGAGGGTCTTTGCAACCTGCTTCCTGACCAGAAGCTTGGGGAATGGAGAGGAAAAGAAATTTCTGAGTCTGATCATGGCCTGGAAGGAGCAGAATGATTTCCAAGTCCTCAAATGAAGCATGAAAGTATCAGAGAAAGCCATTAGAGCTGAAGGGGACAGGTGGAAGGATGTCAAAGGTGCAGCCTGCCTGGTAGATGACATGGAGGACCAGGGGGCTCCCCAGTGTTCATGACCCTGGAAAAAGAGGGAGGTATCCTTGAATAAAACGATATTGAGTTTCGCCATCTAAGGGTTAGAAGGAGTCAAAAAGAAATTAAGCTGCACTACAGAAACCTAAATCTGTGGGCTGAGATTTGAACATACCACCCCAATATGTAAAGATTGACAGTCCCTGAATTAATCCACCCTATGGGTTCCTTAAATCTAGCTGAAAGTTGATTCTTTGGTGGGGGTGGAGGATGTTATTGAACGGTGTCAACTCCCAAAATTATATCACACAGTTGGTTAGGAAAACAGAGGTCCTGAAATGGAACCTCACAGGTGCGCAGAATACCAACTTCTCACTGCATGTAAAAATTAGACAGCAATTAAATGTGGACCATGATGCCTGCGGATGGAACAATTTTCCACAGGAGAAGCTGTCACATTTTAGCTATATATATGGAGGTGACGTCAGCTACTTGTACAGTGTAGCTCATTTTCTTGTCAGTCAAATATCTGATCTTAGGCATACGGCAGTATGTAACTTACAGTTCTAGATGCACAGAAGCCCGTGTGTGCGCATGCCCACACACACACGTGCACGTGTGCACATCACATTGCTCAAAATCAAAGCCTCCAACCAACAACGGCCTACTGTATATGGGGAACTCTGCTCAATATTCTGTAATAACCTAAATGGGAAAAGAATTTGAAAAAGAATAGATACAGGACTTCCCTGGTGGTCCAGTGGTTAAGATTACACTTCCACTGCGGGCGGGGGTGGGGTGCAGGTTCGATCCCTGGTCCAGGATCTAAGATCCCGCATGCCACTCGGCACAGCCAAAAAATTTTTAAGAATTTAAAAAATAATAATAGGACTTCCCTGGTGGTGCAGTGGTTAAGAATCCGCCTGCCAGTGCAGGGGACACGGGTTCGATCCCTGGTGTGGGAAGATCCCACATGCCACGGAGCAACTAAGCCTGTGCACCACAACTACTGAGCCTGCGCTCTAGAGCCTGTGGGCCACAGCTACTGAGCCCACGTGCCACAACTACTGAAGCCCGCATGCCTAGAGCCCGAGCTCTGCAACAAAGAGAATCCACCACAATAAGAAGCCCGCACACCACAACAAAGAGTAGCCCCCGCTCGCGGCAACTAGAGAAAGTCCACGTGCAGCAACGAAGACCCAACGTAGCCAAAGATAAATAAATAAATTCATTAATTTTTTAAAAAAACAAAAAAACATAAAAAATAATAAAAGGATGAATTTTTTTAAAAAAGAAAAAGAATAGATACATGTATATGTATAACTGAATCACTTTGCTGGACACCTGAAACTAACACAACATTGTTAATCAACGATATGCCAATACAAAATAAAAATTTAAAAACAATATCAAAGCCGCCAGATGAATGCAAATATCCTCTCCTCCAGATCTCAGCTTACGTATTTCTAGGTATGCTTTTTTTTTTTTTTTTTTTTTTTGCGGTATGCGGGCCTCTCACTGTTGTGGCCTCTCCCGTTGCGGAGCACAGGCTCCGGACGCGCAGGCTCAGCGGCCATGGCTCACGGGCCCAGCCGCTCCGCGGCATGTGAGATTCTCCCGGACCGGGGCACGAACCCGTGTCCCCTGCATCGGCAGGCGGACTCTCAACCACTACGCCACCAGGGAAGCCCTAGGTATGCTTTTAAAGTGCTAACTCCAATAGCAATCACAGGTGACTGGCCATTAACTGTTCGTCTCAGACCTCCTCCTGGAACCCCTGGGAGGGGTGCCTGCTGCCATCACTCTCCCTCTTCATGTCTTATCTCAATGCTCTCTTGAATTCTGTCACCTTCAGTCCGGAAGTGACTCAAGGCCCAATTTCTCCGCACCGCTTCTGATGAGTTTGCCCTGGTTTTCATTTCCTCAATTCTGACACCCAGGCCACTCTTCCATACACTCCTCCTCTGACAATTTGTCAGTCTTCTCCCCACAAAATGACCAGCACTGGCCGTTCTGATGATTCATTAGATTTCCTCCATGCCTTTCAGATGTCAGCTTCTTATTTTTCTGATTGATAAGGTTTGACCTAAGGAGGCAGTGGAGTGTAATGACAAAAAGCACCAGACTTGAAGTTCTTACACTCAAAAAGCTTCAAGGTCAAGTCTCTTTCTGCCACTGACTAGCTGGGGACCTCTTAACCAGTCACTTCACAGTTCTCAGGCCTTAGTTTCCTCGTTGATAAATTTCAGGGGTAAACTAGACCAAGATTCAGTAAGCGGGAGACCTGTGTGGTAAACTGGGCCCACGGATGTATTTTGTTTGGCCTGCACAGTGTTTAATTTTCTTTTTAATGATGGATAATACACACTCTACTTTCCCAAAGCGCCCACCACTCTTTAATGCCTTCTACCCAGCAACTTCACTCATGGGCATTTGCATTCAGGACACTGGGTCAGGTGCTTTGTACCTAATGTTTGTTCCACTCTGATGGCTCCTCATGCCTTATCATTCTTTCACTCTTCCAACAGACACCTCCCACTCCACACCAAGCTAGGACCGGAACTAGGTTCTCACAGGTGATAGCTGGGACTTCTGATGTCTCCCTGGCCATAATTCACAAAGAACCTACCCCATCCACACCAATCCACAACTCCAGTCAGTCTCCCACCTCCTCCAGATCACCAGGCAGTCACTCTGCATGGGACAGGCCATCCCAGGACACTATACTATTCCAGAACCCTCTGGCATTCTGAGGCCAGAAACAACAGGGAGCACCACCCAGGTTTCAACCCCTTCAAAGAAAAAGGCTTTGAAATGTTCATAAAAGCAGCTCAACAGGCTTTTTGGATATCAAATCTCTCTTACAAAACAACATTTTGATGTGTTAAATGTAAATCAATTGGAAGCACATGGATTCCATAGGTCCTAAAATGTGCCCAGGCTTGAAAATGAAGGCAAACATCTTAGTGCAGTGTCTGGGGACACTTGCTAGCTGCAAAATATTGGTGGGTAAAGTGGGTTTTGATATTCCATACAATCTCAACTACAGTGAGGTTTCTGGACCCTATCTCTTCCCATCCCTTTGCTGCCTTCTCACTCCAGTGCAGCCCAGCAGTAATACCAAGTCACTAACCACAATAAAAGGAAGATGCTAATACAATCTATGTCCTCGGGGAGACCTAAAGTCCAGGGGCAGAGACTTGTAGCCAGCTTTCATGTAGCCCCATGTCTGATGGTAGACTCTCCTGTAGAGCTGGGAAGACATTCTCTTCAATAGCAAGTTTCAAATCTAATGGAAAGAAATTCCTACTCTCAGGGAACTCCCTATCCAGCTAGTAAGACAAAAACAACATCCAGAGCACACTCAACAAGAAGATCATATAGATTAAGCTCCTAAAGCTGGTATTGACAAAGAAAACATAACCATGACTCAAACTGTCTTTAAATTCATATTCTTTGCTACTTAGAACAATACAATTTATGGGTGCTAATAATAACAATAACGATACTAATAATAATAATAAGTAAGGTCTTCCATTTATCAGTGCCCCTATGTGATAGGCACTGAACTAGGCATCTTATATCCATGTGTATACATTCTATTATTTAATCTACCCAACGATGCTGCAAGGTAAACATTAATAGCCATATTCAGAAGATATGGAAACAAAATCTCTATATTCTATTATTTAATCTACCCAACAATGCTGCAAGGTAGACATTAATAGCCGTATTCAGAAGATATGGAAACAATCTCTGACAACAGGGTTATATGCAGTTCACGAACATTTAGGTGCTTTCTGGTCACACATACTCTACTGAGCACTGTATTTGTACTCCCTTTCTTCACTGACAATGCCAGATAAACACCATGTTCGTCCCCTATTCTATATTCCCTTTCCAACAAGCACTGCACTCTAAATGCCCTGGGTGTTCAATCCATAGTGGTAACTAAATGACTGACTTTGTCATTCAGGTTTGACTCTGTTAGAGCCATATTTAAGCTGCACTTGCTGGTGTCCAGGTGTCATATGGAGTTTTGCATCAACCAGTGCTCTTGATTTTTTACGTACCTCCCTCCTAGTCTCCACGGCACTGAGGCATGAGTTCATGGTTGTCTTGGACAGGAGACAAATTTGAGATAAAGAAAACCGTGCTGGGGAAACGGTGGGGGGAGGGATAAATTGGGAGATCGGAATTGACATATCCACGCTACTAAATATAAAATAATTAACTAATAAGGACCTACTGTATAGCACAGGGAACTCTACTCAACACTGTAATAGCCTATATGGAAAAAGAATCTAAAAAAGAGAGGATATATGTATATGTATATGTATAACAGATTCACTTTGCTGTACAGCAGAAACACAACATTGTAAATCAGCTACACTCCAATAAAAATTTTAAAAAATTAGAAAGACATCCGTGATGCACAATGATCATTCCCCCCCCCATCTGATGACTACGGCTTTCTCACTGGTCAGGCTCATCACTCCTGCATGGCTTCTGCTTCCCTGGGGAAGAGTCCAGGAGCTTCCTGAGGCTCATGTGCCCCACCAGTTCATGAGCTGTGTCCAACGAACCCTAATCCCAGTTGATGCTCAAACTGGGTGGGACCATGGGACCAGCTGGTTTCAGTGAGTAGAAATGTGGTGGGCTAGAGAGTCAAGGGCCAAGGTCTTAACTAGGTAGGGAAAGTCACAGGAATTTCTTGACTAACCCAACCTGGAGGACAATTATTGAACCAATGAAACTTGAAATCTCCAGAGGACATAATTATAGTAATTTTCAAAAATTTTTATCCATATCACTCCTCATTCATAGGAATTCTTACAAAGGGACTCATTATTTCTCACAGATTGGGAAGCTAGTTGGCATCCTGCATAGGAACTACATGCCAGACAGCTTGTGTACAAATCCCAGCTCTACCACTTACCCTACCTGCGTGACCTCAGACAAGTGTCTTCACTTCTTCATGCCTCTGTTTTTTTTTACCACCTGTAAAATGGGGCTAATAAAAGTACCTACCTCAGAGCACTGCTGTGATGATTAAATGAATAAATACATAGGAAGCCTGTGAAACAGTGCCTGGTAAATGCTTAATAAATGTTGGCTTTTTGTTACCATAATAGATGGACACTGAGTGGCTCTGATTGAAGGCGGGGTAGGTGTGGGCATCCCAGAGCCCACCCCCTCACTTGGTACACTTTGAAAATCATTGCTTTACTACAAGCTTCCACCCAGTTCCAGAGCCCCCTCTATAGCATCTGACCTCTTCTTAACGCTTGCAGGGATGAGGGGCTCATTACCTTAAAAATATGTTACCATCTCTAATTATCCCAGACATCAACGTCTTCTCACAGTGACTCAGAATTTACCGCCCAGTGGTGTGGGAGGTGCCACTAATGCAAGAGGCAACAGGGTAGAGCAGAAAGCAGTTGTCCTTTCATCCAAAAGACCTAGAATCCAGTCTCAGCAACTTCTTAGCTGTGTAACTTAGGGGAAGTCACTTAACCTCTCTGAGCCTCAGTTTCCTCATCTGGAAAATGAGGATAACAACATTATCTAAGGCACAGGCTTGTGCTATGGACTGAATTGTGCCCCACTCCCCCAAATTCATATGTTGAAGCCCTAATCCTCAATGTGACTGCATGGGAGATAGGATCTTTAGGAGGTAATTAAGGTTAAATGAGGTCATAAAGGTGGGGCCCTAATCTGATAGGACTGTGGCCTTATAGGAAGAGAAAGAAAGTTCCCCTCTCTCCCTCCTTCCTTCCCTCCATGAGCACACAGTAAGAAAGGCCAAGTAAATGCAGAGTGAGAAGGCCAGTCTGCAAGCCAAGAAGAGAGCTCTCAGGGACTTCTCTGGTGGCACAGTGGTTAAGACTCCACAGTTCCAATGCAGAGGGCCCAGGTTCGATCCCTGGTCAGGGAACTAGATCCCACATACACGCTGCAGCTAAGAGTTCGCATGCCACAACTAAGGAGCCCACAAGCCGCAACTAAGGAGAGCACCTGCCACAACTAAAGGAGCCCACCTGCTACAACTAAGACTCGGCACAACCAAATAAATAAATCAATAAGATAATTATTTTTAAAAAAAAGAGAGAGCGAGCTCTCACCAAGAACTGAATTGGCCAGCACTTTTCACCTTAGACTTCCCAGCCTCCAGAACTGTGAAAGAATAAAATACTGTTGTTTAAGCCACCCAGTCGTGACAGCCCTAGCTGACTAATACCGTTGCTATGAGGATGAAATGAGGTAATATGTGTAAAGTGCCTGGCACAAAGGCAGCACTCAAGAAGTGGAATTATTCTTATTTTTAGTTCTTAGTTCTGCCCTGGCCAGATAATTAAAGGCAGATGCCAGGGAGAACCCACCAGAGCAGTTTGCCAGACTCAGTCAGTACTTGCCTCTTAATTTGGACTCATCTCCACGACTACTGTAAGCTCCCTGAGGGCAGAGAACAAGTTTTAGTCTTTTCTGTAGCTCCATCGCCTAGAACAGGGTGGACGCTAGGGGTAAATGCTGGGGTAATGAATGAATGAACACACAACCATACCTATTAGTGGGCATTTGGAAGCCTCCTGGCCACAGAGAACTTGATCCTTGCACACAGAAGCCTGAGGATGATTTGTTCTTATCTGGGGCTCTTTAACTGACAGCAAGCTTGCTGCCCCTCAGCCACAGAGAACACTGTGGCACTGAGCAGAAAAAACAGCCCGCCACAGTACCAGGCTCCTTTAGCAGTGGAATTCACGAGATTCCTGCACATCTCGACCCCACATTTGCAAGTTTTCTCACTTACTGGGAGACATAACATGCTACTACTCAGGACATGTCCCCCTTGTCAAAAGAGGCAATTCCAAACGATGTTTCAAAAGGACCAAGTTAGTTCAACACTAACTTTGCTAGGCAGGTCTCGTCAGATTTATCATCTTAACCCATTACTTTGAGTGAAATAACTACAGCTGTTTTTCGCAGAACTGTCTCAGAGCTGATGGGCAGCGTACTAGGAATAATTGTACTGAATGATTTTCTAAATCTTTTGGAAGAATGGGAGTCAACCGGGACCCTTATTATTGTTTGTGCATGTGTGTGTAGTTAAATTATTCTTCTTTGGGTGAAGTTCGGTTTGGAACCGTAGGTAATAAAGTTTGGGCCAACAGGGCTTAGTAATATAATGCAAATCCTTTAATAATAGAATGTGGTGCTATAAAGCAGACACTGCACCACACCTCAGAAAAATTTTCCCAGAACACAAGAGGCAGAAGGGAAGGAAAGAAAGAGACAGAGAGAAAACATTAGAATGGTAACAGCAGTTTGATATGGGAAAAGCCACCTAGCGCCTAGAAGAAGAGAGAGGATATATGACCTGGACATGAATATTTTTCTCCAATAGTAAGGAGTGGATTTTCCGAGAGCCATTCAAATTCTTCTGCCCAATTGCCCATGGGATCTACGGCAAATCTGGGAGTAGAATAATAATATAAATAACAACAGCTAGCATTCATCGAATGCTTATACTAGGCCAATCACATTGCAAAAGTTAGTTCATTTAATCCTCACAACATCCTTGTGAGTCAGGTATTATCCCTGAGTTACGGACAGGGAAACTGAGGCTCAGATGGGGTTATGTGAAGGGTCCAACGTCAAACAGCTTAGAGCAGAGCCCTGATTTGAACCCATATTTGACAGACTAAAGAGAAGCACTCTGTTAAACTGCCTCTCACCTCATCTACTGATCAGGCTGAGACCAGGATAGTTCTTGCCTTTCTCCAATCCTATCAGTGACTGTATAAACTCTGATCATGTTCTTTCTTATTTTTTTTTTTTTTTGCGGTATGCGGGCCTCTCACTGTTGTGGCCTCTCCCGCTGCGGAGCACAGGCTCCGGACGCGCAGGCCCAGCGGCCATGGCCCACGGGCCCAGCCGCTCCGCGGCATATGGGATCCTCCCGGACCGGGGCACGAACCCGTATCCCCTGCATCGGCAGGCGGACTCTCAACCACTGCGCCACCAGGGAGGCCCTGATCATGTTCTTTCTTTCTTTGCCTTTAAAAAGATGCAGCTTCCTCCGTCTGAAATCTGTTTTCATTAGGCTGGGCCCATCCCTTTAGCCATTTCCATTAAGTTTGTGGCTCCGTGGGTGTGGATTGGTGGGTGCTGTGTGGCCGACAGGCAGCGGGGGTGGGAGGCGGTGGGGGGAGGCGGGTGAGGGAGGGAAGACTGGGGGTAAAGCAAGGCTGTTCAGAGGCGGCCTTGGACGCATAGCTCTGTGGCTAGATGCTGCATCGCATTTCTTTTTCTGTTAAACAGCCTTCACCCTACAGACTCCAAAAGCCCCCAGAGCCTGCAATCAGGAAAAGCAGAGGCTGAAATGGCCTGGAAGCACCTGATGCCTACTCCACCTGATGGGAGACTGGGATTCTTGGTGGATCTGAGGCTTCTTGAAGCCCTCCCAGGGAAGAGGCTCCCTTTGGAAGAGAGCTTGTTCCACTGTAGGGCGCTGGCTCCCCCTGCAGGCCTGCCCTGGGAATGACCTCTTTTAAGCTCTGCCTGTCTGTTCTTCCCATTGGAGATGAAAAGATCCAGCCCGGTCAGTCACCCTCCCCCTCCCACTTCTGGCCCCCTCCAAGGTGGGTGGAAGAAGAAAGAATCATGGAGGAAAGGGCCGCCCCCCCCTTCCCCGTTCCACTCCTGGCCAATTACTCTGAGCCTAAGCAGCAACCCTTTTGGAGGGAGGTTTGATCAACTATTCATCACTCTCTTAAATAATTCATTTCCCTTTGAGAGCCAGCAGCCCACAGGAGCTGTAAGGTTTTCTTAAGTTGACACCTTTTGAGAGATGAAAAATAAAGCAAAAGCCCCCTTTTAGAGAAACCACAGTTGCTTTATATGCCGTTTCCTGCATCTTTCTTCCGACGTTACAGGGGTCCTTCTGCTCTGCCCCATTCCTTGTGACTGGTCTCCTATTGTGTGTTCTTTGTTTATTTGTTATTCAAACAACTCTACTTTGTAGGATCCCCTGTGCAGAGGCTTCTAGCATTTTCTCTTTCTCCCCTGGCCCCTTGGGCTTCCGGTGTCTAAGAACCCAATGGCCTTTAAATTGAGGATACAGGAGCGAGAGGTAGGCACAAGATGGGGGGTGGGGGTGGGGATTGGTTGCCTCAAATGAGATGTGGCCAGAACATTTCAGGGAGTTCAGGATCTCTCCTTTGTTCTGACTTTGGCTGCCCTGACACAGCTCCACTACTTGTCATTCTGCAAAAATCTTCCCTCCCCTTCCTTGCTTTTTAGCAAAAGAAGAGCTCCAGCGAGCTGTCCTCTGGGCCAGCCAGGGCAAACGCCACCCACGTACCCCAGAGACCCATTTTCTATACAGGAAGCAGGCTACAGGGGATTGTGAGGGTGGAAGATGGCAGGCTGAGACTAATTATCTTCTCTGGCACTGACCCCCGCCTCTACCTGCTGGCCTTACAGCTCTGGGGCTCTGACCGCACCGCCCTGATAACAATGGCACCCATCCCCATCTGCCACGCTCCAGAAGAGACTGAGCAGAGCAGTCCTGAGCAGGAGGCCCCATTCGCCCACCCACACTGACCTGTGTCTAGTATCTTTCTCTTACCTGCACTTCTTAGAGAAAACATAACAGATTTGGAGCCAGAGTAAATAAAAGGATTTAGGACGAAAAATGAAATGGACACATGCACCAAAATAGTTTAGTCTTCAAACTCACCCTGCTTCAACCAAACATCACCCAAGAAAATTAATACAATTAGGAATGCTGCTTAGTGTACAAGCAGAAATCCTCATTGATTAGGTGAGCAAGCAAAGAGCTTGAGGTATGCCTCCCTTTAAGCAAATACAATGAGGAAATCCAGCTTTCTGAAATGTTTCCCTCTTAGCGTCCGCTGCTCTAATTTACTTCCAAAACGTTTCAAATGTGCTTTTATTTGTCAGAAATGCTTCTGTTTTTTTTTAAGACCAGGATTCCTTTAATAAGAAAAGTGGGTTGATATAAAAGAAGGTTCATAGGACTGAAACTCTAAAAGCACTTAACAGTATAAAGTACAGTGAGGTAGCCCAGAACATGGAGTGTGGACTGGGGCATGCTATGAGCAGATCCAGAAAGTTGCAAACATTGGACGTCCACCATCACCTCAGTGCTACAATTACGTTTCACCTTCCAGGTAAGAATATAATTTCACAACAGCACAGAGGAATAAACAGATTTAACTAATAAGAGATATTCCCCGTGATGGTTAATTTTATGCATCAACTTGACTGGGCCACAGGGTGCCCAGATATTTGGTCAAACATTATTCTGGATGTGTCTATGAGGGTGTATTTGGATGAGATTAACGTGAGACTGAATAAGGCAGATGGCAATCCCTAATATAGGTGGGCCTCATCTAATCAAGTGAAGGTCTGAATAGAACAAAAAGGCTGACCCTCGTGCTAAGAAGGGAAAACTCCTGCCTGACTGCTTAAGCTGGGGTATTGGTCTATTCCTACCTTCAGACTTGAGCTAAAATATTGGCCACTCTTGGATCTTAAGCCTGCCAGGTTTTGGATTAGAACTTACACCTCCGACTCTCCTGGTGCTCAGACCTTCAGACTTGCACTATAGTATACCATCGGCTCTCCGGGGTGTCCACCTAGCTACAGAATTTGGACTTCTCAGCCTTGACAATCACGTAAGCCAACACCTTACAACAAATCTTTCTTTTTCTCTCTATTATATATACATCCTATTGGTTCTCTTTCTCTGGAGAACCTTAACATAGTCCCTATGTTGTAGATCAGGGCTCTCCAAACTGTGATCCTGTCCCCATAGGTAAGTATTTTCAGTATGTTCCCCAATAGGTGGATATTTGACACTAAACTGCCTGGAATCAAATCTTGACTCTGCTAGTCATGAGCTGTATGATCTTGGACAAGTTACTCAACCTCTCTTTACCTCAGTTACCTAATCCAAGACATGAAAATATTAATAATGTTATTATTATTAACACCAGGAGTTTTGTGAGCATTAAATGATTTAATATATGTAAAGTGCTTCCACATGGAAAGAGCTACATAAGTGTCATTATAAATGATTACATTACTGAGATTACAAAACTAGAAAATCTTAGTAAAGATTAAGTAAATATAAATACAGACTTTAACATTATATTCCCACATGTCTCTTGACAGACCACTGATCTAGATCATGTAGAGTATAAGCAAACTATCAGCCACAGGCCAAACCTGGCCCACTGCCTGTTTTCATACAGCCTATAAGCTAAGAATGGTTTTTATATTTTAAAATGGTTGGAAAACAATCACAAGAAAAATAATATTTTAGAGGGTTGTTTCAAGATGGCAGAGTAGAGAGACCCTGAGCCCACCTGCTCTCATGGGCACACCAAAAGTCCAACTATTTACGGAAAACCTTTTGACAAGAATGATCGGAGTCTACCAGAGAAGATCTACAACTAAAGATATAAAGAAGGAGCCACAAGGAGACAGGTAAGAGGGCCGGGGTCACAGTATAGTCAAGACCCATAACCCTCGATGGGCAAACCACAGATGAGAGAAGGATTACAACTGCAGAGGTTCTCCCGAAGGAGCAAGGGGTCTGAGCCCCTCCTCAGGCTCCTCAGCCCAGGAGTCCCGCACTGGGAAGACAAGCCCCCAGGACATTTGGCTTTGAAGGTCAGCAGGACTTACTTTCTGGAGACCCAGGGGCTGTGGGAAATAGACTCCACTCTTAAAGCGTGCAGACGAAATCTCACGTGCTCCAGGACCCAGGGCAGAAGGAGTAATGTGAAAGGAGCCTGGGTCAGACCCACCTGCTGATCTAGGAGAGCCTCCCAGAGAGGCAAGAGGCAACTGGGACTCCCACTGGGGACACAGACCCTGGAAGCAGCCATTTCTGGGAGGTCCTTCTACCACGTGGACACTGGTGCTGGCAAATGCCATTTTGGAATCCTCCCTCTGGCTCGTTAGCCTCAGGACCCAGCCCCGCCCACCCCCACCAACCTGTAGACACCAGTACTACTGGGATGCCTCAGGCCAAGCATCTAGCTGGTGGGGGGGGGACACAGCTCCACCCACCAGCAAGTAAGCTGAGACCACAGTCACCCCTGGACATGGCCCTATCCACCAGAGGGCCCAGGACTCAGCTCCACACACCAAATGCACAAACACTCGACCGAGAACCCTCCAACTGCCGGAGACACTGGGCTCCAGCTCCACCCACCAGTGGGTGGGTGCTAGCCCCATGACTACCACAACCCTGCAGCCTGCTGTGGCAGGACCCAGCCAAACCACCAGCAGGCCAATACCAGCTCTGACCCCAGGATCTGGCCCGACTCACCAGGTGGCCAACACAAGCTTTGTGACATCCTGGGTCCCACAGCCATCTGTCCGGACCCAACTCAACCTACAGTGATCTGACACCAGATCTGGGACTCCTGGGCCCTGCATCCAGAGACCCCAGGACCAGGCTCTGCCCACCAGTAGCCTGGCAATAGCCCCAGGATGCAGCCTGACCCACCAATGAGAGGGCACCAACCCCAAGATCTCCTGGACCCAGACCCCACCTACTGGCAGAAGGACACTGACCCAAGCAACATCATAGCCCAGTAACCTGCTTTGCCAGTACCCAGCCAACACACCAGAGGGCCGGCACCAGTCAACCAAGTGGGTATAGGGACAACGTATCTCAACAAAATAAAGGCAATATATAAGCCCACAGCTAACATCATACTCAACAGGGAAAAGCTGAATGCATTTCCTCTAAGATCAGAAACAAGACAGGGATGCCCACTCTCATCACTTTGATTCAACATAGAACTGGAGGTCCTAGCCACAGCAATCAGACAAAAAAAAAAGGAATAGGAGAAATTCAAATTGGAAAAGAAGAAGTAAAACTGTCACTGTTTGCAGACAGCATGAAATTATATATAAAAAATCCTAAAGACACCACCAAAAAAACCACTAGAGCTCATCGATGAATTCAGCATAAGTTGCAGGACACACAATTAATATACAGAAATCTTTTGCATTTCTATATACTAACAACGAACTATCAGAAAGAGAAATTAAGGAAACAATCCCATTTAAAAATTGCATCAAAAAGAAAAAAATACCTAGAAATAAACCTACCTAAGCAGGTAAAAGAGCTATGCTTGGAAAATTATAAAACTGATGAAAGAAACTGAAGATGACACAAACATATGGAAAGATACACAGTGTTCATGGATTGGAAGAATATTGTTAAAATGATCATAGTACCCAAGGCAATCTAGAGAGTCAATGCAATCCCTATTAAAATGTCAATAGCATTTTTCACAGAACTAGAATAATTTTAAAATTTGTATGGAAACATAAAAGACCCCAAATTGTTAAAACAATCTTGAGAAAGAAGAACAGAGCTGGAGGAATTATAGTCCCTGACTTCAGACTATGCTACAAAGCTACAGTAAGTGAAACAGTAAGGCACTGGCAGAAAAATGGACACATAGATCAATGGAACAGAATTAAGAGCCTGGAAATAAACCCATGCACCTATGGTCAATTAATCTACGACAGAGAGGCAAGAATACACAATGCGGAAAGGACAGTCTCTTCAAAAAGTGGTGCTGGGAAAATGGGACAGCTACATATAAAAGAATGAAATTAGAACATTTTCTCACACCATATACAAAAATAAACTCAACATGGATTAAAGACCTAAATGTAAGACCAGAAACCATAAATCTGCTGGAAGAAAACACAGGCGGAACACTCTTTAACATAAATTGTAGCAATATTTCTTTGGATCTGTCTCCTAAGGCAAAGGAAACAAAAGCAAAAATAAACAAATTGGACCTAATTCAACTTAAAAAGCTTTTGCAAAGCAAAGGAAACCACTGACAAAATGAAAAGACAACCCATGGAATGGGAGAAAATATTTGCAAATAATATGACAGATAAGGGCTTAATACCCAAAATATATAAACAGCTCATACAACTCAATGTCAAAACAATAACAACCCGATTAAAAAATAGACACAAGAGCAGAATATACATTTTTTCCAAAGAAGACATACAGATGGCCAACAGGCATATGAAAAGATGCTCAACATCACTAATCACCAGAGAAATGCAAATCAGTATTCTGTAATAACCTAAATGGGAAAATAATTTGAAAAAGAATAGATACATGTATATGTATAACTGAATCACTTTGCTGTACATCTGAAACTAACACAGCATTGTTAATCGACTATGTTCCAATATAAAAGTTTAAAAAGCAAAAACAAACAAAAAACTACAGTGAGATATCACCTCACACCTGTTAGAATGGCTAACATCAAAAAGACCACAAATAAGAAATGTTGGTGATAATGTGGAGAAAAAGGAACCCTTGTACACTGTTGGTGGGGATGTAAATTCATGCAGCCACTATGAAGAACAGTATGGAGGTTCCACAAAAAAACTAAAAATAGAACTACCATATGATCCAGCAATTCCACTCTTGGGTGTATATCCAAAGAAAATGAAAACAGTAATTCAAAAAGATACATGCACCCCAATGTTCATAGTAGCATTATTTACAACAGCTGAGATACGGAAGCAACCTAAGTGTCCATCAACAGATGAAGGGATGAAGAAGATGTGTGTGTGTGTGTGTGCGTGTGTGTGTGTGTGTGTGTATACACAATGGAGTGCTACTCAGCCATAAAAAACAAAATATTTCCCTTTGTAATAACATGGATGGATCTGAAGTGTGTTAGGCTGAGTGAAATAAGTCAAAGAAAAATACTGTGTGTTACCACTTATATGTGGAATCTTAATAAAAATGAATATTTAAAAAAGAAAATATTTTATGACACATGAAAATTATATAAAATTCAAATTTCAGGTTTATAAATGTTAGTGGAATATAGCTGTGGTCAGGCATTTATATGTTGTCTCTGGCTGCTTTCCTGCTACAGTGGCAGAGCTGGGTTAGTCTGTATAGCCTGGAAAGCCTAAAACATTTACTATCTGCGCCTTAACAGATAAAATTTTGCCAAACTTTCTCTAGAGCTCTGTTTCTCAGTGTCAAAAATCACCTGGATCATGTGGTAGAACTGGAGAGCTCCAGACCACGCCTTAAATGTTCTGAATATGTAATGAAGCCTAATAATATCCATTTTTCTAAATCTCCTGAAGAACGCCAGCTCCATCCAGGCCCAGGCTTTAAACATCACTTAAGTTCTAATGACACCCAAGTCTTTATCTCTAGTCCAGAATTTTCTCTTAGGCTCTTGGATTTACAAGTCTAGAACCTATTTCACATTTCCGCATAGATGACTAATTGACACCTTTGACCTGGCATATCTAAAGCTGGACTTTTGATTTTCCACATTACATGCTCTGCCAATCTTTTCCACCTCCAATCTTCCCCACTTCAGTTAATGGCACTGGCAGTTACTTAGACAAAAACCCTAGGAATCTTTCTTGATTACTCTTCTTTGCTTGATCCTGGGTGTTCCATCGATCAGAAATCCTGTTGCTTCTGCCTCCAATGTATAAGGAATCCAATGACTTTCAACCATGTTCACCACCACGACCCTAGTCCAAGACATTGTCAAGGCTCACCTAGATTACTGCAATTGCCCCCTAACTATTCTGCCTGCTTCCACTTGTTAAAATGTAATATTCAATAAGATAAACTCATGATTCAAATAAACACATGTCAAAGATTTGGGCCAATGCTTTAATGCAGGAACCAGTAAGATCTTAAATTTAGTCCAAAGACCATTTGAGAAGCTAAATATTTCTAGTAATGTTAGGATATTATTTATGGGTTAGATACAAAACTAGTTAATATCCAACGAAGCCATAACTATAAACTTTGGGCAACGATCTACAAATTATCCTCTGACTCAAAAGGTTATACAATAGCCTAGACGATAGAAAGTCAAGTCCAGCACTGTACTGAAGAAAAGGCTCAATAACGTATTTTACCGAGTTCCAAGTTTTCAATAATTTTTCTGACACGCCCTTGTCCTTCTCTGCATAGAATATTATTCCACATAACAGCCTAAATGATCATTTTAAAGCATAAACAGGATCATAAAACTAAAATACAAACTCCTTACTATAGCCTACAGAACTCTATGTGACTAGACCCCCTCCTAGCTCTCTTACCTCAAATCCTACCACTTTCTTACTCGTGCACTATGCTTTGGTTTCACCAGCCTCAGTTCCAATTCCTGGAACACATTAGGCTTATTCCTACCACAGGGCCTTTGCAGTTACTCTTCCTCGTACCTGAAACTAACTTTGCCCAGATCTTCCCTTGGTTGTCTCCTTCTGATCACACAGGACTCAGCTTAACTATCACCTCAGAAGCCCTAAAATACCTACCTATTCACCCTGTTGGTCCTTAAATCACCCTATTTCCTTTATAGCAATTATCTCTTTAGTTTTGTTTGACTACGTCTCGCCCCACCGTTAAAAAGCAAATGGCATGGAAGGATGGACCTCTGTCCCGGTCATAGATGTCCCCAACAGCTAGCATAGTACTTGACACATGATAGGTGTGCAATAAATATTTGTTCAGTTCACTGTTCTGGAATGCATTCCGAGTTCTGGCCCTGTGTCTGTCACTAACTGGCAACTCTGGATTTGGGCAAGTCCTTTCTCTCCCTTGAACCTCAGTTTCACCATCTAGAAGATAGATAATAGTGTGGAATTAAATGATCTGTGAGGTACGTACCAGCTTTATAATGCAATCAAAGATTTTGCAAACTGACATACTGAAGCCACTTTCCAAAAGCAGCCAAGAATAGAGGAGCAGGCATCATCATCACCACCACCACTGACTACACAGTAAGCATTTATTCAGCCATCTTCTCTGTCAGACGCTATGCTAAAAGTTGAAAACATAGCAATTGATTGGAAAAAAAAAACATACCCTTCCCACACAGGGATGGTAATCTAATTTAATTAGGGAAATATCCCATATACATGCAAAACAAAGTAACAATACAAAGTACTATACTAATTGTCAAATGAATTGTAAACATAATAATAAATAATAATTTTGATAGCTAAAATGTACTGAGAGCTTACTATGTACCAGGCACTAGTCTTAAAAATTTATATGTATTACGTTATATAAACCTTACAACAAACCTGTAAGAGTATCATTTTAAAAGAAATAGACACTAGTTATACTATACCTATTCATCGACAGCAAGTATTACTAGAACGTATAAGATCTCACCAAGCACTGAGTAATAGGCAGTCTTGGAAAACAAAACAGGAACTGAGCTGAGCCTCAAGTGAAGAATGGGACTTAGAGAGCTGAAGTGGAAGAGTGAGGCCATTCCAAGAAGAAGGAACAACTTGAGGCAACACACTGAAGAGGAAATCCATTTAACAGTTTCAGGGCATGAGGAGCTGAGTGCTTTCACTGGAGTAAAATTGTCTGGTAAAACTACTGAGAGACAAGTTTGGAAAGAAAGGTGGCCCTGTTCCTGGAGATACTGAGGATTTGCTGGTGTTTTTTGACAGTAGAGGTTCATGTTCAAAATAACTATCTAGGAAGATTAATGGGGCCATTAAGAAGCTACCCCTAAAATCCAGGTGTGAAGTGATAACGGTTTGTATTAGGGTGGTTACAACAGAAGAGAGAGAAATTGGGGCTGTAAAAAAAATTAGAGGAAAAATTAACTGTAATTGGTGACTGGCGTGATGTAAGATGACAAGATAGATGTGACAAAGATGACCCCAGTTTTCCAGTTGGGGTATTTTTGACAGGTATGACAAAGTCTTGAGGAGTGGGAGATAAAAATGAAAAATTAGAGAAAACCTTTAGGCACATTTATAAATGACTGATGACTCTGAGAAGACACAGTAATGTAAATAAATGTCAAGTTACTTGACAAATTCAACAGAATAAAGAAAATAGTGACTGCATTATCAGGTGCTCATGAGACATTCAATGATGACTTTGTTATAACCATCTAGAAAGGTATAAAGCCCTACTTGAGGCAGAGTTCATGGTTCCTGCTTAGCTGAAAGTTGTGAAAAAGCTATCTGAACCTAAGCAGAGCAAAGTGGTAGATAAGGACATTCTATTCACACCTGGAATTACGGTATGTTCCACTTGCCCCTCTTGATCTACTCTCCAGTCTTCATCCTGTTCTCCAGCCTTCAGAAGGTGACCTATATGGACCTTATCAACTGGCACCCTTCCCTGTGGCTTCTGGATGGACTTGGCCAATACGACCTCCAGTTGGAGATCAAAAGGAGAAGAAAGTAAGGTCAGGGTGTCTGATCCTCTGGCTTCCTTCCTGCAAAATTGCTCTGGCCTGCCTGTGTCCCTTGTCCAAAGGCCACAGCTCCTTTCAAGATAGTCTCCCTTTACACAAGTCTTCCCTTCCAAGATCTGGTAACTGCTCCCTCTCTTCATTCATTCCATGGGTCTAGGACTGGTAATGTCTTCACTGCCACCATCCTTGAATTACCACACAATCCCTTGCAGTTTCTCCACACCTACACCTCTGTAAATAATCCTTTCATAAATAAAGCTTCCAGGAATTATGCTAAGTTTCCCGTTTATTTCAGTTGGGAACTTACCGATGCAGTAATTACTCCTTAAGTGGCCGCATGAAACAGACTTTGAAAGTGAGATTCTGAGATTGACTTGGTCATACTGAAGAGTATTGGAATAACTTTCTTGCTGAGGAAAAAAATAGGAGTTGGTGAACTGTGGCAGGCAGTGGCATCATAATCACTCAAATTATTACCTATCACAGCATGGAATAAAGTTCAGGTAAAGGGTGACGTCTTGGGAAATCAAATGGCCATAGCAATTAGTCCTTGAAGTCCTGGACAACATTTCCTTCGTCAAGGCATTATGACAAACATTGGGACCCCCCTCAACCTCAAAGAGTTCTGTGATGGCTGTCTTCTCTAGGTCATAGGTTATGGTAGGGGATGCTATCGTGGAATTGTGTGTCCTGTTCTCAATGGGAATATGGGATCCTGAAGCGCTAATGGCATGATGATTTAACAATCAATCAGTGACATGGTAGGTGCAATATACACGGTAAGACCCAGGGACAAAATGGTCATCAGAGTAGTGACCTGCAGGAACCTGTGGTGATGGTTAACTGATCATGGAGGTCTCAAAATGAAATACATAAAGTCTACCAATGTGCTGCTTGGCATACAGAGGCAGAAAAAATCTTGGTCTACTAAGCAGAAACCTAACTCAACTAACTGAAGTGACAATTCATGGCCTCTTATACAATTCCCAAACTTAAGTCAATTCACGGGCGTGAAGCCCTTGAGGCTGCAGGAGGAAACTATAAATCTTCTTGAAGACTTCTCCAGAGGTACTGCGGCCATATACTAGGAAAAGAAAAATACTCAGTTCTTTGGGGGATTATTAGATAGAGACTCTAAATTTACACTGATTCCCAGAAACCAAAATGCCACAGTGGTTCACCTGTCAGAATAGGTAGGGGCTTTTGGAAGTCAGGTGGTAGAGGGAGTCTTGGCCTGAGTCTAACAATCAGTTCAATGGGACAGAAGTCTCATCCTGTGCCTATTTTCTCAGTCTCAGGTTAGCTGGACGGGGAGTAGCATAGTTAGTAATTGAAAGATTCTCCTCTTTTGTTCCCTGGCCCACGCAGCAAGGGCTATTATAGGGGGATGAGTCAAATGCCAGCTCCTGGAACTGCCTCTTCCCCAACATGATAGTAAAGCGAATCACATACTGCATCCCTGGGGAAATTGCAAAGACTAAGTGCCACCATCAAAGACTTGAAAGACACCAGGATGATGATTTTTACCACATCCCCACTTAACTTGCCTGTCTGGCTGGTGTAAAAGCGCCAGTGGGTCTTGGTGAATGACAGCAAATTTCACAAACTTAATCACATGGTGCTGCCAACCACAGCTGTGGGTCCGGATATGGTATCTTTACTAGATGAGTTCAGAATATCCCTTGGCTCCTGGTAGACAGCGAGTGACCTGGAAAATGCTTTCTTTTCCATCTCCATCAGTAAGGAAAATTACAAGCAGTTTGAATTCACATGGTAGGAACAACAGTACATCTTCCCTATCACGCCCCAGGGCTGTGTCAATTCTCCTCCTCTCTGTCATAATAGGGTCCAGAGGCCCCTTCACATCATGCTGCTCCATTACATGATAACACATGGCTAATGACTCGATGAGAAGGAAGAAGCAAGAATCCTAGATGCCTCCTTAAGATATATGTACACCAGAGGGTGGAAGATAAGTTTTGCAAAAGTTCAGGGACTTGCCACACGTGTGATGTTTTTAGAAGGTTTAGTGATCTGCGATATGTCTGGATATCCTTCTAAACCAAGGAACAAGTTGCTAAACCTTATACTTCCCACTCTGAAGAAAGAGGCACAACGCTTGGCGGGCCTCTTTGGATTTCAGAATCAAATATATTCTGCATCTGGGTGTACTGTTCCAACACATTTCCCAGGTAACCCATAAGACTATACTCTCTGGCTTCTGGTTAGGTCTGGCCTATGGGGAGCCCAGAAAGGAGAATGGAAGGAGGTAGGAAGGTGAGGGGAAGTTATTTATTCCCCTGGCTTCCTCCCTGCAAGGGGGTCTTGGTCTGATTGTGCCTCTAGACTAAGATAATTGGACGCCCTCCTATCAGCCTCCTGTGTATGAGTCTATCCTTCCAGGTGCTCCCTCTGACATGACTATGCTACTGTTTGTGGATCCTTTATACCTACACCTCTGCCAACAGTCCACTTATGAATAGCTCCTCTTCAAATTATCTTAATGTGCTTCCTATTAGCACGTACTGACAAACCCCCGTGGAAGGTAGGTTTTACATACGTGCTAACAGACTATATAATCTAGGTGTCATAGTTAAGAGGTTGGGTTCTAGAGCCAAACTAACCAGTGTTTAAATCACGTGTCCACCATTTCCTAATCAGTGTGACTTTGGGAAAGGTGTTTTACCTCTGAGGCACAGTTTCATCTGCAAAATGGGAATAGTACTAGTATTTACCTCACAGACGATTAAATAAGACACTTTATGCAAAGGGCTTGGTACAGCACCCAGCATGACGTATACGTATTCCATAATATGAGTCATTCTTCTCATTCTTTTTATAGCTCCTAGCATTCGCAGAGGAGGGAAGTACAGTTTGAAAATTCATTAACTAGGGTCCTGTTTACAGTTATATTGTTAACTCTAATTGCTTGTTTGAAATAGTCTCCTGACTTCATTAAAGTAATTATTGCCTGTCAGTAAATGATGGGTTTAAATTCTGCACATATGCTAGAATTTCACACATCGTGCACTTCACAGCGGGAACCCAGTCTTAGTCAACACTTTCTTGCTCTGACATCTGCACTCAATGCGTAGGGTCTTACTTAAGCACAGACATAATTATCCTTCAAAATAAAAGTGTAAACAGCATCAAGGGTCTCGTATTTGTTAACGTGCTCCCTTACTGTGAATATTCTAGTTACATTATCTGTATTCGACTGTCAGCATCACAGCCAGTCAGCAAGTTGTGGTGCAAAATAAGGAATTGGAACTCCAGGAAATGGAGGCAAGGCTGAGGGTGAAGGGAAGGATCCAGGCAGGAGAGCTTGCCAGCCCCGGGAAATCAACCAGGAGCATGAATCCAGGGCAAAGTTTGGAATCACGAGTCAGGGGTTCAGGTCTTAGATGCCATATAAGCCTTAGAAAGCTCATGCAAGCAGGAGTCAGGAAACATATCTAATGTTTAAGAAATATCTATCCAGTACCTACTATGTGAAAGAATTCATAACAAGTAGTGAGTTAGGCCAATAGATAGGACATAGAAAATAAAGACAAGACAGGGGCCCAAAGTCCAAATTCAAAGGAAACATCCTGAACCAAGACATCTGTAGGAAAAGGTCAGAGTTCAAGTACCCAGACAAGCAACTGAGGCAGGCAACATGGAGAGCTGACAACAAAGGCTTCAGTAACCAAAGCTGAATGCTCCTTCCTAATCAGGGAGCTTCTCCTATGCTTCCTTACCCAGGAATGGCCATGTTCAAGCTCACAAATGAATCTTAAGAGTTGCAGGGGACTGGAGGGAAGAATGAAGTTAAAATGAGAGCAGTAAATAAATCCTAGGACACATACATAAAATGTACATGTATTAAAAAGTTCATGTTATAAGTCTTCAGTCCTGCCCAGAAGCCCAACCGTTTTTTGCTTGTCTGTTTTCATTTCCCACATTATATTATTCATAGACTGGAATACTTTAAGTCTGATGAAAATCAGGTGACTTTCTCACCACCAATAAAGGGAAGAGAAATATATGCAGTGAGTTTATGGGGCTGCAAAGGAAAATTCTGGACACCATGTCTATAAAACTAGGGGTTAGATTCCATTCAAGATAGAGGAAAACAGCCACAGGCTGTGGCTGAGAGAAAACAACAATGGAAGACAACAGAAAATGAAACAAACAAGAGGAGGTGAGCTTTGGGTTATGTTGTAACCACCCAGGCCAACACTCTATCCCAGAAAGACCTGGGTTATAGTGGGAGAAGGGGTGGGAAAGTATTAAAAGAGGTAGCCAGATCCTAAAAACAAGGTTTCTTAATCCTAGAAGGTACCGACTGGCTTTCTAAAAATTCTAATACACAAAACTGTGAAACTGCCCAACCAAAAGTGGGGTTCTATTATCCAAATCACAAAAGAATTTTACTTTTTCTCAAAGATAGACTTCCCCAAGTACACTTAATTAGCTAATCATGTGCATCTAAATGGTTTGACAAAAATAAACATTGTAATTATATGTGTCTATGAATAATATAGCCATGTATTTTAAATTATACATGATTTTCAAAATACATCTGCCTGTGAATATACAATTTTATCATGTATTCTTGGAGAGCCATGGGTTGATACATGACCTACGTTGGGTTCCCCCAGAAGCTGACCCTGAGACAAGAATGTGATACAAGTGGTATATTTGGGTGGGGGGAGGTGATCCCAGGAAGCACGAGTAGGAAAATAGGGAAGCGCTGCAGGGAGAAAAGGAAGCTGATATGGAACGATTACTGAGCAGGTCACCATTGTGGGTAACTGGGGCTCAATCCCATTAGGGACCTCTGAAAGACAGTACAGAACACTCCTCAGAGTTATCTCAACAGAGTGGGAGGGAGTTGGGGTATTTACGCACCAACTGTTGAGGGCTGCTTCATTGGTTGGAAGAGATGTGTTCATTCCCCAGCATAGGTCACATGGGCACCAGACACCAGAAAAAGCACACAGACAAGTACTTGGTACTTGCAGTTCAAAGATGTCAGATGGGTATACACAGAAATGATGAATGCCCAGGAGATATGAATGGGGTTCATCTCTCAGTGTAGCTGCAACACACCCACAACTTCTTCCAGCTACCTGAAGGATGGAAGAATACGCTGAATGGCATTTCAAGGCATCTTCCAACTGTATAATTCTTTAATTGTATAAAGAAAATATCTAAGATTGTTATAATTTTTAATACACGAATATACATTGCTAGAGACTGAATGTTTGTGCCCCCCCACACCAAAATTCTTAGGTTGAAACCCAACCCCCAAGGCGATGGTATTAGTAGGTGGGGCATTTGAGAGGTGATAAGGTCATGAGGGGTGAGTGCCCTTATGAAAGACACCTCAGAGAGCTCCCTCTCCCCTTCTGCCATGTGAAGTTACAGCAAGAACAGCCGTCTATGAACCAGGAAGAGAGCACTCACCAGATGGTGAATCTGCCAGCACCTTGAGCTTGGACTTCCCAGCCTCCAAAACTGTGAGAAATGTTTCTTATTTAAGCCGCTGAGTCTATCATATTTTCATTACAGCAGCCCAAAAGGTCTAATACACACATATACACACTGATGAAAGAACTTGGATCAATGTAAGTTTCAAGAAGGCAAGGACCACGGATGTCTTGTTTACTACTGTAACCTCTTGTTCACCCTGTACCCGTTACTGTGTCTGTCACATAGGAGGCTTTCTGATCAATCAACAGTTGTTGAACAAATGAAAAAGTAGGGAATCAAAGTACTCAATTCAGTTCATGTTTACACTTCTCTGGTTGACTAGTCATCTACAGCCTTTTGCTATTTGAACAGAAGTCTCCTTTCTAGCAGAGGTCAGCTAATACTCTACAGAATCACAATTTTCAGTGAGGCAAAGAGTTCCTCTTCAAGCGAACAAATGACTGTGTCTTACAATAGCATGACAGACAGGTTCTTAATTGATTTGCTAATAGTTCTTCCCTGTATATGATCTATGTATATATGTATATTAACTCCAGTTGAATCTTTGGCCATAGTACAATGTGTGTATATCTACGACACATACAGATACATTTGCATACATATAAATAAACAGGAGCCCATGCAAATGGATTGACTTTATCTGTATCAATTTTCTTTTATGGTACACTCCCAAGTTTTGACAATTGGTTTAGCACAATTTAGCTGCAAGTACTCAAAATATTCTTCAATGTGGGGAACTAACAAAATGCCTTTTCACAAGCTGCAGAAGAAAGTTCACAAGAAAATTAGGGCAATTTTGCATAGCAACTTGTATATTCACATATCAACAATCCATTTAATGAAGAGCACCAAAAACAGCAGATCGAGTAAGTCCAGAAGCTGCAAACACAACACATCCTGCTAAATTCAAAACAATAGCAGTTGAACAAGCCTGGTCTGTGTTTTAATATTGGAAAAATCCAATGCTTCTTAAAAAAAAAAATCCTGGCTTGCCTTCTTCGAACTAGGAGTACCTGTATGCTGATCACATAGGATGTGGTCCTTACCTCCAGATCTCAGCCATCCTAGTGAACTCACTTCGTTTCTTAAGTACTAACCTGGTCCTGACAGTGAGTCAATTACCCAGTAGTGACCGAGTGCCCACTGTGAGTTGAACACTGAACTAAACGTTATTGAGGACAGACCAAAGAAACAAGGCTCAGTTCCTGCCCTTGAAGAGTCAAACCCTGTTGCTTAAATACAATTCAAATAATAACCCTTAATAATGCTTACAAAGCAACATCAAGCAGTGCCAATTAAGAGTGGGGAGAGGAAGAGTGAAAGGGATTGTGGCGGAAATCTAAACACCCGTGAAGTGGGTAGATGGGAAAAGAAATACGTATTGACAAATCTTAAAATAGTTGTACTAGCAGAGGGCTTGCAAATCAGTTGTCCCCAATGGAAGCAGTTTGTAGCATATTTGGCCAGCCCAGTGTGTTTTAAACATGTGTAAATGAATGCCTGCAGGCTCTATCATGCCCTATCCATGTTACCTCTGGTCGTTGCACGCATTCACAGTTACTTACTGGCCTGGCCAGTGAAGACACCTAAGTTTGCTCTCCCTGAATTAGACGCACACCTCTAAACTTGGCAAAATGGTTTAGGATCTTGCTACTCAAAGTTGTGCTCCACGGACCGGCAACAGCATCACCTGGGAGCTTGTGAGAAATGCAGAACCTCACGCTCCACCCCAGCCCTGCTGAATCAGAATCTGCATTTTAACAAGATCCAGACTAAAGTTTGAGAACTACTGGCTTAGGATACATAAAAGAAAGGCCTACCTCAGCCAAGAATAACTATAAATGGAGACTGTGCTACCCACCAAATAACACAGGGTGAAAACAAAACCAGCTTCAAAATCGCTGAGATCATATAAACTACGTATGACATACCTCTAGTGATTCTTTTTTTTTTTTTTTTTTTTTTTTTTTTTTTTTGCGGTATGCGGGCCTCTCACTGTTGTGGCCTCTCCCGTTGCGGAGCACAGGCTCCGGATGCGCAGGCCCAGCGGCCATGGCTCACGGGCCCAGCCGCTCCGCGGCATATGGGATCCTCCCAGACCGGGGCACGAACCCGTATCCCCTGCATCGGCAGGCGGACTCTCAACCACTGCGCCACCAGGGAGGCCCTAGTGATTCTTAAATATAGGTGTTCATCAGAATCACCTGAAGTGCTTACAGATCCTCTGGTTCTACTCCGGTAGAGATCTTGATTGAGGATATGTAGGGTGGAGCCTTTCAAACGTACCCACACAGGCGATGCTGAGTGCTATATATCCAAGTGGGTCTAAGGCAAATTCCTGTGTCAAAGCCCTAACCCCAGTGTGACTATATGTAGAGATAGGGCCTTTAGGAGGCCATTACCGTTGAATGAGGATACAATGTGGAGTTGTAATCCAAGAGGATTAGTGGCCTCATAAAAAGAGGGAGAACTCTCCCTCTAGAGTGCTCAGAAGAAAGGCCACAGGAGGACACAGCAGATGTGTACAAGAGACTCCTCACCAGAGCCCGACCATGCTAGCACCCTGAGGTCAGATTTCCAGCCTCCAGAACTGTAAGAAAAGAAATGTTTAAGCCACCCAGCCTCCCAGCCTATGGCGTTTTGTTACAGCAGTCTGAGCTGATGCAACTGGTCCTCAGACCTCACTTTGCCCTGGTCAGGCCTTCTTGTAGTTCGAGTCTCACAGGGAACGCGGACTGCTTCTCGGTATTTTCTACCCCAGGTATTTTCTACCCTGAGGAGTTCAGCGAAAGATGCCAGGAAAGTGCACCCCTATACTCCTAAAAAAAGAGAGTGGGGGCTTCCCTGGTGGCGCGGTGGTTGAGGGTCCACCTGCCGATGCAGGGGACGCGGGTTCATGCCCCGGTCCTGGAGGATCCCACGTGCTGAGGAGCAGCTGGGCCCATGAGCCATGGCCGCCGAGCCTGCATGTCCGGAGCCTGTGCTCCGCAACGGGAGGGGCCACGGCAGTGAGAGGCCCGTGTACCGCAAAACAAAAGAGAGGGGTGGGAGGGCATCAAGGGGCAGCTGTTCCGGTAAGAGTGGGGCAGCCCAGGTAGCCTGGGCAAGGCACTGTGCTGCTGAGGATGGGATGGAGTTCCCACAGGCAACCACAGCGGGAAAGGGGAAGCCAGACTGGCCCGTCCCCCTCCCTCCACGTGCACTTGTCAGCTGAACTGGCATTTGGTCTCACTTTCCACTCCAGAGCCCTGCCCTGCCTTGACCTCCAAGCCTCATCGCCAAACAGGACTGCTGTGGGGACTGAATTCATGCCTGAGTGCAGATATCTGGCCTGGGGATTTGTGGTTGGTTTGCCCTGGGCTTCCTGCCTTTTTTGCAACCTCAACTCAAGTGCACAAATTCTAAGTACAAACCCTGGGTCCCTCTCTCCACCCCCCGTCTAGCTGCTGCATCTCAGTGCTCCCCAGCTCTCCCCTGCACCCTGACCATGATGTCTCCCCACATTTCTCATCTCCATAGCAACAGTCAGGGTTGTATCTGTTGGGGTAAGTAGATCAGGGGTTTCCACTGGCAGAAATGGAGGCAAAGAATTCCCCAGTAAGTGCAAAGACACAAAACACTGTAGGACACTGCTTTTCAAACTTTATTATACATCGGTGTCACCTGGACAGCTGGTTATAATGCAGATTTGGGGGCTCCTATTCTGATTCAGTAGGTCTGACATGAGGCCCAGGAATCCACATTTTAACATGTATTTCAGCTGATTCCGATGCAGGTGATCAGAGGACCACACTTTGAGAACCACTATTTGGATCCACAGCTACAGAATCACAATCCTTCACAGAGGTGAAACATTATACCTCTGAACTCTGGTTTAAACAGGAGAGGTGAGCTCTTTCCCTGTGATGGACATGGGTCAATGAACAGCCCTATTAAATATCTCGACACGAAGGACAGAAACTTCTATCCTAGGAGAGACCTGAGGTGGTGTTTCAGAGACGGAAGCCATTTATTCCACACTTGCAACATCTTTCCTAACATCTAAGAGCAGAACCTTCTCTTGGTCTCCCATAGGTGACCTGTTATTTTGCCCCCAACCCCGATAGCAGCTTTTGAAGTGGCTTTTCCTACTTGAATTTTTACTTTGCCCCAGGCCAGAAAACCTCCACATTGTCACCAGATTTTTCTTTAAAAAAAAAAAAAAAACGGTCTGATCATGGTTCTTCCCTGCTTACAAACCTTATGACAGTAGTTCTCAAATTGCTGTGTACTCTGTCTAGGAGGTTATATCTATCTATCTATATATAGATAGATAGATAGATAGATAGAGATATATATTTAAGATTCTTTTGATGTGGACCATTTTTAAAGTCTTTATTGAATTTGTTACAATATTGCTTCTGTTCTGTGTTTTGGCTTTTTGGCTGCAAGGCATGTGGGATCTTACCTCCCCAACCAGGGATCGAACCCACACCCCCTGCATTGGACAGCAAAATCTTAACCACTGGACCACCAGGGAAGTCCCAAGGAGGTTATTTCTTTAAATGAAGGTCCTTGAGCCCGCTTCCTGACGCCTCCTGCGCACAAGCTAGCACACACAGGCACATGCAGTTTTAATTCTGGAGATTCATGGTAGGGCTCAGGAATATTCATTGTAACAAGCTCCCCAAGTAATTCTGATGCAAACTGTGGATAGACCAATGCTAATAAATTCATGCAGGAACTAGCCCAGGAACCATTAGCATTGTTCACTTGGGGCCTTCAGGAGACACCACTGAGTTCTTAGGACTTCAAGCTCTGTGGGGTTGTACTGGGGAGATGTTTGGGGCCTGAGAAGCTTCCTGAGTTTAGGAGATCCCACACACTGGCTGGTTCCTGAGCAGGGGAACAGTGAGATAAAAACACTAAAAGTGATTATTTAAGCAACCACATCTGAGCACAACCAGAGAGCAGATGGGGTTCGAGACTCAGAAGAACTTAGAAGGTGAGGAGATATAGAAAGCAAACCAATGGGTCTCCGAATTGACTACCTCAGTCCCGGGTTTTTTGCCTGTTGTTTGTTGCCTTCAAGAACTCTGATGAGAGTGGAATCCTGAAAAATACGGCAGGAGAGAAATAACCAGAAGCCTTCCTCAGAAAGGGAATGGCCAGACCCCAGAGATCAGCTGCTTTGGGAGAATCCAGGCCCAGGGCACGTAACTGTGCTCCCTTCTCCTGCTGCACTTTTAAGTCAGAGGAGAAAAGGTTTAGAAAAAGAAAAGCAGAAAAGAAAGGACAGGCAAGGAACAAAGCAAAAAATACACTTTGTGCCTAGGGGATTGGCAGGGGGGCTTGTGGGGAGAAACAGATGAGGATTCAGAGCAGGGCATTTTTTTTAATTGAGTAAGGAAATAATTCCACAGCATTAAGTGCCACATCACACCAGAGACTGAGCAGAGCAGCCCGGCCCAATACCGCATGCCATATGGTGAGTTAGAAGCCAAGCGTGCCTGGTGCCCCCAGCTCAGAGAAAAGGCTACCTTTCAGAAGCTGATAATTTTGCAGACCACCTGGGGTTCTTTCACAGTAGCATCCCTTGGGACCCAAGGCTGCTTTATTTCCCCCTCCCCAGCCCCGCAAGGACTGGCAACTGTGTCAAGCAAAGGTAGATTTTTCAAACTACATGTTTCAGTGCAGCCAACAATGAGGCAGTCAGCATGGTTCCAGGGAAGAGTTTGCATTGATTTCAGTCTTTCAGCCAGTAAAGTTACTTGATGAGAAATCGCCAGTAATAAAACCTAATTTCAGGGATATTCATGATGCCCCCCCTGGCGTCCCTCATTGCAACTATTTAGGATTTTCTAGTGTTACACTTCAATAGATGAGGTGTGGATCCTTGCTCTGGACTTCTCCTTCTACACACACACACACACACACACACACACACACACACACACACACGGACCCCATTCTTTTGTTTTTGTTTTTTTTTGCGGTACGCGGGCCTCTCACTGTTGTGTCCCCTCCTGTTGCGGAGCACAGGCTCCGGACGCGCAGGCTCAGCGGCCATGGCTCACGGGCCCAGCTGCTCCGCGGCATGTGGGATCTTCCCGGACCGGGGCACGAACCCGTGTCCCCTGCATCGGCAGGCGGAGTCTCAACCACTGCGCCACCAGGGAAGCCCCCCAGGCCCCATTCTTAAACTCCCCTGTCCCTTTAAATCAGGCACACAGATGAGTGACCGCTAATCTGATAGCTGAGTCCAGCTTAGTGTATTAATGGGCACCAATGGCTAAATGATCACACTCAAATATGTCAGATAAGTAACACTGCGGTTAGGAGTCAGGGCCGGGTTCCGACGCCAGCTCTATCACCTATTAGCAGCCTGACCTCGAGTGAGTCAGTGAACCACTGTGTGCCTCCAGTTTCTCATCTGCAAACCAGGGAAATAATAGTATAAATCTCAAAGGGGTGTTAGCAGCATTCACTGAGGTAACGTATGCATAGTATCTAGTGCAGATCCCATCACAGAGCAAATGTCCAATAATCTCTGGCCATTTTAATGTTGCCAATGTCACTCTTCTCTAGCACTGTGGGCATTTCCACAAGAAAGTTCTAGAGACACATTAACAGTGGTAATTCCGGGTATTAGAGAAGTTTTAGTCAAGCGCAGTTGAGTTTGGGACCTTGTTGATTCCAGGACACCCAGAAGTCATCAGAAATCCTGGATCTTGCCTTACTGCTGGCTTGTCCCAAGCCTCTCGGTGTTTCTGTCTCCTGACCACAAAATGGGATTACACTGGGGCCAAATGGCCTCCTCCACATGAAAGTCAATAAAGGGGGCCTAAAGAAAACACGAGGCAGGGCTGCTCTGATCCTTGGTACTGCTCAGTGGGCTATTTTTGGCACTCTGTCCCCACAGTATGTCTCTGTTTTTCATTCCGCGCCAGAACCAAATTCCAATTAGGGGTTCATCGACAGTAGGAATTCTGCCGCAGAGAATAAAATAATTGTGACATGTTTGTTTTAAAGCTGATTTTTCTTACTCAATAAACCATCTGTTGAGGATAAACTGGTACCTTACGAAAAGTTCTTTTTTTTACAGATCAGAAAGTTTAAAGGTCCACAGTAATATCTGTGCTTAGGCAACCCTTATACTAGTGGCAGAGTATACATTTTTAACATGTCAGACTACATGTACAACTGCCGATTAGGTGTCTAATTAAACTTCCACTCTGGGCAGTCAGGAAATGCCCTACACCTGGTCTATCAAAGTGATTCGCTGGGGACAACTAGCATAAGATACCCACATGGGCAATGTGAATAAGCAAGCAAACGGTAAACATACAGGGACCAAAATTAATGAAGGAATCAGAAGGGATCTATCTTCTAGAGAGAAGACATTGCACCCTCCAGGTGAAGTGATCAATGGCCCTTTCAGGCAAAGCCTGGGTGTCACAAGGTGGGGCACAAGGCCTAAGCAGCCTACTAATAATTCTTCAGTAATTATAATAATACTTCAGCCTACTAATAACCCTCCAAAGCTTGCAGTTATCCCACCACTGTCGCTCTAACCTTGGGTTAAGTTGATCATAATTAAATTAATCTGATCAATTAAATAGCAGTAACGGGAGAGGAGGCAATGATCCAGATTCATTTAGTTTTACCATAACCAGGAGCCACTGTCCCCACAGGCACAGCATTTAGGATCCTGGGGTAATAAATGCAAATAAAACCCAAGAACAGAGACTGGCCTGGAAGAATCTATGAAGGTATTGACACACGGCCAACCCCACATCCTAAGGGTCAACCTCTGCACTTCAAGCCTGTTTCGAGCAGAGAGGCTTTCACAAAGTTTTTATAAGCCCCACTTCCCCTGTCCACTTCCACTAAATATGACCCCTTCCCAGTTATAATAGGCACATGACCCAGGGGCGGTGGTGGAGGAAATATCACAAGTGATAGTATACATTAGTTGGCGTTACAACTTTCAATTTTTGCCCTTGGTTGTCTCTGATACCACCTTTTCCAGTGTCTTGTCTCATCCATTTACAAACTCGGCCATGACAGAACTCCCCGTCAGCACGCCAAACCTCAAAGATCCTAAATTCTAGACGCTTATGTCCCATATAGGAGAAACGTCAATTCTTGTCTTTTACCACCTTTACCCTATTTACAGGGAGGTGATAGCTGGGTCCAAGCCATGGGTGTATGGCACACGTACTTCACTCAATTAGATGAGGAAGAAAGGAACAAAGGGAAGCCATAGATGGTCATCCAAAGCCTTTCTGACTTTCTGATCAACAGGATCGTGGCAGAGAAAGGGAGTTGAAGCAAAGTTTCAAAGATTTCTGCACCTCCCCCACTCCAAGTTCACCGTTAACTCTCTTACTATTAGACTATTATTCATAACAATAGAATTATTCATTATTATGATGGATGTGTAGTGGTGGCCTTTGGAAAGATCACACTTGGGCTTCTGCTTTCTAATTTCTCAGGAAAGGAATGGTGGGTATTCTAGGGAAAGGAAGAAAGGACACTAGCGCAAGCCTTCTACTGGCCATCAAAGAGGCCCCAGTGGGGTGCCTGATCGAAGATAAAAAGGGGTACCCTGATCTCTATGCATCTCATCAGGCATCTTGTAGGCCATACTTACTACCTTGCCTCAAGGGCAAATGCCAACTGAAAATCTGAACCAATGTTTCTTTTGCCCAATTTTGTTATTTTGTGAGGTCAGCAGCCAGGTCCACCTTGTGCCTCTCGCTCTCCCTGCATTTTAGAGTCTCATGAAAATATCTCTAAGCACCACGGATGATCGGGCCTCGGTCATCATGTTGTGAACTGGCTGAGGGTTGTTTTGTTAGCTGCAATTCTCACAATATGGTCTTCCCTCCTGGGCTTTCAGCCCAGAGACAAACAAAAGCAAGACCCACCTGCAGCTGTACCACCTGCTAGTCCCCCAACAACTGGAAACGAACACACAGTTGGCAGAGGCCTTGGCAACCCTCTGTGTGCCCCCTGCAATTATCACAACCCCAAATTATTCAGAGGCTCGGCTACCCAGGAAAGAGAAGCACTCTAAGACAGCTCCTCTTAGAGGCTTTCCCCGCATTGCAATCTGTGAGTCCATGATCACAGATGAATCCAGGCGCTGTTTTAATCCCCGCCCCACCCCAGGCCCAAGAAGAGACAGTGGAATCCATCAGCAATCTAGAAGCTATTAATCTCAGGACTTTCCTTTCAGCCTGAAGAATGCCCCTTCACTGGTTCCTGTTACTAATGTAAGGAGCTGATTCAGAGCACACTGCTTCCGTGCCAAGATTTCACTTTTGGATTTCTTTATCTTTTCCAGCCTGCTCTGTGCCTCACATCAGATGGTCTGGGATGGGGAGGGGAGAAGCAAGGAGCCAGAGAGGCGGAAGGATGAAGAAGGAAAGAAGAATCAATTTTTTTTTTTTTTTGTAGCTAGAGCCTGCCTTATGACACATTTGGAGCTCCCTCCAGCCTGTGCCAGAATCTGAAGTTTCAAACGGCATCCAACCTTCTGACTTCATTTCAATTCGACAAAGATGTATGGGGCACTGACTTTAAGTAAGGTCCTGTGCTAAACTGCAGGGGATGTGGTCTCCAGGCTTTAAGAAGATTCTGGTTTGGAGGGGAAAGGAGAAAGAGACAAAACTAACTAGGAAGTACAAGGGAATGGAGTGGCTACTCTAGTAGACACAGGGAGATCAAAGATATGGGATGTCAGGGAGTCAGCCCTAGGATTTCACAGCACCACTAAGGGCAGAGCGCTCCAAGGCGGGAGAGGAAGCACCGGTACAGGGCTCCTATACCCGTTCCTGAGCTCCCTCTCCAAATTGTAAGGCTTCAAAACATGTCAAATACGGTTCCCAACCTAGTCTTACATGTGATAGAATAGGCACTCACCTCACCACATGATTTAGAAGCCAAGAACACCTCCTCACCTCAAGTCTACCCCTGCACAGGGAACTATATAAACTGAAGGAGCCCACCTGGAGATTCCTCCTCCCGATGCCCTTTCCCAGCTCCTGTATTCCTCCAGAAGCGGGGAAATAGGTAAAAGTCCCCGTCCACAGTGCCAAGAGGGTCCTGATGAAACCTGAAGGCGCCAGGCACCTGTGCAGGGGGTTGAGACGAAAGAGCAGGAGAAAGAGAAAGGATGGGAACACCGCTCGGGCCAGACTCAGTCACATCAGCTCCACAGAGAGCTGTTAAGAGGCCGCCTTAGCTGGGACTCCTAACTCCGTCACCTCATCCTGGACAGGTGACTTAACCTTTGTGGGTGTCCATGTCCTTGCCTGTACCCCAGTGACAATGGTGACATTGCTTGTGCAGGGCTGGAGGATAGTGCAGGCTCGGCAAAAAAGTTCACAGTTCTGTGGACAGCTGGCCCTGACGGTGAAGGGATATGTGAATGAGGGAAAAACCGATGGCTGTGCACCTCGTAGGGACTCCACGATAAGGGGGAGAAATACAAGCTTGTCTGTCAGAGCACAGAAGGTGCTTTTAAAAACTTCCAGAAGGGAATTCCAGCAGGAGGCTGGGCCTGTGGGGTAGAGTGAAGCCTGGATGGGAGCAGCTAAGCGTGTCTGACAGGAAGAGGCCTCGGGGCTGGGAGTCATCAGGGCCAATCTAGGCACCAGGGAGGTGTACTCCCTTCCCCTGGGTATTTGTCATGGAGGGGGGCTGAGGATGGAACTTTCTGGAATGAGGTCCTATACTGAACAGGAATCGAAGGGAGGTTGTTCTGGGGGTGAGGTTACAGGGATGAAGCCTGTGGTTAGGGGCTCTAGTGATCATTAAAAGACTTGTAGCCAGATGGAGAAAATGGAAAGTCTGGGGAGGGTGAGAGGGGTGGAATGTTCTATCTGCCCACATGAGAAGCTAGACACTGGCTTCCCTGCTGTCTCCTTACCTACCCCTTCGAATTTCCTTTTTCACCTTTTTTTTTTTTTTTGGTAACACAGTCTTTTGGTTAGTTGGGACCAGGACCGTGGTGTTAATGTCTTTATATGGAGAGATTCATGCAACCTCACGCCCTTGAATTCCCAAATGAGATGACTTGGGTGGCAGAATCTTTGTGATGGGCACCATAAAATTCAAAAGCAGAAACTTTAAGCAAGAGAGAGTCTTTTGAATCAAGCAAACAAAACCCCACAGGGTCAATACAGAAAGCGAGTGGATCTGGAAGAGTTAGGAAAAATAGAACAGCTCCTCTGGGGTGGAGCCCGCGTGTGCAGGCTCATTGGGGTGCATCCACGGCTGATGCCTGATGCGCTGCAGCTTCTCCCCAATCAAGTCCCTCACTCACCTAGCAACTTCCTTCCTCTTTCTTCCTTGGATAGTCAGTGTTGCTGTGTTAGATCGTGAAGCTTCATGCCCCAAACTTCCCAACCAGGTGACCTTTTCTGGTGGACACCAATGGCAATGCCTAAGCCACAACTGTGCACAGGGTAACTCTGCCAGCCTCTAACCAAGAGTGGGGCACAAGGGCCACACGGGACGAGGTGCTCTGGGGAAGAACGATTCCAATCTAAAGGAAGGAGGCAAGACTGGAATTTCTGGCAACAAGGTATAATAATGCCCCTAGACGAAACCTGAATTTGCTGGCTCTGGAGAGAACACTTTGGTCTCAGAAGGAGAGCGTCTAGGGAATACAGGCCTCACTTGAATTATAGAAACATCTTTCCTGTTTTCCGAGGGAGCAGAACAGAAAGCATCTGCTCTGCTACCTGGCTTCTCTTCCTTCTGTACTCATCATTTCGTGTTCATAGTCTTGCTCACAGCTGAAGGTTAAGCTTTACAATACGTACAGAACACAAGCCCATAGCTGTTCAATTTCTAGAATATTCTCTGGCCTGGCCATGCATGCTACAAAGGTAAAAGATCCCATGTCTTTTTGCTCAACTATTTTGAGATTCATTTCATCAAGATAAAACCCCAATCACTTAGTCTTGCCATAGCCTGATTTTCACTTCTTTTGTGGCTCTTGCAAGATATTCAAATGATCACATTGCAACGTGGCAAGAGAGACGTCACAGTCCAAGCACCCCGAAAGAAGCGGGGGACAGAGAGACAAAAAACAGCAGAAGGAGTAGGGGCACAATGTGGTGGGAGGGATGAAAGGGGGAGAGGAGAGATCTATCCAGGGAGATAAGCTTTAGCAGGTCCATGCACAGAGTTCCCTAAGCCAGCAGGGTCAATTTAGAATTGATCTGGGAGACAGAAAGTTTTAATGCATTCTGTATTTGTTTCTACTCCCCACCAGCACAGTATATTTTTATGACTGGTCTTTTTGCACAAGCCTAAAAAGTGCATAACTGAAGAGAGAAAGCATTGCACATATTACACAGAGGTTGGTGCAACACACATTTAGTGCAGCTTCCGGTGGTCTGTGTTCACTCCATTTCCACCCACTGGACTGCTAGATAATGGGAGTTGGAGTCTGAAATGTCTAGGCTGGGGCAGAATACACCCCCTGGAATTTTTTTTTCTGAATCTCTATTTATCAAGCTCCCTGACTGATGTGAAAATCTATACAGCAGAGATGACATCAACTCTTTTTTTTTTCTTCTTCCAAAGAAGAATCCTCTTTTTGCAGGTAGTTCATCCTCTAGGCTGTAGACTGAACACAATTTTTTTAAGTCTAAGCATTAATTAGAGAGATAAAGAAATGTATCTCCCTTTGTTCAGAAGGAGAATTCTATTGAGCCTTTGACAATGAAGCTGCTTAAGGGGCAGCCAGAGTGGCTCTTTCTGCACAGAGCTTCTGTAGACGGAAGATAAAGAGCTCGCTCGTGGAGGACTCTGGCTGTGTGCCACCCTCTTGCTGCTTCCTCTGGACTCCAATGGGAAGTAGAGGGCTAAAAGCGAATAAAAGGTCCGCAAAGGCCAAGATGAAGCCTGTGACTTGAAGCCACAGACCAGAATGCTCCATCGGGGCACCTAATTGCCTCAGAAAGCCTTTGTGAGCCTGTGTTCTCATTTTAGGCCCTGCTGCTCTGCCCTAGCATCAGCTGACAGATTATGATGAGCTCACAAAAAGGCCACTCAGGAACCCAGCGAAGATGAGTTTCTCATCAGCACAGAAGGCTCCTTGAAGCCGTACCACTAGTCTACCAGGGACATCTAGGGGTGGGGTGTCCACTTTGCTCATCCATAGACCCTTTCCTTTTAAAAGCGTCCTTGGTAACAGGGGAGAACAGTAAACATCAGCACCCTCAAGGCTACTTCCATTGGGGATTGAATGCAGGGCTTGGGGAACAGTGGTTATCTCCTGACGACATGCCCAGTGCCCACCCCAGGCAGCTCCCTGACTGTCATCCCGTGACCTTTTCCTGAGCAGATTGGCCACTTCCCTCTACTACAGTCCCCTGCTGCCCTTAGGCCATTCTCACACCTCTCACTGGATTCCACCCGTCAAAAGCTTTTCTTTGTTCTTCTTTTGGGGGGGGATTTAAGAGAAGCTTTTAATTGTGGTATAATATATAAAGAGGATAATGTACAAGTCGGAAGTGTCCGGCAGGATGAATTTTCACTAACTAAACACATCCATGTAACTGACGCACAGATCAAAACCAAAAACACTGCTAGCAATTCAAAAACTTTCCAGCTCCCCTCCAGTCACTATCACTCCAGGTCATGACTATGCTGACTGCTACCAGCACAGATTAATTTCATCTGTTTTGGTATTTGACAGAAATTGAACCCTACTCTATGCACTCTTGGGTCTAGTTTCTTTTGCTCACAATTACGTCACAGAGGTTCATTCAAATGCTTGAATACAGTTGTAGAATCTTCCTTCTCATTTCTGTTAACTGTATATTCAGCCAAAGTAATACTAATTTTTTGATCCATTCTACTACTGAGAGGAATTTGGGTAGTTTCCCAATTTTCAGCTGTCAAAGAGAGCCGCTATAAACATTCTAGCACAAGTATTTTGAGGAACATATCTATGTTCTCACGGACTTTAGCTTTCCCACTTTTGCCAAGCTCAAAATGTCTGCCTGATTCTAAATCTCACTCAACAGCAGCCGAAAGGACTGATGAATTATTATGATTTTTTTTAACATCAAATGTGGCAAACAGACCTTAGCGTGGACCCCATGCTCACACCTTGTATAATCCCCTCCCACCGAGTGTGGGCGAGACCCACGATTTGCTTCTGAGTAATACAATACGGCAAAGGTTGTCACACTTCGGATTAAGCTACATTATAGTTACAGAGCAGTGGGGATGGGATGTCACTCCTGGGATTATACATACACACACATGTAAAAAGGCCTACAGAGAGGGCCACGTGACAAGAAACTACAGATAGGCTCCTCTGGTCCACAGCCAGCAAGAAAATGGAAACCCCAAGTTCCATAGCTGCAAGATTAAGTCTACTGACAAATGGAATGGTCTTATAAATGGAGTATCTCCCAGTCAGGATTTCAGATGAGAACACAGTTGGCCTTTATTGCAGCCTTGTGAGATGCTGGGCAGAAGACCTACTTAAGCCATGCCCAAACTTCTGACCTGTAAAAACTGTGAGATAATAAATGGTTGCTGTTATAAGTCATGAACTCTGTGGTAATTTGTGTAGCCGTTTCCTATGGCTGCTGTAACACATCACCACAAACAGTGACTTAAAACAACACACATTATCCTGACAAGTCTGAAGGTCAGAAATCCTAAATCAAGGCGCTGGCAGGGCTGCATTCCTCATGGAAGCTCTAGGGGAGAAGCAGTGTCCTTGCTTTTTCTAGCTTTCAGAGGCCACTTGCATTCTTGGCTCAGGGCCCCTTTCTCCACCTTCAAGTCTCCGTCTGTCTCTCTGACCTTTGCTTCTTTCATCACACCTCTTTCTCTGACTCTGACCCTCCCACCTTCCTCTTATCAGGATCCCTGTGATTCCCATGGGCCTACTAAGATAAGCCAGAATTATCTCGCCAAGATCCCTAAATTAATCACATCTTCAAAGTCCCTTTCACCATGAAAGGTAACATGTTCGTAGGTTCTGGGTATCAGGATGTGGACATCTTTGGGGCCATTATTCTGCCAGCTACTTGCTGCAATAGAAAGCTAATACACTAAGTACTAGGGCAATCAGTCTTCTCCAATGATGTTCATCCCATTACATCAAATGGTAGGGTTATAGGAATTGTCCAGGCAGCACAAAGTTCTCCCCTGTAGCCCCTGTTATCTCTCAAAGTTTATATATTATTTCAACAAATCATTTAACACCTTCTGTGAGTTCATTCTAGAGGATCACTGATAGATTAAAAACACATACTAAAGAAAAAGTCTCTCTAGAAATCTCTGTTTTCCCAGTTTTCATGAAGTGGAGATGAGTATTTACGTGGGAACATGACTGAGAAAGCTTTTCTTTTTACAGGCCAATGCTTTTTTTATTTAGACAAGATAGAAAGGTGTGCTGAGTGTTCTTCATATAAAGCAACCTAGATCTATCAACTAAAACTAAGTTTGGCTGTAATTCAGACCCCAAATATCTGTGGTTCAAGCAAGATAGTTTATTTCTCTGCCCACCTCCAGATTTTCATGTAACGATCTAAAACTCATTGTGGCTGTGGTCCATCAAGTCCTCAGGGACCTCACATTCATCCAGGAATTGAACGAGGAAAGGAAGAAGAAGAAAGACAAAAGGGAATGTGCCAAATTTCTTTTAAGAAACATTCCCTAGGATAAAGAAGATGTGGTACATATATACAATGGAATACTACTCAGCCATAAAAAAGAACAAAATAATGCCATTTGCAGCAACATGGATGGACCTAGAGATTGTCATACAGAGTGAAGTCAGAGGAAAAATATACGATATCACTTGAATGCGAAATCTAAAAAAAGGGTACAAATGAACTTATCTATAAAACAGAAATAGAGTTACAGAGGTAGAAAACAAACTTATGGTTACCAGGGCATAATGGGCAGGGAGGGATAAATTAGAAGACTGGGACTGACATATACACACTACTATATATAAAATAAATAACTAATAAGGACCTACTGTACAGCACAGGGAACTCTACTCAATACTCTGTAACGACCTATACAGGAAGAGAATCTAAAAAAGAGTGGATGCACTTCCCTGGTGGCACAGTGGTCAAGACTCCATGCTCCCAATGCAGGGGGCCCATGTTCAATCCCCAACCAGGGAACTAGATCCCACATGCATGCTGCAGCTAAGAGTTCACATGACGCAACTAAGGAGACCACTTGCTGCAACTAAGACCCAGCACAACCAAATAAATAAATGAATAAATATTTTTAAAAGGTTCATTAAAGAAAATAAAAAATAAAAGCATGGATATATGTATAACTGATTCACTTTGCTGTACACCTGAAACTAACAGAACATTGTGAATCAACTATACTAATAAAAATTTTTAAAAAAGAAAAGCATTGAATGAAAACAATTTTTAATTAAATAAAAATTATTTAGGTTAAAAAAAAAGAAAGGTTCCCCAAAATTGCCATACAGTTCTACAGTCATCCCATTGGCCTTATATGGCCACATCCAAGAACAATAAAGTAGTTCTTTTTGTGAATGGTCATAAGTCTAACAAGAAGCTGATGATTCTATTACTTTGGAAGAAGGATAGAATGGAAATTGGGTATAACTCTGCCTCCATGGAAAGGCCAAAGATATGGTTTCAACCTGATGACTTCAAGTAACCACACTGGAAGCTGATGGCTTTCTGAAGACCATTATTGCTATAAAAGACTTACTAAATTGGAATGAGATCCTTGAAATCAGAGCACACTCATATACTTCTTGAATGTTTGAGAAACATGCTAAAGTCTTCTGTTCCCATCCCTCACATCACATTAATCTCCAAGTTCTTTTGATCCTACCTCCCTTATATTAATTTCATTGTTCTCCATTGCCAGTACCATAGTAAAACCTCATCGGCTCCAATATGGATCATTACAACAACCTGTAGAATATTAGCAGAGACCCTGCTTTTGATTTCTCCTGTCCTCTTCCACACCATACCATACACCCAAAATATTATCCATACTGGTCACCTCACTGAATTTACACAAACCTGTCCATTACACTGCTCAGAATTATTTTGCCATGTTTGAATCCAATGAACACTTCCCAAATGGGTCATGTCAGATAGCCTTACAGACCAAGACTTCTTATTTCTTTTCTCATAACTATCCATTGCTCTTTCCTTTGTTTCATTAAGGTAATCACACCTGGACCCCTCTGAACAGAGTTCACACTTTTCTACTTCTCCTGAGTGAAGGTTATGACCACAGGCCTAAAGGTCATTAACCCTGAAACCAAACCTAGATTTTTATATGTGCAACAACCATTATTTATTCCTCATCCCCAGAAGCCTTCTTTGGGCACTGACAGAACCTTACTACCAGTTAGTGTCAGGAAAACGGAAAATAATGCCAGATGGAAATCTGGATCTATACAAAGGAATAAAGAACACTGGAAATGGTAACTATATGGGTAGATATAAGGAATATTTTTTTTATTTTAAAACAATCTTTAAATTAGGCTTAAAAAATGTCTTTAAAATATAATGGACTATTAAAATAAAAATAATAAGGTAGTATGAGGTTTACACCATTTGTGAAAGTAAAATGTATGACAATGAAAGCACAAAGGTTGGGATGGGAGAAATGGAAGTAAGCTATTATAAAGTCCTCATACAACACATGAGGTGGTATAGTATAACTTGAAGGGAGACTGTGGTTAAAGATATTTACTGTAAACCCTAAAACAACCTCAAAAATAAAACAAAGACTTACAGCTAATAAGCTAACAAAGGAAATGAAGAGAATTGTAAAAATATTCCATTAATCCAAAATAATGCAGAAAAAGAGGAAATGGGAACAGAGAACAGATGGGACAAATAGAAGAACAGCAAGATGATAGATTTGAACCTAACCATATCAATATTCACATTATGTGTAAATGGTCTAAATACCTGAATTAAAAGGGAGAGACTGCCAGATTGAACACAAAAGCAAGACCCAACTATATGCTGCCTATAAGAAACACATTTCACATCTAAATATATAAATATCTTAAAAGTAAAAGGATGGAAATATATATCATGTTAACATTAATCAAAAAAAGCTGTGTCTATATTAATATCCAAAAAATTAGATACGAGACTATTACCAGGAATAAAGAAAGTCATTTAATAAGGATAAGGGAGTAAATTCATCAAGATTATATAACAATCCTAAACTTTTATGCACCTAATAACAGAGCTTTAACATACAGATGGCCCCCAACTTATGACTCAACTTATGATTTTCTGACTTTCCAGTGGTGCAAAAGTGATACGTACTCAATAGAAACTGTAGTTCACATTTTGAATTTTGATCTTTTCTCAGGCTAGTGATACGTGGTATGATACTCTCTTGTGATGCTGGTCAGCGGCAGCCAGCCACAGCTCCCAGTCAGCCACACAATCATGAGGGTAGACAACTGATAAGCTTACAACCGTTCTGTACCCATACAACCATTCTGTTTCTTACTTCCAGTATTCAATAAATTACATGAGATATTCAACACTTTATTATAAAATAGGGTTTGTGTTAGATTGTTTTGCCCAACTGTAGGCTAATGTAAGTGTCTTAAGCATTTTTTAAGGTAGGTTAGACTAAGCTATAATGTTCAGTAGGTCAGGTGTATTAAATGCATTGTCAACTTAATGATATTTTCAACTTCGTGTGGGTTTATCAGGATGTAACTCCATAATAAGTTGAGGAACATCTGTACGTGAAACAGACCGAAAGAACTGCAGAGAGACAAAGACAAATCCACAATTGTAGCTGAAGATTCCAACACCTCTCTCTCAACAACTGGTCGAACAAGTAGGCAGAAAATCAAGATATAAAATATTTTAACACTGCCAACCAACTTCACCAAATTGCTATTTACAGAGCACTCCACTCACCAGAGGAATACAAATTCTCTTCATATGTACAGAGAACATTTGCCAAGACAAACTATATTATGGGCCATAAAACAAGTCTTGATAAATTTCAAAGACTTCAAGTCATAAAACTTATATTCCTTGTCCACAATGGCATTAAGTTACAAATAAGTGACAGAAAAATACCTGGAAATTCTCTAATATCTGGAAAGTAAATAGCATGCTGTTTGACTATTTGACATCCATGGGTCAAAGGAGAATTCAAAAGGGAAATAAGAAAAAAGTTTGAACCAAATGAAAATGAAAACACAACCAATCCAAGTTTGGGGTTACGAACAAAGCAGTACTCAGAGGGAAATTTATAGCACGAAAATGACTAAGTTAGAAAAGAAAGTTCTCAAATCAATGACCTCAGCTTCTACCTTAAACTAGGGAATTCCCTGGCCGTCCAGTGGTTAGGACTTGGTGCTTTCACTACCAGGGCCTGGGTTCAATCCCTGCTCAGAGAACTAGGATCCCACAAGCCACATGGTGCACCCCCACCCCCAGAAAAATAAAAAAGAGGCAAAGCAAATAAAACCCAAATTAAAAAGAAAAAAACAAATCAGGAGGGACTTCCCTGGTGGCACTGGTTAAGAATCTGCCTGCCAATGCAGGGGACATGGGTTCGAGCCCTGGTCCGGGAAAATCCCACATGCCGTGGAGCAACTAAGCCCGTGTGCCACAACTACTGAACCTGAGCACAACTACTGCACTCTAGAACCCATGAGCCACAACTACTGAGCCCGCATGCCACAACTACTGAAGCCCTCATGCCTAGAGCCTGTGCTCCACAACAAGAGAAGCCACTGCAACGAGAAGCCCGTGCACCACAACAAAGAGTAGCCCCCGCTTGCCGCAACTAGAGACAGCCGGCGTGCAGTAACGAAGACACAATGCAGCCAAAAATAAATAAATAAATTTATTTTTTAAAAAAAGTCAGGGGAAGAAAGATAGGGAGTGATGAATTACAAAGGGGCATGAGGACACTTTTATAAATATTAGAAATGCTCATCATCTTGACTGTGGTGATGTTTTCATAGGTATATACATATTTTGAAACTTATCAAATAGTATAATTTAAATATGTGCAGTCATATTTCATTTCAACATACCCGTTTTTAAACTGCAATCCAGGGCCAAGATGGTGGAGTAGGAAGACCTGGAACTTTTCCCCTCCCACAGGTACACCAAAATTACAACTATGTACAAAGCAGCTATCAATGAGAATGCTCTGAAGACCAACAGAAGATTTTGCACAACTGAAGATACAAAGAAGAAACTACAATGAGACAGGTAGGAGGAGTGGAGACATGGTATAGTCAAGACCCAACAACCAAGGAGGTGACCCACAAATGGGAGGATAATCACAGTTACAGAGGTTCTCCCCAAGCAGTGAGGGGTCCAAGTCCCACATCAGGCTGCCCAGCCCAGGGGGGGTCCAGCGCTGTGAAAACAAGCACCCAGAACATCTGGTTTTGAAGACCAGTGGTAACTGTATATGGAAGAGCCAGAAGGCTTTAGGAAATCAAGATTCTGCTCTAAAATGTCACATACAAAATCTCACATGCTCTGAGACCCAGGACAGAGGTAGTAATTCGAAAGGAGCCTGGGTCAGACCTACCTGCTGATCTTGGAGAGCCTCCTGGAGAGGCAGAAGACTACTGAGACATGTCCCCGGGGACACAGATGCTTAGCAGCCATTTTGAGGAGCTACTTCTACTTTGAGGACACTGATGATGGCAAGCACCATTTTGGAGTCCTCTCTCTAACCTATCAGCACCAAGGGATTACCCACCCACCCACCAGCCAGGCGGCACCAGTCCAGGGATGACCCACGCCAAGCAGTCAACCATGCAGGAACCCAGCCCCACCGAACAGTGGGCAGGCATCAGTTCCAGGACCCTCCAGGCTCTGCAGCCAGCATTCCAGGACCCATCTCCACCCACCAGTGGGCCAGCATCCTGAACACAAGGCAGGGCCTGGCAGCCAACCGGGCCAGGGTCCAGCCCCACCTACTAGTGTACCCACAGCAGTCGGCCCCTTCACAACAGAGGGGCCCATGAAGCCAACATAGGCTGCACCCTAGAGCATATAGCTCTGGTGACCAGAGGGGACTGTGCTGCTGGGCCCCATAGAAGGTCTCCTATATATAAGGCCACTTCTCCAAGATCATGCAACATAAGCAACCTATCTAATACATACAAATAGACACTGAGAATTAGACAAAATTAGGCAACAGAGGAATACGTTGCAAATGAAGGAACAAGATAAAACCCCAGAAGAACTAAGAGAAGGGAAGATAAGCAATCTACCCGATAAAGAGTTCAAGGTAATGATCATAAAGATGCTGAGTGAACTCAAGCAAAGAATGAACACATTAAAGAAGTTTAAGAGTTAGAAAATATAAAGAAGAACCAACAGTGCTGAAGAATACAATAACTGAAATAAAAAAAATACACTAGAAGGAATCAACAGTAGATTATACAGAGGAACAGCTCAGCAAATTAGAAGATGTTGTAGTGAAAAATCACCCAAGGTGAACAGAAAAAAAGAATTTTAAAAATTGAGGATAAGGTAAGAAAATTCTGGAAGAACATCAAGCATACTAACATTTGCATTATAGGGGTCCTAGAAGGAAGAGAGAAAAAGGGGAGCAGATAGTTTAGTTGAAGAAATAATAGCTGAAGACTTCCCTCAAATGGGAAAGAAAACAGACATCCAGGTCCAAGAAGCACAAAGTTCCAAACAAGATGAACCCAAAGAGATCCACACCAAGACACATTGGAATTAAAAAGGCCAAACATAAAGAAAAAGAGAAAATCTTAAAAGCAGCAAGGGAAAAGCAACTAAGTACATATAAGGGAACTCTCATAAGACTCTCAGCTGACTTTTCAGCAGAAACTCTGCAGGTCAGAAGGAAGTGATGAAAGGAAAAACCCTACAATGAAGAATACTTTAACCAGCAAGGTTATCACTCAGATTTGAAAGAGAGATCAAAACTTTTATAGAGAAGCAAAAGCAAAAATTCAGCATCACAAAACCAGCTTTACAAGAAATGTTAAAGGGAATTCTCTAAGCAGAAAAGGCCACAACTAGAAATAGAAAAATTATGAAAGGAAAAAGTCTCATTGGTAAAGGCAAATATACAGTAAAGGTAGTAAGTCAACTAATAAAGCTAGTAGGAAGGTTAAAAGACAAAAGTAGTAAAATAATTTATATTCACAATAAGTAGTTAAGGTATACACAGAAAGATGTAATATGATGTCAAAAACATTAAAATGTGTGGTGAGGGGAATAAAAACGCAAGGCTGTTAAGATGCGTTCAACTAAAGAGATCAACTTAATCATATATATATATAATATATATGTATTTATATATAGTTTTATTTATAAAGCCCATGGAAACCACAAACCAAAAATCTATAATAGGTACACACACACACAAGAGAAAAAAATCGAAATATAACACTAAAGATAGTCATCAAACCACAAAGGAAGAGAACAAAAGAAGGGAGGAACAAAAGGAAACTACAAAAACAATAAGAAAACAATAAACAAAATGGCAATAAGAGTAGAAACTCATCAATAATTACTTTAAATGTAAATGAACTAAATGCTCCAGTCAAAAGACAGACTGGCTAAATGGATTAAAAAAACAAAACCCATAATTCTGCTGCCTATAAGAGATTCACTTCAGAGCCAAAGACACACACAGAATGAAAGTGAGGGAATGGAAAAAGGTATTCCATGCAAATGGAAACAAAAAGAAATCTGGGGTAGCAATACCTATAAAATAAAGACTGTAACAAGAGACAAAGAAGGACATTACATAATGATAAAAGGATCAATCCAACAAGAAGATATAACAGTTGTAAATATATATGGACTCAATACAAGCACCTAACTACGTAAAGCACATGTTAACAAACAAAAAGGGAGAAATTGATAGTAACATAATAATAGTAGGGGATTTTAACATCCACTTACATCAATGGACACATCATCCAGACAGAAAAATCAATAAGGAAACACTGGCCTTAAATGACACTTTGGATCAGATTGGCATTTATTTATATTTGTATAAATGTCAATCTGATCTAATGTGTGTTTATATATATCTATATATACAGGTATATAGATATATATAAATAAATGACAACATTCCATTCAAAAAACAGAACGCACATTCTTTTCAACTGCACATGGAACATTCTCCAGAATAGATCACATTCTATGTGACAAAACAAGTCTCAATAAATTTAATAAGACTAAAATTTTATCAAGCATCTTTTCTGGTCACAATGCTATGAGACTAGAAATCAACTATAAGGAAAAAAACTGCAACAAACACAAACATGTGGAGACTAAACAACATGCTGCAAAACAACCAATGGGTCACTGAAGAAAGCAAAGAGGATATTTAAAAATACCTGGAGAGAAATGAAAACAAAAACACAGTGATCCAAAAATCTATGGGATGCAACAAAGGCAGTTCTAAAGAAGTTTATAGCAATACAAGCCTACCCCAGGAAACAAGAAAAATCTCAAATAAACAACCTAACCTTACACTGAAAGGAATTAGAAAAAGAGAACAAAACCCAAATTTAGTAGAAGGAAAGAATAAAGATCAGAGTAGAAATAAATGAAATAGAGAGCAAAAAACGATAAAAGAGAGCTGGTTCTTTAAAAACATAAAATCGATAAACCTTTAGGGAGACGTAAAGTAGCTGGACACAAAACTGATATACAGAAATCTGTTGCATTTCTATACGATAATATACCAAAATGAGAAATTAAGAAAATCTCATTTACAACTGCATCAAAAGAATAAAATACCTGGGAATAAATCTAACCAAGGAGGTAAAACACCTGTACTTGGAAAACTATAACCCTGATGAAAGAAAGTGAATATGACACAAACAAATAGAAAGATATACCATGCTCAATAAATTGAAGAATAAGTATTGTTAGAACGAAAATACTACCCAAGACAATCTACAGATTCAGTGCAATCCCTATCAAGATGCCAATGTCATTTTTCACAGAACTAGAATAATCCTAAAATTTGTATGGAAATACAGAAGATGCTGAAGAGCCAAAACAAACTTGAGAAGGAAGAACAAAGCTGAAGATATCACACCCACTGATTTCAAACTATACTACAAAAGCTATAGTAATCAACACAGTATGGAACTGGCCCCAAAACAGACACAAAGATCAATGGAACAAAATAGAGAGCCCAGAAATGAACCCACACTTACATGGCAATTAATCAATGACTAAGGAGGCAAGAATATACAATAAGAAAAAGACAGCCTTTTCAATAAATGGTGCTGGGAAACTGGACAGCTACAATGCAAAAGAATTAAAGTGGACTACTTTCTCACACTATATACAAAAATAAACTCAAAGTGAATTAAAGACTTAAGACCTGAAACCATAAAACTCCTAGAAAAACACAGGCAGTGTGCACTTTGACATCAGGCAGGCAGCCTACTGAATGGGAGAAGGTATTTGCAAACAATATATGTGTTAAGGGGTAATGTCCAAAATATACAAAGAACTCACACAACTCAACATGAAAAACACAAACAACCCAATTAAAAATGGGCAGAGAACCTGAATAGACATTTTTCCAAAGACGACATACAGGTGGCCAACAGACACATGAAAAGATGCTCAACATCACTAACCAACAGGGAAATACAAATCAAAACCATGATGATATATCACCTCACCTGTCAGAATGGCTACTATCAAAAAGACAAGAAATAACAAGTGTTGGGGAGGATGTGGATAAAAGGGAACCCTCAATGCTCTGTTGCTGGGGATGTAAGTTGGTGCAGCCACTATGGAAAATGGTATGGATTACTGAAAACTGTATGGATTACCTCAAAAAATTAAAAATAGAGCTACCACATGATCCAGCAATTCCACTTCTGGGTATTTTTCCAAAGAAAACAAAAGCACTAATTCAAAATTATATATGCACCCCTATGTTCACTGAAGCATTATTTACAATAGCCAAGATATGAAGCAACCTACGTGTCCATCAACAGACGAATGGATAAAAATGTGGTGTAACACACACACACACACACACACGATGGATTACTCAGCCATAAAAAAGAATGAAATCTTGCCATATGTGAAAACGTGGATGGACCTAGAAGGTATTATGATAAGTGAAATAAGTCAGACACAGAAAGACAAATACCATACGATTTCATTTATACGTGGAATCTAAATAATAAAACAAATGAAGAAACAAAACAGGAACAGATTCATAGATACAGAGAACAAACAGCTAGTTGCCAGCAGGGAGAGGTGAAAAAAGAAATAGGAGAGGAAGCTTAAGAGGTACAAATTTCCAGTTGCAAAATAAATGTGTCACAGGGATGTATGTAATCTACAGCATGGGGAATATAGTAAATAATGCTATACTATCTTTGTATGGTGACAGATGGTAACTAGATTTATCATGGTCATCATTTTGCAATGTACAGAAATATTGAATCACTATGTTGTGCACCTGGAACTGACAGTGTAGTAGGTCAGTTATACTTCCAAGAAATGCTATCCAGATATAATAGTAAATGCTGTTTCCAGTTGGCACTGTATTTCTTTAAGTACCTACCCAATTCCTTGAGCCTCTTCCCTGCTCAAGAATGAGCCACCACGAAAATGGAAGAGGATGAAAATGCAGGTGGCTCTTTGCCAAATGTACAGAAACTCTATCCTGAGAATTTCACAGGGTTCTGTGAAGATCAAAAGTGATAACAGAGCTCATGACAAAGTTAGAAAGTGTTATAAAAATGTGAAGGACTTCTCTCTCTAGTTTCAGGTTTCCTGGTAAAGTAAATATTAGGATTTACTAGAGCTGGGTTTGGAGGTGGATAAAGTTTGCTGTTGGTCCTCTGTGCCCTGGCCTTGATGCCCTCATACTGTGACTCCCAAGGCCAGGGAAAACCGAAACAGGGCCTCATCTGCAAGTCTTCTCCTCTCCTCTCCTCTCTCTGCTAAACCCCTAGCAATCTTCCGGTCTCTCCTAGAGAGCCTGCTCTCAATTAAATGACAGTGAATGCTAAATAAGAAATTCAGATAAACGACTTGCTTAAAAACTACTTACCCATATGTTATCTTTGACCCTTAGTGGCTTACTATGCCTTCACACTGGTTAAACACTAATTTCAACAAATCCTTCACTGACTGGCTCTTACGAGGGGGTGGCATTTGGAGATAGATGGCCCCTTACTCAGTCTATCCTTTCAGAAGCTAAACATTTCTTGGAAACCCCTTCTGTTGAGTTTACAATGCTGCAGTTTCTCTGCTCTAGTTATTTTATTATAAGCCGGGATCTATTACATGAGCATTCCTAGAACTCCCATAAATGGCCTTCCTCTTCCTCGACCCATGTGTGTACACCTTTAAAAATAAGAAAGCAAACAAAGCAGCTCCAATTACTAAAAGCATTACAATGTAAAATTTCATCCCTTGTATATCACTTCAGGATTATAATTAAATCGTTAAAATGCATTGCTAATCTGTAAATCTGGTCTCATTAGCATAAGCCTGCTCCATAATTGCTAAACACACAGTGAATGCTTGTGACTTTGACTTCTGGACTAGTAAGCCTGCGTGAATGCCACTCCCCACACGGTGGCCCAAGAGCTCCTGGACAAGCTTCCTCCAATTTTGTTCTGTATGCCAGGCCAGTGGTATTGGTTTTACTCCTTCTTTTGCATAGGTAAAAGTTTCATACAGGTCACTATCAGACCTCCAATAAGCTTTTAACCAGTTTTTTTTTTAATGTATCTAGTCTGAGATAGTCTCTCCCCATCTTTTGGAATAAAGCATAAAATATAGGCTTATTGATAGGATCAGTCTCCTGGAGACTTTGAGAAAAGTACAAGATGATCTAGTCAGTTGGCAACTTTACTTGCATTGATGTCCTTGAATCTTTTTCTTAACCCAAATACTTTTTGGAAGTGGCAGTCACTGCCTCATTGCATTGAGGGTGGCTTTTAATTTTCATCAACTAGTTTTCAGCTTATCATCGCTCTCCTAGGCTGTGGCCATACCTGGGCATCCCAGGATTTTTTTTTTCTTTTTTAAGAGATATACATACAATGTACTATGTACTGCTCAGCTCCGTGGTCAAATACGTGTCCACGTTCTCCCCAGGCTAGCCTTGGCTCACTCTTCCCCTGTATTACTCTGCACTGCACATTCCTTTCTGGGACATCATAGCTCTTCCCAGGCCATGGGATTTGGATACACATGCCTACTCCCCTCCACCACGGGGCCACAGTCCACCAGCCTCCCCAGCCCTGATCATAAAGCTGAAAGAAAAGGTTTTCAGTGGAAAGAAAACTTTCTCTATCTACCTTTTGTCAACTCCTGGAGTGCTACTTTTCTGTCTTCTTTCTGGGCACATATAATCTGCCAGTGCATGTTGGGGGCAATAGTAGTGGAGGGGAGAGGTCCCCATAAGTTGAAACAGCTTATTCTCCCTCTCCCCAGGGTCACTGGATGGATGGGGTAAGATTTGAAAACTTGGTTTCTTTTTTTTTCAAATATTCCCCAGTAGCTGGGGAATCCTCTTTCTCTTTTTCCAGCAACTTCCTCAGAAAAAAAAAATAATCCAATAGGAGATCAACAGTCTTTTGGAGTAATAAGATGTTAAATACAACTTCTAAACCTAGGAGCAAGGAATCTTCCTGAATTCTCCCTAAAATGGCCAACTGATGTGCTTCCTGCTTTTTTTAAACTTATTTACATCTAAAGGACTCCTTCTAATACTGTTCTTATAAAATCTTTGGGGCCCATAAGCACCGTAGTTTTGCACTGTCCTCAGATGATGTGATCCCTTCTGTAGGCCTTCATTTCCTAAGGGCCTGGGCTTGGATGTGTGACTGTGACGAGTTTTATTTTTAACCATCATTCATCTAGGAGATGAGATAGATTCCCCCTAGTATTTTCCTCCTTCCTTTCCCTTTATTCAAGCAAGTAGTTGCTCTGTGCTTCCTGACTCAAAAGAGGCATGTAGCAGAGTAGAAAACAGAGCTAAAAGACAGAATGATTGGCTATTTAAGTTCCCAAAGCTGAAACGCTTAGGAGAAGGGGATTCTCTGGTCAAGACAAAATGTCTTAGCCCAACTGTGAAGGGAGACAGGTTTCCCCACTGCTGGGGAAAATAAGGCTAGGAGAGAGGGGTGCTCTCCACCTCACCTCCTGACCCTGTCTGCAGGGCAGCAGCAAGATGCCAGAGGATGAGATCTGAAGGTCTTCAAAATAGAATCCAGAGACCCCAGCTTTCAGACTGCAGGCCAAGAAGATAGCCAAGACCCCACAGAAGAAAAGGCAACACAGACCTACCATGAAAGGTGGGGATGAATGAGTGGATACAGAGAAAGTATGTACCTAGTAAGGCCTTATTCTTCCTCACCTCCCCTCTGCTACCTGGAAACCTTTACGATACCTGAGTCCTTTTCAGTTCAGAAAGCTTTGCCATTTCAAGTAGGAATCCAGCCTGCCAGTGTCATTTTGTTGTGAATATTCCCCATTAGGACCTCAAAGACTTCAGGTGGACTTTGTGTCTAGACTAGACTAGATGGACTTCCTATGGCTGGTCCTCAGGAAGAGATAAATGCCCCAACTTCCTGACAGGAAGTACCAAAAAAAAGGCAGAGATAGGGGCTTCCCTGGTGGCGCAGTGGTTGAGAGTCCGCCTGCCGATGCAGGGGACACGGGTTCGTGCCCCGGTCCGGGAGGATCCCACATGCCACGGAGCAGCTAGGCCCGTGAGCCATGGCCGCTGAGCCTGTGCGTCCAGAGCCTGTGCTCCGCAACGGGAGAAGCCACAACAGTGAGAGGCCCGAGTACCGCAAAAAAGGAAAAAAAAAAGGTAGAGATGGTCTACAGAATGTGGACAAAAATCCTATGAGTCGGTCATCTTAAATCTTTTCTGGCATAAAATACTCATTTTGAATTTTGGTTGTTGTTTTTTTTTTACATGTATAATTTATGTGGGAATTTAGTATTGAATACCTTTTAACTTCCAAAAGATGACTGAAAGTCACATGGTATAATTAAAAGAGGAGGTTTTTTGTTTACTTTAATATGAAACAATGCAATTTTGTGCAGCTGGTACAGAAAGCAAAATCAGGAATGGGAGCATGGCATAACTGATCCCATGCAAAGATTAGGATTTCTGCACTGAAATGAAAATATCTAGAGCTTTGTGTAAATATAAGACTTGTGATCTCAGTGGGAATTGTTATAATTCTAAACTGGTTTTAATTTCTAGCAGACACAGAAAATCTGGAAATGTTTCAAATCTACACACACAAAAAAACTAATTAAAAAAACTAATTGAAGCTTCTGTATAAATTTAAAGATGTTTTCCAGTATTTTTATATACTAGTTATATTTTCTAACATTTTCAACTGGCTTTTAGAAGTTTGAGTTTATATAGCATTAAGATACTTATCTAAAATCCTCTAAGAAGTGAAAATTCTACAATAGGAATATATACAATTAAATAAGGATACTGGTAATATAAAGTAAAAAATCTGAATTGTGAATCATGTATCAAAGGAGTTTGGGGCAAAACCTTCAGAACTTCTATTTACTGGTATTGGTTTTGTTTTTTGTTTTTTTTAGTAGCATGGAATTCTACGAGGTATCATCTTGATTCTCAGTAGGAAAATTAAAGATAATATTACCTCAGTAAAATGATAGTAATTGGCCACAGAACTAAAACAATTAATCCTAAAATTCATATGGAACCATAAAAGATCCAGAACTGCCAAAGCAATCCTGAAGAAAAAGAACAAAGCAGGAGACATAATCCTCCCAGACTTTAAACAATACTACAAAGCTACAGTAATCAAAACAGTGTGGTACTAGTACAAAAATAGATATATGGATCAATGGAATAGAAAAAAAGAGACCAGAAATAAACCCACACACCTATGGTCAATTAATCTTCGACAAAGGAGGCAAGAATATACAATGGAGAAAAAACAATCTCTTCAGCAAGTGGTGTTGGGAAAGCTGGACAGCCGCATGTAAATCACTGAAGTTAAAACACACCTTCTCACCATACACAAAAATAAACTCAAAATGGCTTAAAGACTTAAACATAAGACATGACACCATAAAACTCCTAGAAGAAAACAAAGGCAAAATATTCTCTGACATCAAAAGTACCAATGTCGGGCTTCCCTGGTGGCGCAGTGGTTGAGAGTCCGCCTGCCGATGCAGGGGACACGGGTTCGTGCCCCGGTCCGGGAAGATCCCACATGCTGCGGAGCGGCTGGGCCCGTGAGCCATGGCCGCTGAGCCTGCGCGTCCGGAGCCTGTGCTCCGCAACAGGAGGGGCCACAACACTGAGAGGCCCGAGTACCGCAAACAAAAACAAAAACAAATAAAACCTCCTTGAAGGGCTTCCCTGGTGGCGCAGTGGTTGAGAGTCCGCCTGCTGATGCAGGGGACACAGGTTCGTGCCCCGGACTGGGAAGATCCCACATGCCGCGGAGCGGCTGGGCCCGTGAGCCATGGCCGTTGAGCCTGCGTGTCCAGAGCCTGTGCTCCACAATGGGAGAGGCCACAACAGTGAGAGGCCCACATACCGCAAAAAAAAAAAAAGTACCAATGTTTTCTTAGGTCAGTCTCCCAAGGCAATAGAAATAAAAACAAAAATAAACAAATGAGACCTAATCAAACGTACAAGCTTTTGCACAGCAAACGAAACCATAAAGAAAACAAAAAGACAAGCTACAGAATGAGAGAAAATATTTGCAAACAATATAACTGACAAGGGCTTAATTTCCAAAATATACAAACAGCTCATACAACTCAACAACAAAAAAAACAAACAAATCCAAAAATGGGCAGAAGACCTAAAAGACATTCCTCCAAAGAAGAAATACAGATGACCAATAGGCACATGAAAAGATTCTCAACATCATTAATTATTAGAAAAATGCAAATCAAAACTACAATGAGGTACCACCTCACACCAGGCAGAATGGCCATCATTAAAAAGTCCACAAATAATAAATGCTGGAGAGGGTGTGGAGAAAAGGGAACCCTCCTACACTGTTGGTGGGAATGTAAGTTGGTGCAGCCACTGTGGAAAACAGTATGGAGGTTCCTCAGAAAACTAAAAGTAGAACTACCATATGATCCAACAACCCCACTCCTGGGCATATATATGGACAAAACTATAATTCAAAAAGATACATGCACCCCTACGTTCACAGCAGCACTATTCACAATAGTCAAGACATGGAAACAACCTAAATGTCCATCATCGACAGATGAATGAATAAAGAAGATGTGGTACATAAATACAATGGAATACTACTCAGCTGTAAAAAAAGAATGAAATAATGCCATTTGCAGCAACATGGATGCAACTAGAGATTAACATATTAAGTGAAGTCAAAAAAGAAAGACAAATACCATATGATATCACTTACATGTAGAATCTAAAATGACACAAATGAACCTATCTATGAAACAATCACAGACAAAGAGAACAGACTGGTGTGTGCCAAGGGGGAGGGGGTTGGGGGAAGGATGGAGTGGGAGGTTGGAATTAGCAGATGTAAGCTTTTATACAGAATGGATAAACAACAAGGTCCTACTGTACAGCACAGAGAACTGCATTCAACATCCTATGATAGGGACTTCCCTGGGGGTGCAGTCATTGGGAATCCACCTGCCAATGCAGGGGACATGGGTTCGAGCCCTGGTCTGCGAAGATCCCACATGCCACGGAGCAACTAAGCCCATGCACCACAACTACTGAGCCTGTGCTCCAGAGCTCGCAAGCCACAACTACTGAGCCTGTGTGCCACAACTACAGAAGCCCGCGTGCCTAGAGCCCGTGCTCCCCAAGAGAAGCCACCACAATGAGAAGCCCACGCACTGCAACGAAGAGTAGCCCCCACTCACACCAACTAGAGAAAGCCCACATGCAGCAACAAAGACCCAATGCAGCCAAATAAATAAGTAAAATAAAGTAAAAAAAAAAGGTACATATATCTTTTAAAAAAATCCTATGATAAACCATAATGGAAAAGAATATTTTTAAAGAAGAATGTATATGTACATATGAATCACTTTGCTGTACAGCAGTAATTAACACAACATTGTAAGTCAACCATACTTCAATAAAAAATAAAATAAAATAATAATTGGAAAAACCATTTTATAAACTACAAACTTTGGTTAACATTACAGAGCATAATATATGTAATTGTTAAGGGAATGTTGCAATGTAATAAAAAGAAGTGTGTGTAGCTCAGAAAAGAACAAGAAATTAAGTAGTATCAAGATAAGGCCAGGGCTTCCCTGGTGGCACAGTGGTTAAGAATCCGCCTGCCAATGCAGGGGACACGGGTTCAAGCCCTGGTCCGGGAAGATCCCACATGCCACGGAGCAACTAAGCCTGTGCGCCACAACTACTGAGCCTGCACTCTAGAGCCCACGAGTCACAACTACTGAGCCCATGTGCCACAACTACTGAAGCCCACGAACCTTGCCACAACTACTGAAGCCCACGAACCTAGAGCCTGTGCTCCGCAACAAGAGAAGACACCGCAATGAGAAGCCCGCGCACCACAATGAAGAGTAGCCCCCCACCCCACTCACTGCAACTAGAGAAAGCCTGCGCACAGCAACGAAGACCCAACACAGTCAAAAAAAATAAATAAGAGGGTTAATGTAAATTATAAAAAAAAGACAGAATTCAGTAGAGTTAAAACATATTTGAAAATATGAAGTTCTAACATTACTGGAAATTAAACAGAAGTCAGAATTGGTTTATTCAGCCAGAAATCATATACGTGAATGTTATACCATCATATATGGAACAGAACCTTGTAAACCGCATCTGAAATTTTCCATCATCTTCAGGTAGACAGGTAAGGGCACCCTCCCCTTCCTTTAATTCCTATCTCCACCAGGAAAAAAGAATAGTAGAAACTTTCACTTAAAGAACTATCAACTGCTAAAAGTCAAGGCCTTCAAATTGAAGGCAAACAAACAATTGAACAAAACCATCAGACAAATCCTTATTTAACCACACAGAATGAGGAGCTGAGTGAGTTTAGAATAAAAAAATCTGACTGCACGTACTTAGTGGTTTGCAGCTAAGAACAAAAGGAACTGTACTGAAAATCTTGAACTTTATTCAATAGCTTTATTGTTTGTTTTAATACTGTATTGTTATTTTGGAACTCTTGTTTTCCCAGATTAAGCAAAGAAGTAATTCTATGTATTGTGTCAGGAATCAAAAATTTATGAAGGAATTCTATACCATTAGAAGAGAACTGGAAATATCAATATGAAATAAGAAAAAGTACAAGTCTTTTTCTGGCTCTGTTCATTGAAATGACCCAAGAGCAATGAAATCCCCACAGTGCCCCCTAGTGCTCAGATTCTGGTCTCTGATACTATTTTTACACTTAAAGGAACCATGGCTCCTTGGAGAAATGAATGATTCTGTGTCTGGGGCAGAATGGCACAAGATGAGCCTAGAAAATCTTGTTGTGCCAGAAAGCAACAAAGTTCTCAACAATTAGTGGGTCATGTGAGAAGTACACAGGAACAACTTTTAAAGAGACTCCACTGGCCAAAGTTGTGACAATTTTATATGTCAATCATACCTCAATAAAGTGATTTTAAAAAAGGAGAATAATGACTATATTTAATATACGAGAAGCCATATGTCCATAATGATTGACACAAAGAGAAAAGATAACAAATGATTATAAGAGGTTAACAGAATAGAATGCATTTCTCATTCATGAGGCGTTCTCGATTAATTTACTGTATCAGTGGAAAATACAGAAATTAGAATGATAAATACGTCAGTTGGAGGGCATTTTCTGACTCCAGCGGAATATCAGAATGACCCATAAACCGCAGTCCCCAATTAGACAAAGCTGAGTGAATTATCTAGAACTCAATCGGTATAAATTTAAGTATTCTTAAGATTTATATGGTTCTAAGAATATCAATGAATGTGGAAAGTATTAACATCCCTCAGGATCTCATCAATTTACAAGTTTTTTTAGACTGAGGAAAAATACATTAATATATCATAAGTTTTTATCAACCAGATGGAAGCTGCAGACTAATAACGTAATGTATAAAACTTTACTCCAGGCGAGTGGGCTAATCAGCTGAATGCTCACAGCTTAAGGTTATAGAATCACTCACAGAACCACCACAAATAGGGTCCAAGATGCCCTTCTGGGTCATGAATGAGAATCTAGTCAGCCGCCAGGGCTAAACCTCTGGTGGTAAATATCCTAACTTATCTGGTATGGTAATTCTTTCTGTGGGATGATTCAGAATTAGGTATAGAGATATTTAAGTAACCCATTATGTTTTTATTTTTGTGTTAAGAGAGCTGTGCATATTTGATATTTTGCATATTTGTGATACATGAAAGAATTTACTCTGTTAGTGAGAGCCTTATAAATCTAATTTGAAATGGGTAATTAATTTGGAGTTATGATTTCAAGGTGAAATCTTCTTTCCAGCATTAACACATCTAAGACCCTTAGGTCTGTCATTTTTATAAATGTAATTTTTAAGAAATGTTTAGTTCCCAGGCGGATTTGTCTGGTAGATCAGACAGCTAAAATCCTAAAAAGGGACATGCTTGAGGCGACACAGCTGTTAATACTGCTTCCCCCTCAGACTGTCAGCCCACAACAGACGCCACTCTGCTCTCTCCCCAGGTCCTACCTGTCCCATCCACATGATGGGCCTAAGAGAAAGTCGGCTTGGACAGCAACCTGCCTCCTCTAAACCCTGACCGGGATGCTATGGCCTGTGTCCTTCCCCCTTGTCCTAGCACAGCATCCCATTTAAAGCACACGTGGGTGAAGTGGGGGTGGGCGGGAATAATGGAATAAATTTTAAATGCTGAAATTATACTGAGATTTTCCAATATAGCATTTTCTCAGTGTGTATGTGCTACCGTCTCTGTGCTGCTTATAATGTGGTGAAGCTGCTAGAAATGTGATATAGAACTCTCACCTACCTGCAAATTGATTTTACTGTCTCCAGGAAATGGGACACTCCCACATCTTAGCTGCGTGACTTTTTTTTTTAAATGGATGGCGCAAAGCTTTCCTCCGCACTAAGGATGAATGCTATTACCACTGTTTTTTAAAAGTGTTCCAGGAATTTCTTCTCTGTGGAATTCCCTTTAACATGAACTCAGACCTACGATTTTGTTCTATGGGATAAAATTTTCAACATGTAGTTAAAGCTGTAAAAAAAACAAAAAAAATCACATTTCAAACACATTTTCTTTACCACTCTCAAAGCTCCAGCAAAATAGAAGCAAAACAGGGACTTCCCTGGTGGCGCAGGGGTTAAGAATCCACCTACCAATGCAGGGGACAAGGGTTTGAGCCCTGGTCCGGGAAGATCCCACATGCCGCGGAGCGACTAAGCCCGTGTGCCACAACTACTGAGCCTGTGCTCTAGAGCCAGTGAGCCACAACTACTGAAGCCCACATGCCACAACTACTGAGCCTGCGAGCCACAACTACTGAAGCCCACACACTGCAACGAAGGGTAGCCCCCGCTCGCCACAGCTAGAGAAAGCCCGTGTGCAGCAATGAAGACCCAACACATCCAAAAATAAATAATTTTTTTAAAACATAGAAGCAACACAAATTGTGACATTAAGGACTAAGTACATTTTGCAGTGAAACAGGCCTTAAGTGACCTAAGGCCTTTCAAATTACGATGAACCTGTGAGCTGCAAGTCACAACTCAGCCTACACGTAATTGTCCTCCAGCTAACAGCCCAGCACTTCCCCTCAACTGCTGAAGGATATACACTGCAGTCTTCTAGTCAAGGGCAAATGTCTGCATTTCCTTTCAGAATGTGTGCAGGCTGCCAGAGCAACACTGGAGTCCACAGCAAGTAATCCATGCCAGCCAGGAAACTAGGTCTAGGCAAAGAAATATCAGAAAAAGAAACCAGCTCAAACTCAGAGGTGGCAGGTACTATGAAATTCCCTAGCTCAGACTGCTGTAACAGAATACCATACCCCGGGTGGCCGTAAACAACAAACATTCATTTCTTATAGTTCTGGAGGCTGGGAAGTTCAAGATCAAGGCCCCAGCAGATTCAGTATCTGATGAGGACCTGCTTTCTGATTCATAAATGGCTATCTTCTTTTTTTGTTTGTTTTGTTTTTTTTGCGGTACGTGGGCCTCTCACTGCCGTGGCCTCTCCTGTTGCGGAGCACAGGCTCCGGATGCGCAGGCTCAGCGGCCATGGCTCACGGGCCCAGCCGCTCCGCGGCATGTGGGATCTTCCCGGACCGGGGCACGAACCCATGTCCCTTGCATCAGCAGGCGGACTCTCAACCACTGCGCCACCAGGGGAACCCAATGGCTATCTTCTTGCTTGTCCTCACATGGTGGAAGGAGGCAAGGGAGCTCTCTGGAGTCTCTTTTATGAAGACAGTAACCCCACTCATGGGGGCTCCACCTTCGTTACTTCATTTCCTTCCAAAGAGCCAAATATATATAAAATATATCCTTGTGGTTTGGTTTCAACATAAGAATTCTGGGGAAGACACAGACACTCAGTCCATAGCACACACAAATAGCCGTGTGGACTCCAGGCCACCCAACAGAAACACATCTAACTGCAAGCCTGCCCCACCCGTGAACCAGAGCGCCAAGGACTCAAGCCAGAAGCCCATAAAAGAGAGCCAACCTAACTACTCTGCAGAACCCAGATACAACTGAAGATCTCAGGGCCTATAGGGGAACCTCTAGGCTTCCAAAGCCCATGGCATTTTTGGCCGAGAAGGGAGTCATTATTGGCATCCACGAGTCACTGCGGTGAAGACCACAAAGAAGTCTCAGAAATGCATGGGCGGATAACCTCAGGGGTCACTGCATAAAATGGGAAACATCTGAGCTAATTAATACCAACCGGAGTCTTAACCACATTCACCTAGCTTACCACCATAGTTTGCCATCATACACCGGGAAGAGCTTCCTTCTCTACCTCCACCTTGTCCGTCTCCCCTGAACGTCTGTTATGGTGATGGTAAACAAGTGTTATACTTGGAGAAGCATACTCATAGCCAAGTTCATGTACAGGTAAAAATGTGTGGACCCACAATCCACAGAGAATAGAATATGAGGAAGAAATTAGCTCCTCCATTAAAAGGCACTGTCCCATGTGAGTAATTAGAAGAAAGTGTCAGCAGAACGATCTCTAATGTTTCGTTAGACAAACAATGATACCCTTTTCAAATGGAGGTTAACAGCCCCTGTTTTAAAAAGCCTTTTGGAAGTTTGCTAACTTCTTTTTTTTTTGGCCACGCCACGCGGAATGTGGGATCTTAGTTCCCCAAGCAGGGATGGAACCTGCACCCCCTGCACTGGAAGCGCAGAGTCTTAACCCCTGGACCGCCAGGGAAGTCCCATGTCTTCTCATACCCTGCTGAATGTCACGAGGTCTCGCCATCTCCATCCAAAGATCACAAGAACTTTCATCCCATGCTACCAAAAGACAATTCTTGGGAAGGACTCTTAGGTCATACTCATACATTAGACAGCCTGTGATTTGGATGTAAGGATCAGGGGTACGGTGGGCTTCAGCCTCTGGCTAGTGAGTACTTAACTTCCTTCTTATAGTACACTTCTTACAAACGACAAAGACTTAATTAAAAATTCTGAGTCTGCACTCTTTTTTTCCCCACAACAGCTTAAATTAAGAAAGCTACATTTCATGCACACCTGAGTTTGGGACTGAGATCCATTGCTGCTGCAGGTGCACGCGAACGGAATTTCTGATGGTGGGCGAGTGGGGCAATTCCTACTGGCAGCTTCTGTGGGAACGAGGCTACCAATTCTAAAGTAAGGTGAGAACAGAGAGCCAAGACAGGAACCCAAGGGTGTCTTAAAACACAGGCACGCACAGAGCAAGGCATGGCACAGGCAGTGAGAAGGCAGAAGGGGGCTGAAAGGCTTAATTCCCTGAGCCAATGAATGCAGTGCATTTTTAGATGCCTTCCTGCAGACCTGGGAAGGGAAGGCTTGAGACTTGGGGGCACACTTTAAATATTTAACGTTAATTTGGGGGGGTGGGGTAAAACTGATTTGCTATTAATAAAAGAGTCACTGATGCATTTACACCTGGGAGCCAAGGCTATTTTAGCAGCATGTTTTCTATTTCTCTTCATTCTTGCTCTCCATTTTTTCTTTTGCAAATTTTTGAACCAAATAAATTTTTAAGAGTTATATTAAGGGGAATAAAGTTTAGTGGGTAAATCTTGTGTTGCTGTTATCCACACTGTGCTATACGTCAGTCAGCATTTCAGCTGACTGACTGTAAAGTGAGTTTGCTGGTGGTGGTGGTGGTTCGTTTGGGTTTTCTTTTTCATTCTTGCACGAGGATGTTGTCTACTTTGAAAGGAGCAGAACCAATCTGCATGTCACTAGTTATGTGAAGCTGCATATGAAAACCTGAAGAAACTAGCAATTCATTGCTGGTTTATCCCAGTCACGTTTTAGGGCCCGGCCAGACTGGCACCATGGATGCGGGGAAAATGGCCTGGGTGGGGGGAAAATGCCCTGTGGGCTTGCAGGTACTGCTCAGGAGTGGACACTCCATCTCCCAGGTTGCACTTCGGAAAAAAGCGAAGTGCTATGGCCCACTTCTGCGGTGGGAGGCCTCCAGATGCTGGAGGTGACAGTGGCATTACCATACACCCAGCGCCTCCTTCAGTCTGCATTCTGGCCCTCTCTATACTAAGAGCTGTGCTCCACCAGGAGTGGAAATGGAGTCATTCGGCTCATGGGCGTGAAGGGCAGGCTTGCCGTGGAGCTGGTATGGAAGAGGGCAAGATATACACAGAGGAAGCAGCTTGCAGTAGGAAGACTTGTGTCCAGAGGCAAATTCATTCAGCCTAACCCATTTACTCCAGGCACAGGTAAGAAGTCTCACCTGTCCTCTTCACAGTGGCACTTGGGTATTTGGGTGCTCTGAGCAGGGAGAGGGGCAGTAGCAGAAGCTGCTGCATACCCCCTCCCACCACTGCCCTCCTTAGTTGATGACACTAAATCCCCTACCCACGCACTACCTTTCACAGCCTGGGAATGCTCTCAAGTCTCGGGGCGGGGGGCGGGAGTGGAGACAGGAAAAATCAGATCACTCCTTTGGAAAATTTAAGGAGTTTTGTACAAAGGCCAGGAGATGGGGCATTGATCCTAGGTGGTTAAGTGAACTGTTAAAACAAATCAGGCATTGAGCTTATTATCTGCCTAGCCCAAGACAGAATAGTTGGGGATGGGAAATATATACATAGGAAACAAAACGAGGCAGTATGCTAGAGGCCATGAGGTACGCACTTACTCTTAGTTACTTTTATGAGATGTGTAAACCCCCAAGTGAAATAAAGAGACAGTTCTAGAGAGGGAAAGGAAAGTAATTTGAACCCTTAGTTCAGTGGCCCTCAACTGGCAATGACTCATCTCTCCCGTGACATCTGACCATGTCTGGAGACATTTTTGGTTGTCGCAACTGGAAGATGCCACCCGCATCCAGTGAGCAGAGGCCAGTGGGCTGCAAAACAGCACACAGTGCAGAAGACAGCCCCACAAAGAATTATTGGGCACAAACTGTTAGTGCCCCGGCGCGGTTAAGAAACCCTGCCCTAGAGCAGTGGTTGTCAATTTCTAGCAGGCGTCAGAATCCCCTAAAGGACTTGTTAAAACGCAGATTGCTGGGTCCCACCTGCAGTTTCCAGTTCAGTAGTTCTGAAATGGTGTCTGAGAATCTGCTTTTCTAACAAGTTCCCAGGTGATTCTGAGGCTCCTGGTGTGGAGACCATACTTTCAAGAGCCCCTGCCCTATTTCTCCACTCTAATTACCCTTTCAACTATCCACCTGCTCGAGAATGTGCTTAGACCCACCTTAGCCCGGAGTCTTCAGATGCTATTAGTCCTCACAAAAGGAGGAAGCAAGAGGCTCCCCTTTAAGCAAAGAGACTTCCCAGAGACTTAATTAAAGTTTGGGAAAGTATCCCGGGAGGGAGGGGTCAATAAAATTGATCCAAATAAATTCTTTGCACATACAAAATAAAACTCACATGCACAGAAAGAAATTTGATCAATAAATTAGTAAATTCAGAGTGATGAGGGAGTAATTAACAGGCCCATTTAAAGTGCGAAATACATTAAATACAGAATAAGTGACTCCACCGGGACCAGTGAAGCAGGAAACACCGATGTGTTTCAGATGCCTCGAAGATTAGAAACATATTTCAACAAGGAGAAAAGAGGAGAGAAAAGGGAGAGCCCAGAAGGAGGAAGATGCCAAGGGGGTGTATGTATCAGAGCCTTTGGAACCTGGGATTTTGAAATCCTACAAAAAGTTTAACAAAATTGCAGCTTCGGGCTTGTGCACCTCCCAGGCACAGGAAACTTAAGTAACCTACTGCTGAGAGCTAACAAGGCCACACCTGGCCCTGAGCAGTTACTCTGTCAAGTCCCTTTATATTGGAGTAAACAAAAGGCTTATCCCAAGTCAGTTGGAGCAGAGGCAGACCTCAATGATCCAGAACAATCCCAGAATGATCTTGGATGCCCTGGCAATCAATAAGATCCCCTGCCGGAGAAACTGAGGCCAAAGCAGACTCCATCGATAGTTCAAGCCAGAGCCAAGGGCCATAATAAGGCACTTGGTTGTTGGAAGTCAAGTTCTGGGCAGTTTACTATTGAGGGCAAATACTAGGCCGTCCTACTTCAGACAGACACCCACATACAGAACACGTTCTCCCCAAGAGGTGGGGCATGAAGGAAACCAAACTGTGTGATGAATGGCAGAGCCACAAAGGTATAAATTATTGCTAAGATGAGCCAGGATATACCTAACTTTTCAGTTAGATGTATAGCAGGGTCTTGATAAATATCAGATCCCTTGCTTTCAGGTTGATTTCCGAGTCCAGTTCCCCACTTCACCCCCAAGTGAGTCCCCCTTGGGGTTTCTGTAGGCAATGGAAATTTAAATTGGACCAGCCATGGATATGAGTCACTGTGATAATTCCTTTAGACCTGGTGGAGAACCAGACCTTGGCTAAAAACTGCATCAGCAAGAAACAGACCTTTCTGGCTTCTCGGCTGCTTTATCATGCCCCTGGAGACCTCAATGAAACTTGAGTAATAGCTTATCTTCCTCTAAGGGAGCTCAGTCAGCCTAGCGCCATGAATTTCACTGCAGATTAGTGAAGGGCTGGGAAGTGCTTTTTGCTTTCCACGGAGCCCTAGTCCCCGGATATCATTAAAACTGAATCTTTCCAAGCTTGGGGAACCTAACCATGCGAGGTATCCAGAATTCAGCTCCAAAGACTCAATCCAGTTCTCTGAGCCTCCTTTACCTCAGGAGTATGGGGTCCAGGCCTTAGCTTTCAGCAGACTGGGTGGGAGGTTGCTATGATCAAAGCTGCTGCCTCTGTTAATTTCCCTCCGCCGCTTTCCATCAGGCCTTCCTCATTAGCTGGATGAGAAGGTTTGCAGAGCCAAACCGGCAGCTGAATCCCTCAGGCTATGCTTTAGTTCTAGTGTTTCCTGGGCTTTGGGCATAAAAGCACCTCCCAGGGTGAGAGGATGTGCCACACATTTGGCTGACACCTGCCTATGAAGGAAGGAGGCTGAAACCACTTTCCCAGAGCAGCCCTGGAGCATTCTAGTCAGTGCCGCCTTCAGCAGCCTTTCTTCCCAGCCAGGCACCTGGACGGCTTTGGCTGGTGTGCCCTTCCAAACTGCTGCTCGAGCCTTGGCTGTCACCACAGGTGGCTTACATGGTCCTCCAAGTGTGAGGTCAGTTAAAAGGCATGAAGCTGCGAACTCCCGGACTCGAGGAGGGAGGAGGAGGCTTGCAGACACACCGACTAGACTCTCTGGATTGCAACATCCCAGGCAGAGAAGCAGCCCACCTTTGAACACCTCTACTGGGAGGAAGCTCGGCACGCCATGAGGCTGCAGCCCTTCTGCTGGTGAACAGCTCTAATGGTTAAAAGGCTTGTGACCATCCCCTTCCCCACAGCCCCTTCCCCTCCTCAAGCCTGAATTATGTTCATTCCAACTCCACCCCTCTGCTCAGCCCAGGCCCTCCTGGGATGTCCTTTGGTATTTGCTGTCTACAAAGCCAACTCCTACCACCCTTCAAACCTCTTCTCCAACCGGACAGCTTCCAGGAAGTGCCCTCTTCTTTCCTGAACCCTTAGTGCACTTGTTTATGCCAACACCTAGCATTTGAAGGAGTATCTGACTCTTCTCTATCTGTTACATATGTTTATGTTTTGTCTCCTCGTGTAGACTACAGCCTCCTCGAAGGCAGGGACTGTGATCATGATACTTCTGCATTTATCACAAGGCCTGGTACAGGGAGGGGCACACAGCTGAGGCTTAATTAAATGAGTGGTTTAGAGACTTCCCTGGCAGTCCAGTGGTTAAGACTCAGCGCTTCCAGTGCAGGGGGTGTGGGTTTGATTCCTGGTCAGGGAACCACGATCCCACAAGCCACACGGCACAGCCAAGAAATAAAGTTTTTTTTAAAAAAAGAAGTGGTTTAGAAATGTCTGGAAAGGAAGACTACCAGTGAATGAGTGAGTCAGGTAGACAGGTTAACCTAATATTCTTGCACTGCCAAGATATTGAGCACCTCCGAGGTGTAAGGTGCCCAATTCATCTTAGTGGAATAGAACCCCGTTGGCAAAAGATGCCCAAGCCCTCTCTTCTTACAAACCCAAAACCCACAATCTGTTCTTCACTATGCTGTTTTTCATACACAAAATTCCAGCTGGTCACATCCTTGTGGCCCCTTGTCAGTGCAGACTTTATGAGCTAGCTGTGTCTCCAGCAGTGGGGTTGGGTTTGCCTGAGCCATCCATAATCTCACACTTGGGACACAGTATTTGTAAAAGTGACAGGTGAGGCTAAAGGTGCAGCTTGAGAGAAATGCCCAAATTCAACAGCGAACCTTGTGAAGTTCTGGTGAGAAGAAAAAAAAAATCAGCCTAGTTTCTAAGGTCTTTCTTAAAGTAAGCAAGAAAATGAGCCCAGTGTGTAAGGGAACTGGTGTATATGGTTGGCATGATAGTGTAACAATTTCTTGAGACTTTATCATGCTCTAAAAGCATCTACATGTACAGAATGTGGTTCCTGAGGACATGGAGGGGTTCAGCAGGCAACTATTTATGTACTATGAATATGCCTCGAGGACTTTTTACACAACCTCCGCCTGGATTCCACCCCTCCTTACTAGCTTCTTCTTGGTCCTCAGGCCTCAGCCTAAATGTCACCCGACTCCAAGAGGCCTATCTAGGGAAGCTCCTCCAGCAATATGCCTTACCTCTGCTTTCTTTCATAGCACTTCTCACGATCTGTAACTTTAAAAATATATTCACCCATATTTTGTCTATGTTTCCATATACTTATGTATCAGTACTTGAATATAATAAGCTCCAAGCTCAATAAGATATGGCTATGTCTGTTTCACTCACTGTATCCCCACAGGGCCACGCAAAATTAGTTCTCAAAAAATTGAGATAAATGATTATGAGACAGTGTGGCAAAGCCAAAAACACAGGGCATTTCACATCAAGTGATCTGGGTTCCAGCTTTAGCTTAGCCATTTACTAGCTGTATAACGTCAGACAAACTGCCTAATTTCTGAGCCTCAGTTTCTTCATTTTTTATATGAAATAAGATCACCTTCCTCACAATACTCTTTGGAAGAAAAAAATAAAATGAATGTGAAAATAATTGGTAAAATGTAGAGTCCTGTACAAATATGAATTATTATGTGAGGCACCTAAAACAGTATCTCTGCTTTCTCTAGGACACCCACCACAGGCACCTGAAAATCAAACCAGTCACACCCTTGGGTGAATGCTATCTCAAAGACAAAATACATTGAAAACTGTTATGAACCTTTACTGCAGGCATTTGACCTCATTGTTACCTGGCGGAGAGCAGGATCCTTAAAAGGGTGGGCCCAGGATAGGTGATCTCAGGAAGAGGGGAGATGGGAGGAGAATCTTAAAATGTCTTGAAACGCTTTAAGCTCAGAAGACATTTAGAGAGTGAGTGCAGGCCAAGGGGAGGGAGTCCTGGTGGAGCCACTACACGGAGTTGTTAGGCAGAGTCAAGACATAGAAAGGGAGGTAGAAGTGCCAGCTACAAACTTTCTCTCCTTGGCCTGTATTCATCTGAGGGATGTTTGACTTTACAGAAGCCATGTGTGTGCACTGGAGAGAGGGGAGGGAAGGCAGAAAGCAGCAAACAGATGCCAAGGGAGCTGTACTTAATCATAATAACCATTAGTATTGACTTTGGTGCCATCTTAAAGGAGCCATTTGTTATAAGAACCAATAGTCAAAACCCCAAGTCAGCCAAGCTTTGTCTTATGAGCTCTAAAAATAATGGTATTTTGCTGTCCATCTGTTTTAATTTTCCAAATTCAAATGCAATTTGAAATCAATTCAAAAATTGATTTTTCTTCTAAACAAAGAGATGCTAAAAGGAGAAAGAAAGGAAGAAGAAAGGACAGACAGACCCGGCTTTTCAATGAATCACGTAATAATACCCAAAAAGCAGGAACCCAAGGCAGTAATTATTCCCCTGAGAGGTATGAAAGGAAAATGGGTGAGAATTATGACCACATGAACAATATATAAAACTTCTCCAGAGCTGAGGCCAGCAAATCACTTACCTACAGCTTCAGCAATGACATAAAAGCTGGAAGAAACACAGTTAAGGTCAATTGGCTCCTGATTTTTAAGCCACCGCCTCATTTTACTCAGCTCCCCATGCCATGCAGCATCTCCAGCTGGCAAACGGCTAAGTGAAGTTAAGAGTTGTTTGCTCTTTTTCAAGCAGCTTGAAAACAAAGTGGAAACAGTTGAGTGATCTTGCAGTTAAGAGTTCGGGAAAGGTCAGCAGATCATTTTCTAGCCAGGCCTTGTGAGGGTGTCTGCACCTCGGTATGGTCATAATCCAAGGCCTGGCACTCTACTTTACAGGACCTTTGTTTTGTCAACTTCCCCAGCCTCCAGGGCCTGGTTCACAGTAGTCAAACTCAAATAAACAGACTGATAACCTGGACCACCAAGTTAATGAACAGATGGTGGGATGGACCTAACAGCCAGAATACTTGGGCCCACTACCTGGTCTCCAGGAGAGAAACTGAACTCATTAAACAGCTCGAAAGAAGAGAAAATAAACTATATCCATTTACATTTACGTTCATTGCTTCACATAACTTAATTCTTTGGGCCTGGATTTTCTGATCTGTATAAAAAAGAACAGTGTTTGCCACTTAGCATTGGTTTTTTTAGGCTATCTGAAAAACATTTTGTGAACTGGAGAACATGATACAACTGGAGTGGTTATGTGTGGCAGTAAGATGGCAGTTTGGTGCACACAGAATCTGAAAAGGAGCTAGAGTATTCTACAGGCAGTTTTACCCTCCCTCCAGTGGAACCAAAAAAAAAATCCTTACTGCACTATAGAGATGGCTTTTCTAAGGACTCAAAGCCACCACACATAGTCTCTGTGCCTTGGACACGTGGAGAAATCTCAGTCTCTAACACCTTTTTCAAAATTCCTTATTAGACACCCAAAGCACACACTGAAATGACGGATACTGCAGGGTCTCTGCCATGAATTCCCTCCAAGATAGAGGCCTTCCGGGGTGCACTGCCCTGTCTGGCATCAGACACACCCCCACCCACGGCTGCACCTTCACTCCTCTGTCTTGAGGTTCGGCTGCAAGAAGTGGCAAAGATCTACTCCAGGAAGATTCATGTTGCCTTCCATCTCGGAGGTGGGGGGGCTTTTTCTGACCTGGTTCCCCAGGTCCGGCTGTGCCCCTCTGTTGAGAACAATGAGGGGTTCCCACTCAGAGCCGGGTCAGGGGTGAAATTGGGGAGGGGCACAAAATGGAGGAAGCCCCATTCTATCTCATGCCTAAACCATATCCCCTGGTTCATCTTTAACAGAGAATCTTGTTTTTTTAGATACAGGCAGTGACAGCACAGAATGGATGGTTCTAGACGGCCAGAGATCCAAGCATTCCTCTGGGACAGTAAAAACCAGGCATCATTCACTATAGCAAGAAGCAGAATGAGGGGCACAAGGGGGCCCAAAGGCAAATCTCAGAAGCCAGACTTGTAAACCCAGTGTGGACTCCCCACTGTCCTTGGAATCAAACCCAAACTGCATAGCCCTTGAGGCCCCAAGTGACCCAGACTCCACCTGCTTCTCCAACGTCACCTCATATACTCACTCCCCCCCACTCCATCACTAGCTCCATCCACACTGACCTTCTCTAGACCTGCCAACTCATTCCCAGCCTGGAGTCTGTGCACCAGCTCTTCCTCCCGTCTGCGACCCTCTTCTATATCTTCTATACCTTTGCTGGGCCACCACTCAGGCTTCAGCCCAAATGTCACCTCCTTCTCTGATGACCTTTCTACTAACATTTCCCAATCCCTCATCCACTCTCTCTCCCGTTACCATGTTTTATTTTCTTCTTGATACTTACTAGACATTACTTTCTTATTGTCTGGTTCTTTCTCCACAAGAGACAGGACAGAGAACCAAAATAGGCGAAACTGAAGCATTGCAAATCAGAGCAGTTAACAAGCTGTGGGGAGAGAGAAATTCTGGAAGCCAGGGGAGGAATGCCTTGTCTTATGCATGTGTATGAGCAGACTGTGTCTATTTAAATGGGCCACGGTCAACATGGACGGGGTATCTACTGTGTAGCAGCCCCTTTGCATAGACTATTACCTGCCTCATGCCTCCATGGGGGAGGGCCTATTGCTCCAGTGCTTCGGAGGGAACAGTATTAGAATCCCACATTTGCTCTAGTTTAAAGTGGGAAGAGCAAACATTAATTGGGCAACATTAACCAGAAGGTTTAGGGTCACTTCACTGAAAGGATAATGTGGGCCTGACTTCTTTTCTCTCTAGCACTTTCCCAGCTTCTGGACTCCATTCTGTAAGCCCATCTGGCTGGGGACTCTCAACTGCAAAAATGTCCTCTATTCTTCCACCTCGAAACCTAGAGCTCAGCAGTCCCCAACCTTTTTGGCACCAGAGACTGGTTTTGTGGAAGACAATTTTTCCACAGATGGGGAGTGACGGGGGAGCCGCAGATGAAGCTTCGCTCACCCACCTCCAGCTGTGCAGCCCTGTTCCTAATAGGCCAAGGACCAGTAGCAGTCCAGGCCCTGGGGGTTGGGGACCCCTGCTATAGCTAATTTTAATTTGGAATATTCGGAAGCCCCATTCTGTCTCATGCCTTAACCATATCCCCTGGTTCATCTTTAACAGGGAATCTTGTTTTTTTTAGTTACAGGCGGGGGAATGATAGAATGTGTGGACTTAGGTCACTGAGGTTTTTCTCAGAGGCTGTCACCTACCGAGTGACCCTGGATAAGCTATTTAATATTTCTGTCCCTTAATCTCCTCTATAAAATGGGAACATTAATATCTACTTCATAGGGTTGATATAAGGAACAATATGATACAAAATATCTATAATTTTTTGTTATTATCACTAATAAAAAGTTGTAAAGGTACGACAATGATCCACATCTACTTCCTCGTGTTTGTTGTCAGTTGGTTAGAGCCAAGCAGGATAGACAGGTAGACAGATTAGCCTCACAAATCTCCAACATGGCCTGGAAAACCGAGGGGATAAACACAAGGAGTGGTGTTCGGGGACTAAAGTACTACATTGAGAAACCAAAGTTTTTGTTGGGCTTTACCAGCACTGGTGTTTGCAGCCTTGCATGTGGCTTCGTCTGGGATCCTCAGGTTTGGGTCTAGGGCCATGATTTACACCAACAAAGCTTTATTTTCGGTGTCTGGGGCCTTACAGGGATTAGCCTTAGGAAACAGCAAAGTGAGCTCCAGAGGCAGGGGAAGCGCCCTGGGGCACCTGGACTGCAAAGGTAGCAGAATTCCCCGTGCTTCAGAACTCCTCAGGAAAAGGGCAAGGTCCTTACTAGACTCAGGAATGGCTCAACTCAAAACAAGCTACTGTGAGCATTCTTTGATCTCGAGCGTGTGACAGTAGTTAATAGGCTCAGCTTTTTTGTGTGCTTAGGAGGATTCCTCCACTGTTGTAGGTCTCAGCTAGGACGGCAGTCCAAGGCTTTAAACCACAAGAGCAGCTAGATTCTTTGTGAGTCAAGGTGCAATCATGTGAAATTCAAGGCTTTTAAATTTTTAGGGTTGGGCATTGTTAGATAGAATTTGGGGCAGCTGACATAGTGCTGTCTCCCTTGATCTTGTCTGAAATTGCATGCAGGACCAAGGGGGAAGCCTTAAAAGGGATCAATCTTGGGTCGGTTTGGAAGGTCCACAGGCTCCCTGGAGCCTCTTTTCCCCCTGCACTCAATCTATTCGGGAGGATGAGAGCTTTTTGTTTCATAGTGAACTGGGAGTAAGCTGTCTTTTTCTGATATGTCTGTCAAGGGGCCTAGCATCATAGGAAGCATGGGATGGCCACTTACTGACACCGTCTCTTCCCCATTCTTGTGCTACTTTTCTCATCTTTCTTCCAAGCCTCTGCCGCCTTCGTATTCTATAGACCTTAAACTGTGAATATTCCAAGTATTTTCACTTGTTTACTTTGCTCTGTTCCAGCCCACGCTCAGTGGGTGCCAAAACTTCAGCTCTCTCCTCCAAGCAGATGACTCGCTCACCGGGTCCTACCTGCAAGTGTATCCCAGATTCACCCTTCACACCTCCTACATGTAGGGCTGTGCTGGTAAGGGCGGAGAATCTGGTTTCTAGCTTTTGCCAATTTCACCTCAGGCTCCACATCTCCAAAGGTAAGGATCTCTCCACAAACATGCTCTTCCAAGTTACCTTCAATTCTGTCAACGGTCCCCGTCAGAAGGAACTAGCACTTCCCAAGTTTCAGGGTTTCCCTGTAGAAGTTTCCACTAGGGTAACACACATGGCCTCTCTGCAACCCCTCGTTCCCTTATTCCTCAAGGCACGACTTTGCTTATTGGTGAGACTGATGAAGAAACTGCTCGACTCGGTTCCTTCTGTGCCAGGGGTTGGCAAACTCTAGCCCGTGAACCAAATCCAGCCCGCCACCTGGTTCTGTAACTTCAGTTTTATGGGAACGCGACCACACTGGTTCCTTCACCTACTGTCTATGGCTGCTTTCGCACCTCAACAGCGGAGGCGAGGTGTTATCACAGAGACCAACCACACAGCCTGCAAAGTATTAGCCGTGGGCCCTTGCCAGATCAACCCTCCTGTAACACCACTGTTATCCTGCTGCTTAAGGACTTATAATGGGCACCTACTATCTGCTAAAGCAGTGGTCCCCAACCATTTTGGCACCAGGGACCACTTCTGTGGAAGACGGTTTTTCCACAGACAGGGAATTGGCGGGGGCGTGGAATGGTTCAGGCAGTAATGGGAGCGATGGGGGGCGGCAGATGAAGCTTCCCTCGCTTGCCCACTGCTCACCTCCTGCTGTGCAGCCCGGTTCCTAACAGGCCACCGACCACTACCAGTCCTTGGCCCAGGGGTTGGAGACACCCATGCTAAATAAAGCCTATTTCTGTGCAAACAAAGGGAGATTGTTTTGGGGAGGGGGGGATTTTGTTGCTATTTCTTAGAACTTTAACTTCTCTTTGAGAACAGGGATACACTTGAGCACAGAAGAAGGGTTTCGGTGTTGACCTTTTCTGGGTGGGAGCCAATTTGGGGCAATGCAAACATTGTTAAATCCTCTCTGGCAAGGATGTTCTAACAGCTGTGTATAAAAGAAGTGAGAGAGAGAAAATACCAGGCAGCTTTCTGCTGTAGTCTGGTAAATTGAATAGAAGTAATTCCCTGTGTGGACCAATTCCAGAATCTTTAGGAGAGGGGGGCACACATGCAAGAGACATTCACAGAAGTTCTAAGGGCCTCAACTCCCATCTCACTGGGCCCAGGTGGCAAGAATTAGAGAGGTAGACACACAGAGATGCAGAGGTAGGAGTGGGACTCTCCACTGAGTTCTTTCATTAAACAAAAGAACAACAGTCCTGGGTGACCACAGACTGGACTGTTAACCCTCCTGGGTAAACAAAGCAACAAACTGTGGGGTAGTGGTGGCTTTGCCCTATGGCCAAAGGAGAATGCAAGCCTTTCTCTCCATCTTCTCTAAGTCTACAGTATAGAAGTTCTTGTTAAGGCCAAGAGTCAAAATGGCCTCCAAGAACCCAACCTACCCACCATGTTAGAAGGTACGAATTTTGGTGGAGAAAAGGGATATTGGGTTGGCCAAAAAGTTCGTTTGGGTTTTACTGTATGATGTTATGGAAAAAAACAGAATGAACTTTCTGGCCAAAGAAAACTGCTCTTTCCACTGCTTCCTTCTCTTAGAATTAAGTCTTTCTCTTCAAGCATTTAATGGGAAGGGCTGTTACCACTTGTAAGGCCCAAGAGGATCATGGTTGAGCCCGAGGTAAAGAAACCTAGAAAGGACAAATAAGGCCAGATCTGCTCTAGACTTTAGGAGGGAGGACCCTACTTTCTTCAGTTTTGTTTTTCTGTGCTGCATTTCGAAAGAGTGGGGATGACACTGAGAGCTAAAAACCAAGGTTTGGCCCTGGGGGGGGGCGAAATTCAAAGAGGCTACTTGGTCTGCTTCTGATCTAGGTCATAGGCTGAAGGACAAAAGCATTCCTTTCAAATATAAGGTCTGGCTTAACAAACCAGGGGAGAAGCTTACCAAGGGGTTACAAGAGCCTAGTCAGGAGTACAGCCCAAACATAAGAAGTATAGCTTTATGGTGAAGATCAAATTCTCTGGAGCCAGACTCCCTGGTTCATCTTCCAGCCCTGCTTCTTACTAGCTATGGGACCTTGGGCAAGTTTCTTAGCATCCCCGAACCTCTGTTTCCTCAACTAAAGAGGGGAGACTAGGGTCTTCCCCGGTGGCGCAGTGGTTAAGAATCCGCCTGCCAATGCAGGGGACACGGGTTCGAGCCCTGGTCCGGGAAGATCCCACATGCTGCGGAGCAGCTAAGCCCGTGCGCCACAACTACTGAGCCTGCGCTCTAGAGCCGATGAGCCACAACTACTGAGCCCGTGCACCACAACTACTGAAGCCCGAGCGCCTAGGGCCCGTGCTCCACAACAAGAGAAGCCACTGCCATGAGAAGCCAGCACACTGCAACGAAGAGTAGCCCCTGCTCACCGCAACTAGAGGAAGCCCGCATGCAGCAACGAAGACCCAATGCAGCCAAAAATAAATTAAGTTTTAAAAAAAGAGGGGAGACTAACAGTTCCAGTTTCATAAGGTTGTTCTGATATGCCTTCTCTGCTAGAGATACTCCTTGGTTGACATAGCAGGAAGAGCTACGGCCACAGGGTCTGGGAGGTTCTAACCCTAGTTACATAGAGACATAAGAACCACTGTGCTAGCCAAGTACATCTCCTTATTGCTCCCTTCTCATCTTCTTCTCAATTCTATTCTTGCTGTGTTAGTCCCCCCTGCCGAAAATGCCTTCCCCCTACTTTATCTGTACCTATCCAACCCTAGCACAGTTCCACCTCCTAAAATACCAGTGTACTTACAATCAATACTAGGCAATTGAACACTTAATTGTCCTTTAATCCTTTCATGATGCCTACATTAATCACTCCTAAGAATTAAGAAATTGTCACTGTTAAGATAAAAATGTCATCTAGCTCATAGTAGGTACTCAATAAATGTATGGGCACTGTGGGAAAGGATCCAGAAAGTATACAAACATGTCTCAGCAAGAGGTCATTAGTAAGACACACTGGGCCTTACAACTTAGTGATCTGTAGAGCATGGGTTCCGGTGTCAGACAACTTGGATTCAAATCCCAGCTCTACTGCTGGCTAGCTGTGGGATCTTAGACAAGTCACTTAACCTCTCTGGGACTTGATTTCTTCATCTGAATAATGGCTAGAATAAGAACAATCAACCTCATAGCATTGTTGGGTGGATTTAATGAACTCGCATAAAGCACTTAGCAGAATGCCTGTGTGTTGGGTTATACTGTGTTAGTTGTTAATGCTACTGTAAATTGCTTTATCAGATTAAGTGAACAAGGCCTCCTAGAAATGAAACACAAACCCTACATATTCTGATAGAAAGGACTACTAAAAAAGGGTCAAAGCGTAGGGTCAGGCATGGAAAGGGCTAGCCCCAGGGAGGAGCTGTAGGGAGGGGCCCTGGGGGCCTATGAGATGCCATACTATGAAAGAGGACCCCTAAGTCTGGAACACGCAACACAAACTTCTCCCAGCTTCACACGTTTGTCTTAGGCTGGTTTTCATAGCGACTAGAGTATGCTAGCCTGGCCCAAGTTGTGCTCTAAGAAAGAAAAGGGCTAACATTGCATTTTTGAAAGACTCCCATTTGGTTTATTAAGTAATTAACTTCCTGATGCACAGAGGACAAAGCACTGAGGGGACCTCTGAAGCCAATTAAAGCCCAAATGGCTGGATTGCTGCAAAGAATAGGTTCACGGGGAAAAGTCTTCCCTTTCTGAGGCTACCTCCCACCAATCCACTAATTAGACTGGGGAGAGAGAGAGCGGATGGCGAGGAAGCAAGGAAATGGCAACCTGAAAGGGGGGGCGGTCTAGGAGCCAAAAGGAAATTAGGGAAAGCTCAGGCTACCCCCCAGTGAGTGTGAAGCAGAAGCAAGGCAAGCACAAAGCACCGCATCTGGCCCTCTGCTGGACTGGGCGCACCGACCCTCTACAGAGGCCCAGAGCCAACTTGTAATGGTCAATAATGTGGGTGATGCACAGCTACTCTGGAACCCCAGGCTGGCCTCCGAGTCTCAGAATATTTCCAAGAGGCCCACGTCATTCGCACTCAGAGTCATTCTAATGTCAAGATGAATCAAGCAGAGCACAGAAGATAAAGCTCTCAAAATGAGCAGGTTGGGCTTGTAATAAACCAGAATTTATCTATCTATCTATCTATCTATCTATCTATCTATCTATCTATTTATGGCTGCACTGGGTCTTTGCTGGTGTGCATGGGCTTTCTCTAGTTGCGGCGAACAGGGGCTACTCTTCATTGCGGTGCGCAGGCTTCTCATTGTGGTGGCTTTCCTTGTTGTGGTTGTGGAGCATGGGCTCTAGCGCGCAGGTTCAGTAGTTGTGGCGCATGGGCTTAGTTGATCCGTGGCATGTGGGATCTTCCTGGACCAGGGCTTGAAGCCGTGTCCCCTGCACTTGCAGGCAGATTCCTAACCACTGCACCACCAGGGAAGTGCCCCTCCTAGGATTTTCAGGTTTAATCCAGTTAACACTTCTAATACACTTAGAAAATGCCTGACAATAGTAAGCACTAAGTAAATTTTAGGAACTATTTGTATGAGTATTAAGTGAAGTTAAATGAGATGAAGCATGTAGAACAAGGGTCACAGCTTGTACCTACTTAGGACTCAAACATGTTTGGGTACATCTGGTACAATCTGTAAAGAACCCTAAAGAAAGCTATTTCTGCCTAAGGTGAGGAAGCTCCTGGAGAAGAACTGTAGTACAGGAAGGAATAAGACACACTGACCTTGATCAGGAAATAGAGCAGGAGAGGTAAAATAGCTTAGTCATCAGGATCCTAAGTACAGTGTGATGTCTGCCACTTGGATCTGTTTCCTAGCCCAATCCCACATGTCTAATGTCTGAATAGGGAGGAATTAAATAAGTGAGGATGTTAAAGAGTATTACTAAAAGGTGTAAGGGAAGGAAAAGTGTTGAGCTAAGTTAACTTTGGAGGTGAGCTAAGTACCTCTGGAGGTGAGTGGAGATTGTAAGACTAAAGACAAGAGACAAAAGGAAACATACATAAGCATACTCTAATTGAGAAAGTTGCTTCCCACAGGGCTATAGGTTAACAATTCTGATACCACTATACTTGTGAACTAGAAGTGAACAATTCAGTAAATGGATGGCAGAGGATGGGAGCCAGGTTTCTTGCTGTTGCAATGGGAGGTTACAGACAATCAAGGGAAGAGGCTAGAATGATCCATGTGGTAAGAATTGAAGACATCAGTTTGAACTCATGCTTAGCTTAATATAGATTATGGTTATACACAGAAATATTTATAGATATATATGTCTTATTAACTCATGTATATACACATATCTCCTTACTCTGTCAGGTAAGAGGGCCTAGAAGCACTGGCACCTCAATAGCAACAAGCACACTTGGCGCCCAGATCTTGGTTTCTAATACCATTCTCCAAGAAAAGGAACCAGGGCTCCTTGAAGAAATGACTGACTCTATGAATGAGACAAGAAATTAAGAAACTACCAAGAAATTCAAGAATCGCTTTGAAAAAAAATCTGTGTGTGTGAGTGAGAGAGAGAGAGAGAGAGAGGGAGGGAGGGAGGGAGGGAGGGAGGGAGAGACAGACTCTGACTGACTGATGAGGGTATATCAAAAGGGACAAAGATGCAGGAGTCAAATGAAAGAGTTTCCAGTGGCCAAAGTGGGAACTGTTTAAGCAAGAAGTTAATAAAGTAGTAGAACAGTCTATACTCATTAATCATGGTAGTTATGTTCTATAAAGTCTCCACAAACACTGAATTGGTGAATACTGAACGATTACTCCTAGGAGAAATACAGGTTTAGGCTCCCGCAAGCCTCTGGTCACAGCGTTTTCTTTAACTGGCCAATAACATAACCTTGTTCTATGTGGGTTTCTGTTTAAAGACAACTTATTTAATATATATTGTTGAGTCATTAACATTAAACTTATTGCCTATAATTCACACCTGAACAAAGCTTATCTACTGTATGTATGTTCTCTCCATCACAGCCTGATTGTACCTAGGAACACACTAGAGAGTACTTCAGCACTAAGCTTGGAAGGCATTTTAAACACTGAGGTTAACAACAACAACAACAAAAGAAACAAAGATAGGGAAAGTGTGACACTAAATAGACCATAAAAAGGATACTTTGTTTACCATGAGAGGTGAAATAAGAAGGCAGAGCATCGCCTTGTTCAACCTCAGCTGGAAACATGCATGTCAGGCTACTCAAGTTTTTTGTTGCTCTGCATGTCTGCAAGTGAACATAAATGTGCCAGAAGTATTGTTTTGGGAGTTACACATAAATGTTAGCAAGCAGGCAAATTCAAAAATACAGAACCCATGAATACTGAGGACTATACTGGGTTGTAACCCAAAGTTTAAAATAAATATCCATGAGTCCACAGTAACATAAATAATTATATAAATAAACAAATGAGGGAGGACAAGACAAGTCTCCTGTGGAGAAGATTCCAAATAATTTATGTTGATACGCTGCCCTCAAGATACTCCCCACTCCTTAAACGTTGGCTGTGCATAGTGACTTCCTTCCAAAGGGTAGGATACAGAAGGGTGTTTTAAAAAAGAGAAACTTTATAGTGGAGAAACCTGACAAACACTACCTCAGCCAGGTGATCAAGTTCAATGTCAACTACGATAAGCCATGTTGACAACAGGGACCCTTGTATGTGATGAGAATGGCACTTTACCTCTGTGGTCTTCCTCCCCAAAACTTACAAACCCAAGTCTAAACGTGAGAAACATTAGACAAATCTCAATTGAGGGATATTCCACAAAAAGCCTGACCAGTAGTACTCCTCTGAATTGTCAAGGTCATCAAAAACAAGTAAAGTCTTAGAAACTGTCACAGCCAAGAAGAATCCAAAGAGATATGACTATTAAATGTAACACGGTATCCTGGATGGAATCCTTTAACAGAAAAGGAACATTAGGAAAAAGAGAGGAAATCTAAATAAAGTATGTAGTTTAGTTAATAACAATGCATTAATATTGATTCATTAATTGTGAAAAATGTACCACAATAATGTAAGATATTAACAATAGGAGAAACTCCGTGTACTATTGTCTCAAGTTCCCTGTAAATTTTAAAACTATTCTGAAATTTTAAAAAAGTTGTAAGGTTATCAGCAGTCCTCAAGACCCCTTACAAAAAGAGTAATACAAATGAGAGAGGCACATTCTCCCCTACTTTGGGACAAACTATTCAGGTGCTCTGGCACCATGAACACTTCTGTGCTCTGTTGTCAGGGCCCAGAAGAAGAGCAAACAGGGTCAGGAGAAGCCATGACAGTTCAGGAGAATAGTGGCAGCAAGAAACAGCAGAGCCTTAATGAGAGATAGTAAGAACAGGCAGATACCCAGTTAACATGCAGCAAAGCAACAACAGCACATGGCAAGAGCAGACTTGTTCATAATCATATGAGAGATGACCACTAGGGACTTCCCAAAGGATTTAAGGGACACTAACAGGGGACTGGCCCCCTGCCAGAAGCAGGCAGAACAAGAGCCAGTGGTACTGAATTATATACTTTTATTGTTAAGACTGTTGAGGGAATTCCCCGGTGGTCCAGTGGCTGGGAATCCGCATTCCCATTGCAGGGGTCGCTGGTTCGATCCCTGGTAGGGGAACTAAGATCCCGCATGCCTCACGGTAAGGCCCCCCCCCCAAAAAAAAGACTTTGAGAAGTGATACATGCAGTGTCCAGCCCATGTGTCTATGCTGGAGTTGGCCTGCCAAAGCTCGCAAGAGCCAACTATTAAAATGTTCAGATATTTTGCGAGCCAGTTATTAAATACAGCCATTATTCAAAATTCAATGATGCATATCTTCAATGAACAAATTATATTAAAACTAAAGGTAATACTCCAAACCCATTTGCTAATTCTTGTACTCCATCTTACTATGATCTATGCCATCAAGGTTATTTGTGTCTATAATACCTGTGTGGTGGAAATACCCTATAATAGCGTGCTTCTGCCCATCTCTTCCGACTCCTTGTTCAGTTATTTCACAACTATAGCTTCACGAGTCAGTCCAGTTTGTCCCCAGTTGTTGTGGGGAGTGCTTACAACATGGGAATTTGAAAATGCTAGAAATCGACTTATCACATTGTTGACTGTCTAGACTTTAAAAAAGTGATGGCAAAAGTGTTAATAACAGCATTTTGTGTTGGATCTGTAGCTATTACAAAGTGGAAGGACATTTTCTTCCAGTATTTGAAGACTATCATCCAACTCAACAAGAGGGTTTCTTACATCACATAAATAAATGAAGTCCTGCCCTGCATCTCTGTTGCTTCACTTTCATCTTCCTTATTAACAGATTTGAAAATATCGACCAACACTATGTCTGGACTACATTTGTTCAATCACAACCACAGGTTGGATATGATACAATTCTGCAGGAAGAAAGCATTCTGTGAGAATAAACTGGCTACATGAAACTCAAAATAAGGAGTAATATATATTTATCTTTTATATGGGGTGCTACCCATCCTTTGTATCAGTAAAATGTAGGAAAACACCTACACACCCATTTTATTCTCCTAGAGAGTCTGCTGTTAAACCTTTACCAGCACAACACAGGCTCCTTGAGCCTTTACTCTGACTATACATATATCTATCGATAGTCACTACAGTCCTAGTCTCTGTTTCCAACCTGGGAAAACAGATATGAAAGAAGGAACTGTGTGACGCAGCTGGGCGGAGGCTGAAGAATGAGAAGGGAGGCATTTCAGACATACCTCTGAATACTGAAGGAATTAGGACCAAAGCTCGCCACGTGTTAAGCGGTTCTGGCCACCAGGACCAGTTGTGAGCAATCACAGCTCTTTTCATTCACCCTTGTCTTCCAAGCTAGAGTAAACACATTTAATATGCAGAAGCTTCTACTGGCAGCAGAAATTGCTATATTAAAAGAGGGGGAGGGCCTCCCTGGTGGCGCAGTGGTTGAGAGTCCGCCTGCCGATGCAGGGGATACGGGTTCGTGCCCCGGTCTGGGAGGATCCCATATGCCGCGGAGCGGCTGGGCCCGTGAGCCATGGCCGCTGGGCCTGCGCATCCGGAGCCTGTGCTCCGCAACGGGAGAGGCCACAACAGTGAGAGGCCCGCATACCACACACCAAAAATAAAAATAAAAAAAATAAAAATAAAAAAAAAAAAAATAAAAGAGGGGGAAGACCTTTTCAGATGGATGTTGTGAGGGCATGGGAAAAAGTTGAAATACAAGAGTGAATAATGTAGTACTTGTGTATATGTTGTTAATGCTGCTAGCGGAGAGACAAGTCTATCATAAAAGGTGGCTCGGGGGGCCTACCATCAGCCTACCTGAAGCTTGACTTTGAGAGGCTCTTGTCAATTCACAGAGACTATTCCAGAACCACAAAGCCCTAGCCTTTCCTGCTGCTTTGGCCCTACTTACTACTAAAAGTTAGCAGCCAGCACCCATCCTTGATAGTCTTGATATCATAATATATATATATAAGTCTGCAAGAAATATTTTCCTTTTTCGCCTTGTCTTTGAGTATGAGAAGGAGCTTTATACTTTAATTTTGGTATTGTAGCTATTGCAAGTGGATTGTATAGGGAAATGGAGAGAGAAAGGGTCAAGACCATAGTCATGTCAGAGTTCAAGGAGATAGGATGCTGGAGCCGGCACAGTTTCACAAGAGCCAGTTACGCACATCTCCTCCCAAGACTACATTCAGTGACTACGAGTTGGTAGTTTAAGTCCACCCTGATGGGAATGTTTACACACAGAAATCAGCAAACGTCACACATCAGGGCTTTTCCCCCTAGAGATCCAGTTTATTAGCACATCACAAACTCAAAGAGACCTTAGTCATCATCAAAGGTAATCCCCTGGGGCTTCCCTGGTGGTGGCGCAGTGGTTGAGAGTCCGCCTGCCGATGCAGAGGACGCGGGTTCGTGCCCCGGTCCGGGAAGATCCCACATGCCGCGGAGCGGCTGGGCCCATGAGCCATGGCCGCTGGCCCTGCGCGGAGCCTGCGCTCCACAACGGGAGAGGCCACAACGGTGAGAGGCCCGTGTACCGCAAAAAAAAAAAAAAAAAAAAAAAAAAAAAGGTAAGCCCCTGGAATATACTGAAGAGGACTGGGACACTGGGAAAAGGAGGGGGCAAAGTGAAAAGGAGTAAATTTGTGAGGGAAAGGATTGTTGAAGAAACCCTGCCCTCTTACCATCCCCCAGGTCTTGGCTCTTGTTCCCTTTTCTCAGTCCTGCACTAGATAGTGTGTGTGGGAAGGGCCAAGATAGCAGTTGCCATGAATATTCCAAGTGGAGAGCCACTCAGAGCTCAGCCTACTTCTTCTGCCTTTAGTGTCAGACCCCCGAGGGCAAAGGGGTCATAGATGCCCACCTGGTCACCAGGAAAGCAAAACTCCAGTACAGCTCAACACAATGGTCCCTAGTTACAGATTAGCTGCACATAATTCCCCAGCTGCTCCAATTGCTAGGCTGGACTCAAGTGGCAATTCCCCAAAAACAGAGGAATTAAATGACCACGTTTCTCCATTCCCATCTCCTTGGACCCTCTCATTTTCCCTGGGCCCTTCAAATGCGCACTCCACAGGGGCACACAACACTCCCAAAAAGCTCCTTCATTGCCCCTGTCCCTCCTCTTTAGTTGTTAGATTCTGAAACTGCTCAGGAAAGAAGCTGTTAATGTTGTATCATCATCATCTAGCACTCACTGCATGCTCTGCATTCACCAATCAGGCCTGGCTCTGACACTTACTGAAATTTTCCTTTTTAGGCAAACCTTCCAACCACAAATATTTAGAGTGTCTACCATGTGCCAGTGATATATAGATGTATTTATCTAAAATGATATATGGATAAATAAGTCATGGACTTTGCCCTGTCAGAGTTTACAACTAAACAAAGAAGACATACACGTTACTCTAGTACAGGATAAAAGGAAATTTAGTGCTGATGGAGGCAGAGGCCCAGAGATATGTAAGTCCCTGGCATCTGGAAAGATGAAGGCCAAAGGGAGTTAAAATGAAAAAGATTAGCTGATGTTTACTTAGCATGTGCCAGATTCCATGATAAGTTCTTTACATAAATCACCTCACTTAATCCTCACAACCACCAAGTGTTCGCGGTGAATTTAAGGTTCTTTCTTCATTGCGAAAGAATTCGGAGACAAAGTGATAGGTAAGAAGTGGATTTATTTAGAGAGAAACACACTCCACAGTGTGTGGGCCACCTAAGATGGCGAGAGGCCTCGAAATATTGCATGGTTAATTTTTATGGGCTGGTAGTTTCATAGGCTAATGAGCAGGAGGATTATTCCAATTATTTTGGGGAAGGGGGGATTTCCAGGAATTGGGCCACTGCCCACTTTCTGGCCTTTTATGGTTAGCCTCAGAACTGTCATGGTGCTGGTGGGTGTGTCATTTAGTATGCTAATGTATTACAATGAGTGTATAATGAGGCTCAAAGTCTACTGGAAGTCAAATCTTCTGCTATCTTGGACCTAGTTGGTTCTCACTAGTTATCATCATGTACTGTCTATGTCATTCTTTTAAAGGTTGTGCCCTGCCCCCTTCCCTCCTGTTTCACAAGTAAGATAGGTAGCATCATCCTCACTGTCCAGCTAGAAAAAAAAAATCAAGGAGTAAAGAGATTAAATAATTCACCCAAAATCATGCAGTTAGTTAAATGTTGGAATAGGGGTCTGCTATAGACTAAATGTTTATATCTCCCCCAAAATACCTATGTTGAAATCCTAGCCCCCAAAGTATTAGAAGGTGGGGCATTTGGGAGGTGATTAGGTCACGAGGGAGGAACCCTCATGAATGAGATTAGTGCCACTGTAAAAGAGACCTCAGTGAACTCCCTTGCCCCTTCTGCCATGTGAGAATACAAGTCATGGTCTGCAAGCCAGAAGTGGGCCTTCACCAGAACCCAACCATGCTGGCACCCTGATCTTAGGCTTCCCAGCCTCCAGAACTATAAGCAATGTATTTCTGCTGTTTATAAGCCACCCAGTCTATGGTATTTTGTTATAGCAGCCTAAACAGACTAAGACATGGTCTATCCCAGGTCTTTCTGATTCCAGAACTCCAGGCAGACTTCTAGGGAAGATAAAATGAGATATCATACTCTTTTATGAAATGATCTCCACATTCTTTAAGGGCTAGTAACAGAATTCATTCATTCTCTCAACATGTCCCAAGCACTGTTCTATAGGAGTTAAAAAAAAAGACAAAATTCCCTGCCTTTGTGGAAGTTTTAATACAATGAAAGATAAGCCCACTTAGGGAGAAAATTGCATGTACTGGAACAAATACTTTAAAGTGCTTGGAGCAGTGGAGAAGGTGACAAAGCCCATTTGATAAAGATCACTGCCGACTCCCCTGTAGTGAGACTGCACACCAGAGAAAGAAACCATGGCATAACCTCACCAAATAAAGGAAGGGAGAGCATTATTTTGCATCAGGCAGGCAGGCAGGGTGTGGGGGAGAAGGGTGTAGGTACAGTGTAAATGAAGCCATGGTTTGATGGTTTCAAAATAGAGCAGGGCTGTGTATAAAGAGGTGAACCTTAGTCCTGAGCTGAGAAGTGGACCCAGGGTCCTGTCTCCTTGGAAACTACAGAAGTAAGATAAATGTGGAATGGTGTGTCCTAAAATCCCCTGATCTGAAGCTCTGCAACTGGATTGGAAATCAAGGCTGTTTCCAGGCAAGAATGGGATATTCCATTATTACTGGTACGATTTCAAACAGCAAAGTTCTGACAGCCTAAGATTTTAAGATTTTTCAGCCCTAGATACTTCTATTAATTAACAAGAAGAATTTGTTTTTATAGGTTCACAAAGGTGACCTGAGTGTTAACTGGCAACAAGGCCACAGAAGGGTGAGGCGGCTGCTCAGTCAGTGTAGAGGAGAAATTTAGAACTTTAGTATTGCCAGGAAACATGGGAGGAAGAGAGGTGAGGAGCTGAGATGAAAGCGTAACAGGGAGAATGAGACGGAGCAAGTCTGTGGGAGTGGGTGATGGTGTGACCCTGCCCATATACATGCTGGGGAAAGTCTACTGACCGGGGGCAGAGAGAGGCAGAGCCTGAGAGGGAGAGAGGTGGGCCCTATGTTTCATACCAAGTAAATATAGTGTGGGACAGGGACAGCATGAGTGACCAGGAAGCATATGAGGCTCCCACGAAGTTCTCCAAAATCATTGGGATGTGTTTGAACTTCGACAGGCCATGAAGTAATTGCACAACTTAGATCATAAGGGCAGGCCAGGCTGATGTAAAACATATAGGCCTCAAGGCAATTCAAAGACGTGTTACTTCAACCTACAAGGCATAAATTTAGAGAACATATTCCCTCAAGAATGTAGCCACCGGGATTCAAGCTCCACCTCTATTAGTCAACACCTGACAAACTCAGAAATAAGCCAGGAACATTCAAAGGGGCCAAGAATCAAGCAGTTGAGACAAGCAATGTATGAAGAATTTTAAGAAAGCCAAGCTGGTTAAGACAGCACTATTTCCATGAGATGCTTCCTCAGGAAGCAGGAGGCTCCATGGGGTTCTTGTGGCCTTGCTCTAAAGGTAAAGGCAGGACAGTTAGTTGCTTGTGGTAATGGCAGTCAGGTGTCTACAGCTGTGTTATGCCAGGAGAAGGAGCTAAGTGAGTGCTGTGAGACAAAGATCATCGTAAACCTGACTGTTGAAAATAAAATCTTAACATCTTGGCATCTTAAGAATATACAACCTAATCATGACTGGCCAAGCCATTAAGAGTCATCAAGTGGGGGCTTCTCTGCTGGTCCAGTGGTAAAGAATCTGCCTTCTAATGCAGGGGACACGGGTTTAATCCCTGGTTGGGGAACTAAGATCCCACATGCTGCAGGGCAACTAAGCCTACATGCCACAACTACTGAGCCCGTGTGCCACAACTACTGAGCCAGCATGCCATAACTACTGAGCCAGCGTGCCACAAACTACAGAGCCCATGCGCTCTGGAGCCCGCACGCCACAACTAGAGAGAAAACTCGCACACCGCAACTAGAGAGAAGCCCTGGCACCCCAATGAAAGACCCCGCATGCCACAACGAAGATCCCGCATGCCGCAACGAAAACCCGACACAGCCAAAAATAAAACATATATAAATTTAAAAAATAACATTATATATTTTTAAATAACATTATATATTTTTTAAAAGTCATAAAGTGAATCAAGAGTCGTGGTCCTGAGCAGGGAACCACACAAAGGGGCTGGAGATAGACTTCAAAACTTAGTGAGACAAATCTGTCCTTCAGGGATATTATGTCCCTCATAGTAACTTGAAAATTTTCTTTAACTTTCAATCATTTAAAAAAAATACAAGTAGCACATTAGGAAAAAAAATAATCATATACCTGCTCTTGAAGAATCAGAAGATCTAACAAGATTTGGCCCACGTTCCCATGTGGTAAAAGGAGGCTGGAGTGGATGGGAAGTGTATCCTCTGCTTCCCTGAAGTCCCTACCGCTAGAGAATGCCTCATACTCAGCCAGTTTTGCTTATTTATACTACCTGGCAGACTCCTGAAGGAGTCTGTAACTCCTGAAGTACCAAAGTTCATAATATCAATATTTTGCTTAAAAAAAAGTGAACACACCCCATCTGTTTACTCACATACTCCACGCTGCTTTGGGGGGCTTTTTTTCCAGAATATTGTGCCTTGTAAGGCTGTTTTTTCCTGGACTGTGTGAAGGGAATCACTTCCCCTCACCCCAGGTATCCTGCTTTGTTCACTGCATGGTCAGCTTGGGGTTTTCTGTTTGGTTACCAGCATTTGTGAAGAAGGACAGTGTGACCTCTGGGGTAGGAGGACCCTTGGAGTGAAGAAAGCCATTAGGAAATCAATCCTAAAGTGATTTATTTCCAAGCAGTAGATAGCAAGGAGGCAGTGTATATTTATCATTTGGACAAGGCCTTAATAAAGATAAATTCGGAGTTTGAGTTCCCCTAAGGAAGTGGCTTTGACTTCCGACATATGCCAAAATGCACATCACACCTAATTAGGTGGTGTTCGAATATGCCTTGCAAGTGGCTATACTTAGGAAGTGGAGAGGAATGATGTGTTTGTCTGCACTGAGATGTGCCACTGATGGTCTGAAAATTCCTGGGGCTTTGAGACCAATGTCAAGAGTTAAATAAATCCAAGGATATCCCCAAAGCCAATAATGAAGGTGTGCTTGTTATAAAAACCTAGTCAGGACTTTGCTTAGCTGCAGCACAGAGGGCAAATGAACAGACTGACAGTTACATTCATGTGATGAATAAAATCATGCATGATTGGACTTCCCTGGTGGCACAGTGGTTAAGAGTCCGCCTGACAATGCAGGAGACATGGGTTTGTGCCCCGGTCCGGGAGGATCCCACATGCCGCGGTGCGGCTGAGCCTGCGTGTCCGGAGCCTGTGCTCTGCAACGGGAGAGGCCACAGGAGTGAGAGGCCCGCGTACCGCAAAAAAAAAAAAAAAAAAAAAAGAAAAGAAAAAAAAATCATGCATGACTTCTGGATTTCATTTTTATTGTCTCCTGTGTGCAGGTGAAGGGTGTCTGCATTTACCAAAAACAAAGGGGGTGGGAGAGTTTCAAGAGCAGACTCTGTACTCCAAATGATCTCAGAAAAACTGGTATTTCAGGTTCTCTGCCATGAGAATCAGGACTTGGAGGACCTGGATAAGGCCAGCCAGGCCTCTAGGGCACAAGATTTCAGGAGGCGCTCACTCTCAGGGTCCAGCAAGAAGAGGGTTATACTTGTCAAGTGGGCACCTCCTTAAATTTTGCTCCCTAGGGACCTAACTTGGCTCACCCTAGTCCCAACCCTGTTAGGAACTTTTTTTCTTAAGTTGTGATGCTATAAGATCTCACCAAGGAAGTGGGGAGGCCAAAAAATGTACAATAGTTACAAAATCATGTACAATAATGTGCACCTGCAGGTGACAAGCGAGGACCCCACGCTGAAGTTCTGTGCTGTGATTGGTGCCTTAGTCAACTGTACCAGTGGGGCTAGCAGCGACTAAGACTCATTTCTTCAACTAGGCTAAGAATCTCTAAGATCTTGGCTACATGATTTATTTGCTCGTGAAATCATTTTTCATACGGAGCCCCAAAGGGAAACTTCAGCCCTGTCGCATGTAGGACAATTTCCAAGTAGAAAACAGTTCCAGGTAGGGGTTTCATCCTGCCGGCAAGAGAAGAGAGACGGGAGACCTCAGGTCTTAAAGTTTTGCTTCCTGTGGCTCAAGTCAGATTACCAAGTATCCTCGGTTTTAAAACCCCAGCCTACTTCATGCCCTCTCCCTTCTCCTACTCCCACCCGAGGCCCAGAACGTGACTGCATATGTCAGGGCTGAGAAAAAGAACAGGCTAACATGGTGCCAAGCTGGGAAGAGTCATCCTCATCCAGCCTTAATTGGAACCCAATTTGAGACTTTCCAAACGGAAGATCACTGAGTGCTTCCAGGTGGGAAAAAACGCCACCTCTTCAAAATTTATCAATCTGGCTCATGAGGCTCTGTGGGCACTCCCCCAAAAACAAACAAAGAAACAAAAAACCACCACTCTTGTTGAACAGAGAGGCTCTCTGGAAATGAATTCCAAACACAGGGATTAGCATTTCCTTTCAAATGGTCACAGCACACGGAGGGGAAAGGTCCTTGATAAGATGTGGTTTCCATTTGCTAAATTCCACTTAGCTCAGCTCTCTGGCGGCTTCTCCCTCTGTTTGGCTGGGCCACGTGGGAACCGGGCTTCCAACAGAGCATTTCCAAACAAGAGACTGCACTACGCATAGTCCAGAACTTGGCACAAGTTGTGCTGCCTTTTGAAAGTTTATGCTCAACATTCTGAATTAGTTGACAGTGCTCAATTATTCAAATATTGATACTTATTAAGTACCTCTAAATGTACAAGACCCTATTCTTGGTGCTGGAGGGAGGCAGGGTGAGAAAGATGCCAACGAGATCCCAAGTCTGCTATGAGAGTTAACTGTCTAGTAAGGAGGTTAAGATATGCACAGGAATAGCTAGTATGAAGTAGGAAAAGTAACAAAGTTGTGTTAGTTTCAAGTGTACAGCAAAATGATTCAGTTATATCTATTCTTTCAGATTATTTTCCATTATAGATTATTACAAGATACTGAGTAGAGTTCCCTGTGCTATACAGTAGGGACTTGTTTACCTATTTTATATATAGCAGTGTGTATCTGTTAATCCCAAGACTCTAGTTTAACAAAAGCCACAGGGGATTCTGATACACTTGACAGAGAAGCCCTAGGCTAGAATTGTTCAGAGGAAGGAGAAATGGTTTTCAGCTGAGGGGCGCAAGAAACACCTGAAGGAGACATCACGAGTCAGATTTCAACAATGTGACAAACTGCTAGTTAGTTGGCTGCCAAAATTTGCCCTCCGTTTCAGACTACATTGCCTAGCCTCTCTCAGGTATGTGCGAGCGTGTGGCTAATTTATTTCTCATGGAATGTGAGAAGTGGCATGTGCCACTTCCAGGCCTCGACCTTGAAAGAGTGGAGCTGTCTTATCCACTCTTGCCTCTTCTTCCAGCTGGAACCTGGATGAGATGGGCCAGCCTTGACCACTCAGATGAGAAATCACATCCTAGGAGATGGTACAGCAATAACTTTTTGAATTGACAACTTATAAAGGAAACTAAGCTCCGGAATGAAGACACAAAGCAGAGCCACTGTCATTCTGAAACACAACAGAACTGTCACATGAGAGAAAAATGAACTTCTGAATTTTTAAAGCCATTCTACTCTATGGTCGCTTAGCGCGCGCGCGCACACACACACACACACACACACACACCAACAAGGGCCCTACATTTACCCTAACAAATGCAGACAGAGAGGTGGTGAAAAGGGTGTTATGGCAGGTTGAAGGAGCAGCCTAAGTAGACACAGGGGTCTGTGTGAACGTGCACGGAGTGTTCAAGGAATCACGATAGTTTGGCTGGCCGGAGCATATGGTATGTGAAGTCATAATAGTGAACAGAGCTGGAAAGGTAAATTCAAAATTCAGATTATGGGATCTGGCATTCCAGGCCAGTGGTAACAGGGAGCCATAGCAGATCTAACAAGGGAATGAATAATGCTTGGGGAAATTATTCTGGCAACACTGTGTGTAATAAGTTGAAGTGGGGAGAGAAGAGAGGAAGTCCAGTTAAGCTTTTGCAATAGTCCAGCTGAAGAAAGGCAATGAGAACCTCAATGAGGTTAATTCCAGTGCAAGTACAGGGATGAAACTGGCTATTCTCAATTTCGGTATTCCTCCCAAAAACTCTGATAAGAAGCTTTGAGCTCTCAGAGGTGGAACTAATGATAGAATATCCAGTGTAGGGTAAAATTTGTTGCTCCAAATTCCATAGAGAAACAGTACATCACCATAGATCTTTGAATATGGACTTGAGAGAAAAGAGGAAAGAGATTAAAATAGGGGAAAAATTTCAAAACTTGAAAAAGCTCACTATTATATGGAAATGTATCCAAATATTATTTGGATTATTTATTTTATACCTAAAATTGTCTAGAATTTAAACTACAATATTTGTAACTGAACTATTATCTTCCCAATGAGTTCCTCTCATTTCTGAGCTATTTTCTCTAACTGTCCACAGTAAACACCTAACATCTGACCTTTAGTTTCTTTGTCCCAGGCTCTATTATACAGCTAAAGACATGGGAAACATTTCAATACTCTCTTCACTAAAGCCAAGTAGTTTGTTTATAGTTTAAATTTAAAAGTGCCCTTGTACTTCGGCTTTTCAGAAAATTTAGATGTTGTATATGAGTTATGCCTTAAAGCATGGCTCAGCCATACTAAAAAAAATAAATGAGTTTAATGATAAATATACTCCAAGTTGGTGACTGGTTAGAATTCCAGGATTATAACAGGATCTAACTGAAGCGCTCCTGAGGGTGCGAGCACACAAATATTGAACTTGAAAATTACAGGCTTCAAGAGTGTAGAGAGTGCGCTAAGAAAGTTGATTGAAATCAATTACCCTCCTGAAAGTTGGGAGGTATTCAGAGAACAATTAGGAGGAGTCCAATCCATATTCATTAATACAGAGTGGGTCCCCAAATGACAGATACCTGCTGTGATTAACAAGGTTAAAAAAAAAAAGACAGCCTCATAGAAACAGGTGTGGGGAAGGCTTACAGAGCACAACAGACAGTAACATTCTTAAATTATATTAGAAAGAAGCTGCAATCTAATTCATGATGAAATGTTTTTTGTTTTTGGGGTTTTTTTTTGCGGTATGCGGGCCTCTCACTGTTGTGGTCTCTCCCGTTGCGGAGCACAGGCTCCGGATGCGCAGGCTCAGCGGCCATGGCTCAGGGGCCCAGCCGCTCCGCAGCACGTGGGATCCTCCCGGACCGGGGCACGAACCCGTGTCCCCCGCATTGGCAGGCGGATTCTCAACCACTGCGCCACCAGGGAAGCCCCTGTATTTATTTTTAATAGGAGCCGAAGTGAGGGGGCTCTGGTTCAGGCATGTTACCCAACACAGTGAGGAAATGACAAAGCCTCGTTTGCCCCTGCCCATCCATGGCTTAATTGGTAACTTGATAATAATCCATATGGTAGGTCAGGCCCCAAACATAGAGAGAGGAGGGAGGCTTCTGCCTGGGAGGAGGTCTCTGGCCAGAAAGCTCTCCCCTGCTGGGCTTCCATCATCTGGACAGTCTCAGAATTCACTTCAGCCTTAAAAAGTAAGGAATCCAGAGCTCTGGGTTCTAATCAAAGGCCTACCATCTATTTGCTGAGGGTCCTTGAGGGTATCATCAACTTCTCTGTAAAATGGTGATATTGGGTTGGCCAAAACGTTCGTTCACGGTTTCCCATTAGATGTGGGAAATAACATCTTATGGAAAAAACCCAAACCAACTTTTTGGCCAACCCAATACTTGTCCTGCGAACCACACAAAAAAAGGTGTTTAATAATCAGGTGTGACTGTATGTATGAAAGTTGATCATTGCTGCGCAGTGCAAAGAATTTTTACTGTTTTGCTACTTTGTTTGTAATAGCAGCAGACTATGTGCTAGGTTCTGTGCTAAGCACTTAGTATTCATCAATAACTTACTCTTCATAACTACCCTATGGAAATGGGTTCCATTATTTATCCCATCTTACAGATAAAGAAACTGAGCCTCAGACTTTAACATACAAGATCACACAGCTAGTAAATGGTAGCACTATGATGTGAGGCCAAGGTGTTTGATTCAAGAGCCTATTCTCTAAACCACTGCATTCCAATACCTCTTGACATTAATACTGGATATTTGCATATTATTTTGCCTCCTCCAGGCTGTTATTCCTCTGATGAGCTCCTTCTACACTTCATAGCTTACCATGTACTTTCATACACCTTCTCATTTAATCAACACCACAGTCTTCTGAAGTAGGGAAATCATTCCCTGTATCATGGAAGACTCGGGGGAAGTGACTTGACCAAGGTCACACAGCTAGTAAGTGTTAAGTATTCTTGACAATACACTGAATCTGCCTTACCAATTTGTTCCCTGGGTACATGGAGATCAGAAAATGTTTCCTGGGCCATCCAATGTGGGTATTCTATTCTCTGGAAATATTTTTTTTTCATCTAAATTCCATAATATTTAGAAATAGCAAGGCTCATAAGGTGTCAGAGCACAAAACAAGCACAGCTAAAAATTAGGGTCCGGGCCAAGCTCTAGTGAGGCGCCATAATGGGGAATCTGAGGATCCAAATACATTCACCAATGACAATCCTAGAAGCAGGTTGAAGATCTAAGCCATTTTTGAGAGACTGCACCTCCTAAGCCCTTCAAGGGTAAATCCATAGACAAGCATGATTCATGAGCATTTAAGCACAGCTTACAAAAGGACTTATTTGTGGAGATTTTTAACTGCAAAGAGTGACTTGTTTGAATGCGGAATACAGCATCGATCAATGACTGAAGCTCAGAATTAGGTGACCCCCCTTCAGCAGATTTCAAGTCAACCCTGAATCTCAGCCATCAATATATCCCCCCTCCCCACAGCCGCCCCCCAAGGCAAATGAAGTACACCGGAAAGGGAGGTAAATCTTCCTTGGGGCATTTCCCTTCTAGCTCAAAGCTCTCCAGCTCCCCAGTGCCCTCCTGCTGCGTCCCAGTGCCAGCACCATCTGGTATTACCCTCCCTGCAGAATCTCCTGTCTCTCACCTACACCTACCTGTCTAAGTGACTCCTTTCCTTAGGGTAGCAGGTGGGATTGCAAACAGCTCTGAGAAATTAATTACAACTAATCTGGCTTTTTGTTGGTTTTTTGTGGTTTTCTTGGCCACACCACATGGCATGCAGAACTTCCCTGACGGGGGATCAAACCCATGACCTCTGCAGTGGAATCACAGAGACTCAACCACTGGACCGCCAGGGAAGTCCTAATTTGTTAATGGCTGAAAATGAGTTCCGTTCTTCAGCCCTACATCTATCCCACTCTAGAAAACAGGAGACAGCATGGTACAGTAAAGGAAAGCTGGCCTAAAAATCCACCAGATTGAAAGTCAGAACAACAGGGTCCTAGTTCAAGGTCTTGGTGTTTGAGCTGTGTGATTTATTCTTTCTGGCATCAGTTTCTCAATTGTGACCAGAACCTGCTACCCATTCAGGGATTACCAGCACTGCCCTGCATGCCTCCTGCGATCTGGGCTTAGCCCAAAGTGAGGAGGACGTATATCGGATTTTTGTATGTTTTTCTACAGAATAAGACTGGCTTTACCTATGCTTATACACATTTCACTACTCTCTAGGAGAAGCCCTCTCCTTCAATTGAGTCTGACTCTGTAGTTCAAAGAATTGATGGAAAGAGAATGGCTGAACCATTCTTCGAGTATTTTAACTTTAACTTTCAGTCCAATCTTACAGAGTTGTAAATGCCAAGATAAGAGTTTAGGACTTGATTCTCTAGGACAGCAGGAAATCATGGAAGCTTTCTGAGCAGAGGAGTGACAGAAATAGGGTGGTATTTGGAATACTAAATACTTAAATGATCACTCTACGGGCTAACACCCATGCCAAGAGCCTTACCACATCACCTAATCCATAAAACAACACTGTGAGCCAGGTATTTTCACCCAAATTTTTACAGAGGAGGAAACTGAGGCACAGATAGGTTACAGAACTTGTTTAAGGCCAAACAACTACTAAACCATGAATCTGGGATATAATCCAGGTGGGTCTGATTTTAAAGCCTATGTATGCTCTTTACCATTGTAATGAGCAAGGCAGTCCACTTGCCTGTTGAGATTCAAACCCAGGGAGCATCGGGAAGGAAACAAAACGCTTCCATCCCATCTCACCCGTCTCCACCCGCCTCCAACTGCCAGGTGCCAAACGTTTCATACAGAGATTTAGCCCGTTAACTGAGTCAGTCCCCCTTCTACGCAGTGGCTCTTGGAGCTCCCATCAGTCATTCCCCCTTTATGAAGGAGCAGTTTTCCACGCTCTCATAGACTAGGATTTAACAGAGGTCGGGCAGAAGAAAGGCTGCAGGCTCTGGGAATCTAGGAGGAGAGGAAAAAGGAAGGGACAGGCCATCAAGGGGATAAAAGGGAGGAAGGAGGCTAGGAAGACAGTGAAGATGAGGGACTACCAAATTTCCTGACTTCGTCATTTTGCCAGGGGTTGGTGTGCATATTATAGAAAGCAAGCTGAGCAACGTTCCTTCTGACCTGGAATGAAAAGAGAAGGAATGTTCCTCAATATTCTAACCCGTCAAACTAGTGCAAAGATTCCGTTTTGCCACTAAAAAAAACTGGCTCAGCTGGCCAAGAAGATGGAGTTCTCAAAACTGTTGCCTCGGTTAACAGCATCTCTACTTCTGTTGTCATTTCTTCCCTCATACCTCATTCCCGACTCACATATACCACCTTCAATTTCTGAGCAGATTAGGGCCAAGTGTAGCTGCTCTCCTGATTTTGTGCATTTCTTGAGGAAGGCAGTGAGCACTTCTAGACCTAAGTAGCAGTGGCAGCCATGGGGATATAAGGGTCCTAGAGCTGCCTCACCTGTTTAGTGCATCCAGGCTCTAATAGCCTATGAGATGGCTGTTCAGAGACCTCAGCTGAACACAGACCCTTACAAGGTAGGGAAATGACAGTGTGGGGAGCTCATACATCAGAGGTGAGACCTTGATGCAGAAGAGACTCTATGGCTGCTATGACTTGCTTCAGTGGCTGGACTTTACACACACTCTGGACTCCAGCAGAGTTGTGTAAAATTTCCCTAAATTCAAAAAAATATTTTTACCTCTTACTATTTGTCAAGCAGGCACCAGGAGACACATGAGACCACAGAGATGAAGAAAACACAATCCCCAACAACCCCAACCCCCAACAACCCCACCTTAGTAGCCATAAGCTACCTCATATATCTGTTATTGGACTCACCATTTCCTCGCAAACCGGAGGGGAAGATCCTTGAGGACAGCGAATATCCTTGTTTCTTTAGTGCCTATTACAATGGCTGGTCCATTGCAGAAACTCGATGTGTAATCAGGAAGAACAAATCTGACTCCACACTGGATCGGTTTCTTTTACTCTAACCTTTGTATTCGATCGCACGAGCTCAAGCAGGCATGAAACCGAGCAGGACCCTGCGGGGCCCTCTCAAGTACAAATCCTTCCTGTGTCCCTCATTTCTTGTCTGTAGGAAACAGGCTTCATTCAGCCTCCTAGACCTTCCCCGAGTTCCAAAGGGCAGATTCAAACAGTTGCTAATCAGGGAACGGAGGGAATGCAAAACAAAGGAGGAGCAGTCCAGAAACAATAGTGCAGGGCTTCCCTGGTGGCACAGTGGATAAAAATCTGCCTGCCAATGCAGGGGACACAGGTTCGTTCCCTGGTCTGGGAAGATCCCACATGCCGCGGAGTAACTAAGCCTGTGAGCCACAACTACTGAGCCTGCATTCTAGAGCCCGTGCTCCGCTACAAGAGAAGCCACCGCAATGAGAAGCCCACGCACTGCAATGAAGAGTAGCCTCCGCTCTCCACAACTAGAGAAACCCTGCACATAACCCAACGCAGCCAAAAATAAATAAGTGAAAATTTTAAAAACAAAAACTTAAGAAACAATAGTGCAGCAGTGGGGCAAGTTCCCGGTTCCTCCGGAAAGAATATACGAACCAATATCTTTGAGTTCTACTGCAGGAACTAAAGGCACCCACCCAGGTGGAGGATGTTATCTTCAGGCTGAGCACGAGGTTCCTGGAGCACCGCCCTGCTACCTCACCACCAACCAATCAGAAGAAAGCCACGCACACGTTGCAGCCCTCACTCCAAATTTTGCCCGTGAAAACTTCTCCCCGCAAGCCACCAGGGAGTTTGGGGGTTTTTGCGCAGAAGCCACCTCTTCTCCTGGCTCAGCCCTGCAATAAACCTTTCTCTGCTCCAAATTCCAACATTTCAATTAGGCCTCACTGTGCATCGGCCACGGGAACTTGTGTTTGGGAACAGGCAGGCAAATGAATCGCTAAGGGCGTGTGGCCTATAGCTTAAAATATACATAATGGCCCCTTTCTGTGAACCCTGCCTCCCACGCTTCAGCCTTAAATTAAAATACATTTGTCTGTAGCTCAAGGCAACATCTCAACCAGGCCAACGTTTGAAAGGCCGCAGGAACAAAAAATGTAACTAATCCCCTCCAGGTCTGGTTGGCACCAAGAAATTGGCCAGGTCTATTGCCTTTTGACCTTTCCTCCCGCCAGCACCTCCCCTCTTTGTAGCGCAAAAGAAACTAGCGTCCAAACCCGGGCAAGATGGTACTTTAGGATGGTAAGCCCACCATCTTCTTGGTTTGCTGGCTTTTCCAAACAAAGTCTGTTCCTTGTCTCAACACCTCATCTCTCGATTTATCAGCCTTTCGTGGGGTGAGCAGTACCAGCTTGCATGCGGCAACAAATACAGGTGACAACCAAACGGGATTATAAATAAAGAGAATCCTACTTTTTCACTAACGCGAGAGACTTCCATTTTCCTAATGGATCTTCAATAAGTCATGGCTGCAAACGCTTTCGTTTTGACTCCTCTCCGTCAACGGTCTATGATATGTTAACAAAGCACAAACAAACTCAGGAAGCACCTTCAATTTTTAGTAACCCTTTTGTACCCTAAAAAATAATCCCCGCAATAACGTAGTTTATCTTTTAAGTAAGTTTAACAAACCTGGTCTTCCTAAAGCCGGGCCGCCTGCAGTAGCAACTTCTTCCAGCCCCTCTTCCATCAAGCAACCTCCCAGATTTAAATATACCCCGGAGGAAAACACATTCCCTCCCGGCAACTGTTGCGTGAACCCACAGCTGCTGCCTATTGTTAGGCAGCAGCGCAAAGCAATCAGACTTTCTTTGTATCAGCTGAAAAAACAAGAAAATCACACATCCACGCCTAACTGCTCACACCTGTGCTCGCAAAGGTGGCAGCAGCTCTGAGCGTCTTGTGACTGAATCCGGAAAATTGTCTACTTCAAGCAAAGTGACTCAGTAAGCTTCAGACCTCTCTGCCTGCTACATATGATTTGGAATACACATATTTGTTCCTTTTTCCTGGTAATCTTTCAAGTCTAAGCTCTACCCAGTACAGGACTTCCAGATCACAGCTATAAGCAGAGATCCCAGACCTAGAACTTCAGTGGTCAGTTGGCAAATTGGCCAATAGGACCTCCTTAAGTGCAGAGAGACTTCAAGAGAGAAACTGAAACGCAACCCATAAGCAGACTCTGTTTCCAAAAAATAATGGCACCAACTTATTGTGTGCTTACTATACGCCAGGCACTGTTTTAACCGTTGTCTCAGTTCTTACAGGTAAGGGAAGTGAGGCATAGGTCTGCTAAGTAACCTGCCAAAGATTGCACAGCTAACAGATGTGAACCCAATTAACTCCATGTGTTTTTTTAATTAATTTATTCAACTCACTACTCTTAACACAATTAAAAATACTTATCTTAAACCAATTATAATTTACTGATTTTAAATCAACAGAGCCTTTAAATTAGTAGAATTTTTATTCATTTATCTTTGCCATAGACTCCAAATTCTCTAGGTGTGGCCAATCATCAGGAATCATTCCAACTCTCCGCTCCCTTCATCCCTACCTATCAAAATCCTATACACCTTCAAGATCTAACTCAAATACTCCCTCCTCTCTGAACGTTTTTCTAGTCATGTAGCTAGATACAATCTCTTCTTCCTCATATTTCAGTTGAGAACTACATTTACATCTTGCTGTGAAACAAAGAAGTGAGAACAGTGAGAGATGTGGGGAAAAAAAATGTAAAGTAGAAGAGATGTCGGAATAGTCCCAGCATAAGAAATAAGCCAGAAGGAAATATGTATAACTACCACAAATCTACATGGTAAAGGAAGCTGGGAAGAGTGTGAACCATTTGGCATGAGAATGTGCCAGGATGAAAACCACAAGGTCATAAAGAGGACAACTATTAATTGCTAATATCCTGATCACAGGGTCAAGCGAACAATGGGAATCCAGCATAAGAGTCAAAATGATCAAATAATTTAAATTGGTAAATGTCAGAACATAAAGTCAAAAAGAGTCAACTAATGGAAAGAGAATAGTCAAAACCATACAGAAAGTTTAATTACTTAATGCAGTATAATAAGTGGTCAGCTGGTTTAATGTCAAATTATTTCAGTAGAATTTGGGGCAAAAAGTATAATTTTGGAAGACATACCATTATTGACTGGCTCTTCCAAGGTAGGAGAGGAGTAGCTTCATTGTATAACACGCTAACAATTTTTTGGATCCATCATATTTTCACATTCTATTAATCATCCTGTTGATTTTTTGTACAATACCTCACTTGGTAGTCAACAGACTAGAGAATCCAAGCTGTACCTAGATCTTTTTTTTTTTTAATGCTTAGAAACCTTGTCAAAATCCTATAATGAGAGGACATGGTCTAGTCAGAGGGAAGGTCCACATTTGGCACAAAGCTTTGTGAAGGGACCTGATTCAGAGTTCTAGTCCTTAGCCCATTTCTTATAGTTGGGATCTGCCCAAACTCTCAATCAGTGGTTCCCATATGCCAGCTCATGGAACCGTGTCAGTCTGTGATAGAGTTTACCCCTGCTAGGGATGAAATGAAAACAAAAACAAAGATAACAAAGACTAAATTTAATTATGCTTTTGTTCTTAATTTGTGATTTGTTTATTTTTTAATTTTGTTTTTTATAGCGACTAAGTTAGTCATATAATTTAATGTAGTCAACTAAAATGGTTGTTTTTATTTTAATAGTCCAGCCTTCCTGCTTGCTTGTTTTTAAACTGCCTTCTCTTTCATCAAATAATAATAGTAGTTGGTATTTGTGTGTGTGTGTGTTGTGTGTATGTGTTCTTACATGGCAAAATAAATTCCTGGCAATTTAATATTAGTTCTCCAAGTATATACCTACATTTACCTATACACACACAGACACACACAATTTTTTTTTCAACTGGCCTGGGAACCTCTGCTCAGAAAGATGTTGATAAATTTAAAAAGGGTATGGAAGGATTAGCGCAAAGCAATTCCAATTAACAGCTAAACTCAGCAGTCTTATCCTGCTGGTGGTAGGAGGCCATTTTCTTCAAGTACAAAGGACAGTAAATTTTATTTAGTTGAGTTCCTCAATAATATAAATTTCTTACAAGAGTCCATCATAGGGAAATCTATGAATTAATATTGTTAAGCTAAGGTATTAAGACACATTACTTATAATCCCTTCCATTTAATGCACAGAGCATGTAAATAGTGCTTCTGAACCTTCTAAAGAGAGATGCATTCATATATTTACCCTTGAATCAGGCACTCCCATAATGCAGCATATTTGTATTTATAGATTTTTTTTTCTTTGGAACTCAGCCTCACAGACACTTCAGCGCAGTCTCTCGCCATCCTTTTGCAGCTTCCTGGTGGAGATGACATTTGCTCAGCTAGAGAATAGACACTTTCTGGTTGAGTTGCTCATCACACTGATACCCCAAGGCCTGGCTGATTTGCTGTCAGAGGACTCCAGCTGTTTAGCTGCCGTGATGTGTCTTTCATAGGAAAAGACATTTCCTGGAACATCAACAGCTTGTTAAGGACTGGGGAGTGCAGGGGAGAAAACTTGAAACTTTGGAGGAACAGAGTGGTTTGAACTTGGAGGAGGCATGAAGACGCCCCCCATCTGTGTTTGAAAGACTCATTTTCAGAGCTAACCTTACAATTTGTGATGAGGAACCCTCCACAGCTTAGAAGGCTGAGTGTTGGTAGGAGAAGCAGTTCTCTTACCCACCCTAGGGGTGAGCAGATCGGATGAGGATATAAAACTCATCAAAGAAGCTAGAAAACTCATGAAATGGTCAGCAATATCACTTCAATCCGATTTTCTTTGTGCCTTGATTTCTGAAAATCAAGGATGAAGAATACTCTCGGGCACACTTATAAGACCCAGAGGGCAAAAAACTGACCAAAGATCCCTGGATTCTAAAGGCCCCTTTGGGAAACAGAGTTGGTAGCCAGAGCAGGCAGGATGGAGGAGGAAACAGAGGGCTAACAAAGCTGTGCTTGCCAATCTGAAGCCCAGGTGGGCCAATTAGCTCTGCTTTCTTCCACAGCCACCGACTGACCCCTGAATTCTGGCCAGTCATCTCAGGTCTGTGCCATTGGTCACAGGGGTCACCGAGAGAAGGTGGTTGGCTCCAAGTGTCACCTCTATGTATGAGGGGCAGCACAGCAACACTTCAGGGCACCAAGTTCTATTTATTGGCCTGCTGGAGTCCTTCTGTCCCCATCCTTTCCACCATCACAGCTCTTCTCATTCTATATTGTCATTGTCGCATTTCCTATTTGTTTTTCCCACTAAACTGGGCTCCTGGAGAACAGAAACGGTGTCTTACTCAACTCTGTAACCCTGGCGCCTCACACAGTGTTGGCACGTAGTAAGTGCTGAATAAATCTGTGCCGAATGAGTGTTGAAGGGCTTCAGGGTTCCCAGCCATTGTCTTATATTAACTCACTGGAAAAAAAATTCATTTTTTCTGGAAAAAAAATACCGAAAGGAAATTCATGTAATTCACTCTGAAAATTTGAATGGATAAAAGTCTTTGCAAAAATATTACCTATGTGTAAGGGACAGATGTGGATAGTAACAAATGAAGTAGTCTGCCAGGGTAACATCAGCCTCGAAAGGTTGCTGATCAGTGGCCTAACCGTGGCTTGTGCAACTCCATATTCAACAAAACTTTTTGAATAAAAAAAATCATAATCTGCATTCACAATGTTGATATTTTGGCCCCAAATGTCAGTTGGGAAAATGTCAGGAGGAGGAATACCCAATGAGTTAGCTACTATTAGCATGTCCATTTTACAGAGAGAGAAACTGAAAGTCAGAGTGTTTATGTGATTTTCCCAGTCACTTTAAATGCCAGAGAGCCAGGATTCAAACCCAGGTCTTAGTTTTTTTCCAAAATTTTATTTGGAAAAATTTTTTAAATACAGAAAAGTTGAAGGAGATTGAAAATCATAAACTCACCACCTAAATTCTATAATTAGCATTTTTCTATATTTGTTTTATCCATCCATCTATCCCTCTATTCATTGATAAATCCATCTTAATTTTGGTGCATTTCAGAGTAATTGTAGACATCAACATACTTCAGCCTACATGCTATATGATTATAGCATGCATATCATTAACTAGCATTTAATATTTGTTTGCACAGCTTTTTACATAAAATTTACTTATAATGAAATGCACAAATCTTACATGTACATTTGCTGGGTTTTAACAAATGCATACACTTAGCTACCCAAACCGCTATAAAGATTTAGAACACTGACGTTCCCCCTAGAAAGTTCCCTCCTGCCACTTCCCAGTCAATCCTACCTCCATCCCCAGAGGCAACTACTATTCTTACATTATTCCACCATATTTAGTTTTTCCTGTCCTACAGTGTATATAAATGGAATCATAAAGTACATACTCTTTTAGGTAATAATTCATCTATGCCATTTTGTAAATCAGTATTTTGTTCCATTTTATTATCGAGGGGTTATGAATATACCCCACTTTATTTATCTATTCTCCTGTTAATGGATACTGTTTCCACTTTCTGGCTATGAGAAATACTGCTGCTATGAACATTCATATACAACTCTTTGTGTGGACATATATTTTCACGTCTCTTAGGTATATACCTAGAATGGAATTGAATGGTCATAGGGTAGATATATTTTTAGTTTTATAAGAAGTTGCCAGACCCTTCTCCCAAAGTGGTTGTACCATTTTAACACTCCCACCAGCAATGTGTGCCAGTTTCAATTCCTCCACATCCTCACTAACACTTAGCTTTATCACTCTTTCAAATTTTAGTCATAGTGGTAGGTATGTGGTAATATCTAATAGTCTGACTCAGATATTTGTTTTATTTCAAAATGATTGCTTTTACAGCCTTACTACACAGATGTATGTATGTATATAAGAAATAACCAGATATTCACAGTACAAGGCACAATGCGAGAAGTGCAATATAAACGAAGTACCAAAACATCACAGAGGAGGGAGCTAAGACTTTCAACTGAGATGTTCAGTAGGTTTTCATGATAAATGATATTTATGTATTTATTCAAAATATTAAGAACTTATTAGGTACTGGTATATATATATATATATACACACCAGTAACCAATATAACAATATAACAGTAACTAAAACTACAAGGGTCCCTGTCATGGAATATAAATTCTAGTGGGGTGAGGGGACACAATAAACAAACAAGTAAAATGCATTTCAGATGGTGATATAATACAGGGTAAAATAATTTGGGGTGGGAAGGTAGGAAGAGCTGACAGCAGGTGGTTATTTTATATAAGATGGTCAAGGCATTTGAGATGGACCCTGAAGAATTACGGGGATTCAATGTGAAGGAGATAAGTGCAGGAACTTCAAGTGGGGAAGGGTACACACACAGAAAGCATTGTGTAGTAGGAAAGGACAAAGGCTAAGGTGAGTGTGCTAGGAATCTCAGGTCCATCTTGGAGCATAGTGGGAGAAGAAGCCAGAAAGACTGGGGAGGGCCATTTAGGGATCCTGTACCTATTTCAGCAGGCAACAGAGAGATAACGAATGGATTTGAGCAAGAATGAATCTTATCATCATCTGAAACTAATTATGTATGTCAATTTCTAGCTCAGTAAAAAATAAAGAACCCAACCACAACCACATTATAGGAAAATTGAATTTGTGGCATTCTATTCAGTTGAGTAAACATTTTGCAGTATCTATTATGTGCTTCACAGAGAGGACGGTAGGAAAGAGAAACTAAAGACTATGGTGGAGAGTAGGGGACCTCATGAGTCATCTGCTATCATTGTCCAGGCTTAAGGCAATGAACATCTTAACAAAGGATGTGGAAATGGTAATTGAATGATGGAAGACTTATTGAGGAGGCAGAATTGAGAGCCCTGGTGACTGGATGTGGTGATGGGAAAGGTGCTAATCTCTCTTCTGCTTATAGCATATAGCTACCCTCCAGTAGCAGCAAATTTGAATACTGGCAGTAGTTCCCATATAGAATGGGGCCTACCTCTTGTAGAATTAGGTCTTTTTCCCTTGCCTTTGCTAGAGTGTGGCCCTCTACCCACCACTCTAGAGTAACTGTGTCCGTTTGAACATTTGTGCTTCTAAGCAATATCATAGAAATCGCAACCACGTAGGCCACGGCATCCAAGAGAATGAAAAATGCTTACTGGGATTTTTGCACATGGCTAAAAAGGTGGTTATTTCCAAGGAATATCAAAAGGAAATACCAAGGAATGTCATCACCACCACCAAAATTCCTTCTTCCACTAACTTGTCAAATGCCTGACAGTTTCACCATTCAGTGAGAGAATTCAGAGACAGGCATTCAACATTTAGGCCCTTCTGGAATCGTGTGCATTGAAATTATATGGAAACATTTTTGCTTGAGAGAAGCAAGAGATTGGAATGGGTTCATGTATCTGGTGCCTCAATTACCCTTTTTCACTGAGTAGAATAAGGCCCTCAGAGAACAGGACTCTTGAGGTAAAGTGAAGATGGGTGGTGGGGATATTAAGAGAGTCTACAACAGGAAACAAGCCCAGATAGAGCTCCAACTTGTGGGTGTCTGGGTGCCTATGCCAGTCAGTCAAGGCTATGAATGAACGAGAGAATGGGCCACTAGAAGGCAATCTTAGCAAGATATCTTCTTCAAAGATTTTCCCGTTATCAAAGTGCTGGGTGTGGAAAGTCCAAAAAGGTAAGAATCACTGACCTAACTAATAAAGCTTTATCTGCAATAAATCAAAGCTCTGAAACTTAAAAATGCCAGTGTCGGACTTCCCTGGTGGCACAGTGGTTAAGAATCTGCCTGCCAACGCAAGGGACACAAGTTCAAGCCCTGGTCCAGGAAGATCCCACATGCCGTGGAGCAACAAAGCCTGTGCGCCACAACTACTGAGCCTGTGCTCTAGAGCTCGCGAGCCATAACTACTGAGTCCACGTGCCACAACTACTGAAGCCTACACGCCTAAAGCCCGTGCTCTGCAACAAGAGAAGCCACCACAGTGAGAAGCCCGCGCACCCCAACGAAGAGTAGCCCCCGCTCGCCGCAACTAGAGAAAGCCCGTGTGCAGCAATGAAGACCCAACGCAGCCATAAATAAATAAATACATTTATTTTTTAAAAATGCCAGTGTCATATAACTTAGGTTCCTGGCCCAAGACACCTGACCATCTTCTGCATGCGTCTCAAATATTTCCTCCTCCAGCACCCTCCACTCTCTCAAAATGCGGTACTTACAGAATCACTGAGGAGAGCCTCCTTGCTCACCTCTTGTTCAGCACCTGCTACATCCATGTCCGCATACTCAGTGAACACCCGCTACTTGGTTAAAGAGGCTGCAGCCTTTCAGAGCAGTGCGGGGAGGGTGGATCTCAACTCACCATGTGTCAGAGTAATGAATAGGGGAAGCGAAGCGAAGCGAAGCCAATGATCGACAGCAGCAGTAGCTACAAGGAAACCTCCAACCAACCTTCACACTGCTAGCTTTAACTTAAAAGCCACTGAAGAAAAGGGACCTGTGCGTTACAGGACAAAAGGCAGTGCCTGGGCAGAGTACACATTGGATCGATGTGTGTTGAGTGAAAAAGTCAGAAAAGTAGCATGAGGCCAGGTAGAGATGCCCAGTGACCAGAGGTAGATATTTGCTTTTGGAGAAAAAAAAAATCCTGCACCTCCCACTCCATTCTGTAGCATCTGGTTTTTCTTCTAAATGCATGAAACTGTCTCTCTTTTGTTCCTTTATTAATACTTAAGAGATGCATCCATTTCCATGGGATCTGACTGTGGGTGTACCTGCTGGTGACTGTAGCATCACTTCTTCTAATCCAAAGAATGAGCCTGGTTTACATGGGAGACCCACTGATTTGGACCCTACACACATGTAATTGGTGATGACTTAACCAGTGGCTACTATAAACAAGCTAATCAGGCGTCTACTTAATCTATTCAAAGAAATATTCAGCTAACCAATTATGGAAAACCCAAGAATAAATCATGTTAAGATGTTTAAGTGGCTCTTCTAAGCACCCATATGCCAGGCAATAGAATATTTAAATGCTTCACTAATTCAGACTTGTCTCTGCTCAGCATCTCCATCATTTGTTCCCAGTCACTGATCACATATCTTAGTCTATGAAATATGGAGAGTGATATGGCTGCACAGGTATAGCTAATGCTAGGTGGTCCCTGAAAAGCTTGGAATTTGAGCTGAGAGACAAAAGCCCCAAGAGACTGCCTTAAAATGTGGAGAGTTCTCTGAAGTCAAACAAGGATATTCTCATGAGTTTAAAAAAAGAATAAGAATCTTTATCCACTTCAGTTAAACTCTATCACTCTGTACATGGTTTCCACTTGTTATATGCCACTAGGATCTGCTCTACCTTGGGAAAAACAAAACACTTCTTTTAGGTCTGTAGAGATGTCCAAGTAGCTTCTAAAATGAAGTGAACACTCCAGGTAGTTTATCTTCCCATTTATGGAGAAAGAAGCCTTTTCTAAGTACTTTAACAGAAGTCTTTAAAACATATTCCTCAAGTGGGGGAGAAGAGAGAGAGAGAGAGAGAGAGAGAGAGAGAGACTGAGATCACGGAAGACCTGGGAGTCGAGACCAAAATATGAAGGCTAGAAATCACAGCCCCTGCTTGCCAAAGTATACCTAGGTTGAGATTAGCAGGACCAGTGGGTTCTCTGTCTTAACAAAGGTAATCCAACTTATTATATCCCAGATGAGATTGGAAATGATGAAATATTTAGGAAGAGAAAAGGAACAGAGTCCGTCTCTAAATAACCAACAATAGCTTTAGTTCTGAAAATAAACAATAAGAAGAGCAGTCATGGCAATCCAGGGACAATAAGGCAAGTAAGAATAAAAGAATAAAACAGAATGGAATATTTTCCCTTACTGTGGACCATGGAGAGAGAAACTGGTAACATGGAAAGGCCCAATCTGAACGCTAAGGAAGAGAGAAAAAGCTAGAATGCCAGTCTCTGCCTTTACATTTCCTTTCCAACCCAGCTTGCTTTTAGCACCTCAGAGAAAAGAGGAGACCATACATAGCAGGGAAAGTGCTATATTTCTTGATACTGAAACGGCAGTCAGGAGACCTATCCTCTGGTCCAGCTCTGTGCCTTCCTGGCTGTGTGACTGTGGGCATTTCACTAAACTTCTCATGACTCCAGTTATCTGGTGTGTAAAATAAGACTCTTGGTTTAATTGTGTAACTATGTATACAATGCAATTGTGTAAAATATTTCAAAGCTCCTTAAATATTATAAAACATTACATGATATTATAACTGCTCTAATATTCTATGTTCAGTGATCCCATGTACCCAAGAAATAATTTCCAGACCACAGAGATTCAGCTGAGGAGAGAATGTACATGTGTGTGCGTTCACAGAGAGGGAGGAGGGGAAGAGCGCACAAGAAAACCAACCAGAAGAAAATAGATGGTTTAAAAATAAATTGATGTCTAGTTACTTTGATTTACTCTAAAGAAGTCTACAACCTAGATAGGTCGCAGCCCAAAAAGTCTTTCTTGGACACGCACTCAGATTGTCAACACAAATCCTGCCTCAAAGTCATGCAAAGGAAATTCTCTTGTGAGCTTTTAAATCTTCATCAGCTGCTATGTTGAAAATGAAGGTTAGATGAGCTACATGGTGGGGAATAAACCAACAAGACCCTATTTCTATACCGTATTTACATGGTGTTCGAGTGTAATAGAAATCTTGCTTTCTTATTGGCAAGATGAATATGATTTTTAGAAGACAAAGAACCAATCCATACTCAGTACAGGGTTTGGCAAACATTTTCTGCAAAAAACCAGATAGTAAATATTTTAGGCTTTGCAGGTCATACACTGCCTCCGTCACATCTTCTTCGGGTCCGTTTTTTTGTTTTTTTATAATTGTTTAAAAACCTGAGTAGAAAAACAGGCCGTAGGCTGGATTTGACCTGCTGGCAGTAGTTTGCTAAGCCCTGCCTTAGAAGAATTCTAAGCAATCAAGCAACAGTAGTAGTGAGACCACAAATCTACCAAGTGTTTAAGTGACCGAAGTTAACTGGACTTTGAGCAGATGAATCTATCAAGCTACGTTCCAAAAGAACTGTGGAAGAATGTATAAGCTAGGCAGCATGTTGAGGCCCTTAGAGAACAGCCACAGCATTTCTTCGAAGTATTAATACTGATATTATTTATAGCTATAGGATTTGAACCCCTACAGACTGACTCCAGGGTACTGTCATATTCTGGAATAGCACTTTGTGAGTGACTTCATGGAGGCATCTCACATGTTAGATTAACAGGGGATCCCTTACTCCTTCTGTAAATCAACTGCTATTCTCTCACTGATTTACATGAAAATTTCAGATGTACTCGTTCTTAACAAATTAGTCTTAAGCTTCACTGCCTCCTTCCCACTTTCCCCCAATCTTCTCTGCCAAGTACTTAATGAGGTATAAACAAACACTTACAAATACAAAAGGCAGCCCAATATTTAGAGGACTCCTTTGGGAATCTTTTAATAAGCTGAAGAGTCCTTTCAAAAAATGAGGGATCCCTCAGTAGAACAGACTAGAAAGTCCAGAAATAAACACAAGCACATACAGGAATTTAGTACCTGCTGAAAGTGGTATCTGAATCCATGAGGGACAGATAGATAGTTGAATAAATGGTGTTGACAGAACTAGGGAGAAATCCAGAAAAATGTAAAGTTGACTCCACAACTCACACCGGAGCCAAATAAATTCCAAATAGATCAGAGTGTTAACATGAAAAATAAAACCATGAAAAAGACTAGAAAAGTGAAATAAGGTTAAAAATAATCTTCGAGTGGGGAGAAGTCCTTTCTAAGTATGACAAAAACCCAGAAGCCAAAAAAGAAAAGTTCAATACAGTTGACTGCGTAAAAATAAAAATTCCTTCAGGGCAAAAACTTCCATAAGGCTAAAAAAAATGGCAAACAGAGAAAATATTTGCAACTTATATCACTGAAAATGGGTTTTAATATTAAAAAAGATATCCTATAAATCAATTTTGAAAGACCAACAACCAAATACAAAATGGTCAAAGGATAATAGATTGTTTATAGACAATGAAACACCAAATTAAACATGATAGTTGCTCAATTTCATCCATAAGAGAAATACAAATTAAGACCTCACTGAGATACTATTTTCCACCTATCAGACTGGTGATGATGAAAAAGTTTGCTAACACAGTGTGCTAGTGAGGATGTAGGGAAATAGTCACTCTCCCAAGTTGTTGAAGGGAGACTAATCTCCATACAACCTGTATGGAGATCAATTTTCCCATATCAAATTTAAAATGCACTTACCTTTGGACCTAGAAATTCCACTTTTAGGAATTTATCCTACAGGTATGTTCATGTATAATAAATGACAAATGTATAAAGATATTATTTGGAGTATTTTTGTGGTAGCTACACATTACAAATATTTCAAATGTTTATCAATAGGAAACTTGTTTATCAATTTTGTTAGAACCAAACATTGGACATCTATATGTTACTGGTAGAAAATGCCCTGCAAAATATATACTTAAGTGTAAAAGAACATAACAACGTTTTTAGTATGCTACAATTTGTCTAAAATCTGGGGAAATATATATGTATATGAAAGTAAGCAGAGCATAATGGTTAAGAGCATGGCTTCTGAAGTCAACTAGCTTGGATTTAAATCTTGGCTCTACCACTTAATAACAATGTGCCTCAATCTCCTCATCTGTGAAATGGGGATAAGTATATTACCTACCTTGTTGGGCTTTTGTTTTTAACTTTTTTTTTTCCCGCTGTACCACGTGACATGCAGGATCTTAGTTCCCCGACCAGGGATCAAACCGGCGCCCCCTGCAGTGGAAGTGCAGAGTCTTAACCACTGGACCACCAGGAAAATCCTCTTCGTTGGGCTTTTTTTGAGGATTGAATTACTTAGTTAATGTTTGTAAAAGTCTGAGAACAGTGCCTGACACATAGTAAGTACTATTTAAGGATATGTTAAATAAATAAACATGCAGAGAATATACTTGGGACGTTACATAGGAAGTTATATCTGGCTAAAGGACAAGAATAAAAGACATATTTATACCTTTTGAATATTGTATCAAAAGCTTAAATAGGGCTTCCCTGGTGGCACAGTGGTTGAGAGTCCGCCTGCCGATGCAGGGGACACAGGTTCGTGCCCCGGTCCGGGAGGATCCCACATGCCGCGGAGCGGCTGGGCCCGTGAGCCATGGCCGCTGAGCCTGTGCATCCGGAACCTGTGCTCCACAACAGGAGAGGCCACAACAGTGAGAGGCCCGTGTACCACAAAAAGAAAAAAAAAAAAACCTTAAATAATACCTATTTTTAAAAATTAAATAATTTTAAGTATAAATGATTTCTGTTCCCTAGCATCTTAATACTTGGCATCATCTCCTCCCACTTATCCTCTTCTTTGGTACGTAATTTCCACTTTCCATGCCTTTCACTGTTGCTTCTTACTAATTTTAGTATCCCTTTCCTTTCCATCATCTCAGTCTCCTCACTTGTCTCAAACTTTCTACACTCATTCATGATTTCACTACCTTTCTGCTGCTGACTCCCCAGGGCACCTTTCACCAAAATGTCAGCCTCACATCCTCAGAGCTTCAAATCTAGATATCTCATCAACTCAAACTCAGCATGTCAAAGTGAGCATGTCATCCCCCTCTCATCTGAACCTCCCTTTTATCTCCCAAGCTAGAAACTGGATTCTTTACTTTGACTCATCCCTCCACTTCACCCCCTAGATCCACTAAATGCATCAATTTACCCTTTCACATATGTCTTCCTCACATTTGCTAGGGCAGGCATATTGCTCTAGACCAAAGTGAATAATGTGCATACTTATTACCTGGAGAGCTTGTTAAAATGCAGATACTGCATCAGTAGGTATGGTAGCCAGCCTACAAGATGGCCTCTAATGAGCCCCATCTCCCAGTATTCACTGCCTGTATTGTTTCCTCCTATATTGCATGGAGACCTATATTAGTCTCCATGAACAAAAAATAGGAAAGAAGTAATGGTATGTCGTGTCTCAGATTAGATTATAAGACAATGTAGCTTTTGTCTTGGTTGTTCTCTCTCTCTCTTAGATCACTCACTTTGGGGAAAGCCAGCTACCATGTGGAGAAGTCACTTAGACAGCCTATGGAGAGGCCAACATAGTGACAAATTGAGATGTCCAGCCAACAGCTAGTGAAAACTGAAGCCTGCCAACACCACATGAGTGAGCTTGGAAACAGGCCCTTCAGTTCCAGTTAAAACTTCAAATGACTATAGCTCCAGCCAAAATCTTGACTACAGACCTAGAGACCCTGAACTAGAATCATCTAGCTAAGCCACTCCTAGATTCTTGACCACAAAAATGTGAGATAAATATTTGTTGTTTTAAATTGCTGAATTCTGAGGTACTTTGTTATATAGCAGTAGATAAGATACAGTAGGTCTGGTGTAAGGCCTGAAAAATTCTGCATTTCTAACAAGCCCCCAGGGGACACCAACGTTGATGCTGTTGGATCTTGCTTTAGTAGCAGGCCACATACCACTGCAGCAGCTTCTCACCTAATCTCTACCTCAATTATCTCTCTGCTCCAATCCTGTTACATCCCTGTTTCCCAATGTAGGTTGGTTCCCTATTACCTACCATGTAAAGTCAAAGTGCGCAGCCTATTATCAAAATGACAAGTGGAGAGGGTGTGGAGAAAACGGAACCCTTGTGTACTGTTGGTGGGAATGTAAACTGATACAGCCACTATGGAGAACAGTATGGAGGTTCCTTAAAAAAACTAAAAATAGAGCTACCATATGACCCAGCAATCCCACTCCTGGGCATATACCCAAAGGAACTGAAATCAGTATCTCCAAGAGATAGCTACCACCCCATGTTCATTGCAGCATTATTCACAATAGCCAAGATAAGGAAACAACCTGAATGTCCTTCATCAGGTGAATGGATAAACAAAACGTCACAGTTTCTTATCCGTTCATTGGATATTCATAGAAATGGAATATCATTTAGCCATAAAAAGAAGGAAATCCTGCCATTTTCAACAACATGGATGAATCTGGAGGGCATTATGCTAAGTGAAATAAGCCAGACAAAGACAAATATTACAGGGTATCACTTACATATGGAATCTTTTTTAAAAATCTGATTTCAAAGAAACAGAGAACAGAATGGTGGTTGCCAAAGCCTAACAGGAAGGGAAAATGGGATGATACAAGTCAAATGGTACATATTTTCAGTTATAAGAAGACACGTTCTGAGGATCTAACATAGAGCATGGTAACTATAGTTAATAATACAGTATTGTATACTTGAAAGATGCTGAGAGCATTCTCACCACACACACAAAAAGAGGTAGCTGTGTTAACTATGTAAAGTGAAGGGACATGTTAATTATCTTGACCTTGGTATCATTCCACAATGAGATATATATATATACATATATATATATATATATATATATGTATATATATATATCTCAAATCATCACGTTTAGTTTTTTTTTTAATAAATTTATTTATTTATTTTTGGCTATGTTGGGTCTTCGTTGCTCCACGCGGGCTTTCTCTAGTTGCAGCGAGCAGGGGCTACTCTTCGTTGCGGTGCGCGGGCTTCCCACTGTGGTGGCTTCTCTTGTTGCGGAGCACGGGCTCTAGGCACGCAGGCTTCAGTAGTTGTGGCTCACGGGCTCAGTAGTTGTGGCTCATGGGCTTAGTTGCTCTGCGGCATGTGGGATCTTCCCAGACCAGGGGTTGAACCCGTGTCCCCTGCACTGGCAGGCGGATTCTTAACCACTGCACTACCAGGGAAGTCCCAACACTTTAAATATATACAATTACATTTGTCAATTATGCCTCAATAAATTTTTTAAAAGGTCCACAGCCTGCCTTTCAAGATCCCTTAGGAGTTGGCTATATATATGTGCTTTATAGTCATTTTCCCCACAGCTCTCCACCAGGCACTTTCTGCTCCTGTTCACCTGATCTCCTCATCATCTTCTTCATACACCACATTTATTTCTGGTCCTAAGCTTTCTATTAGCAGTATCTCTCCTTGTTCCCTACCATCACCAATATGTATAAATGGAAGGTCTTCCATCCTCCTCTGCTATCCAAACTCAAGCTCCAAGGCCTAGCTCAGGTCCCATTTCCTCCACAAAACTTTCCCCACTTCATTTTTATCCAATAGTTTTATGAACTATTATTTAACTATTTATTAAATAAAGAATCCCAACTTCTAAGCTAGATTTTCAGCAACTTCAGGTCAGGAATAGTACCTCATAAGTCTTTTTTTTTTTTTAATTTTGGCCATGCCATGTGGCTTGCAGGATCTCAGTTCCCCAACCAGGGATTGAACCCGGGCCATGGCAATGAAGGCACCAAATCTTAACCACTAGACCACCAGGGAACTCCCCTCTCATAAGTCTTAATAGCTCCAGGGTACCTGGCATTGGGCTGGACACAGAAAAAGTAAGTAGGTGTCAGTTGACTGAATCTTCCTGTCACGTTCAATGTGGCTGCATGCCTACAAGCACTGCCAAAATGTACTCCTGGCTATTAGAGCCACAGAGAGAATCTCTGCAAAATCCACTCCCGTCTTCCCTATCTCCTTCCTCTATACCAAATTATTGTATCATTTATTTGTTACACATCACTGACAGGTAAAAAGGTAACATTTTGAGAGAACAATTTTTATTATAGGCAGCAATGAAAGAGAAAATAATGTCACAGTTAATGCAAACGCCATTTCATTTTGGATTTGAAATCCCTTCTATGATGTACTGTGAACTCATTAGGGTTTCCCTGAATAGTGTTGAGATCATCCATAAGAACACAATGGGAGGGACTTCCCTGGTGGTCCAGTGGCTAAGACTCCACGCTCCCAATGCAGGGGGCCCAGGTTCGATCCCTGGTCAGGGAACTAGATCCTACATGCATGCCGCAACTAGGAGTTCGCATGCCATAACTAAAGATCCCACAAGCAGTAATGAAGATCCTGCAGGCTGCAACTAAGACCCAGCACAGCAAAATAAATATGTAAATAAATAAATATTTTTAAAAAAGAACACAGTGAGAAAGGAGCCATGGGAGACCTGAGAATACAGTGGCTGATGAAGGAAGACTATCTGAGGGAGATAAATATTGCATAGATCACCCACAACAAAGGCAATGACAAAAACAAGTAACACAGAGATGGAGACCGAGGGAGGAAGAGAGAGAGAAAGAGAGAACCTCGAGGCCTTGTATATTCCACACATCAGATGATAGAGACCATTTTACAAAAGGATAACATCCACTATTTTTTGAGTGTTTATTGTCAGCCATTGTGCTAAACTCTTTGCACAAATCAACTGATGTTAGTCCATACAACAATCCCTGTGAGATCAGTGCTGCTATGGGCAGTCCTATTTCTCTGATGGCGAAGCTGAGGCTCAGAAAAGTTAAGGAATTTCCCCAAGATTGCCCAGCTAGGAGTTGTTTGAGCCTGGATTTGAACTTAGTACTACCTGAAGCCAAAAGCCATATTTTTAATCTCTACACTCTAGATACAGCCCCTATCCTCATTTTGGTAGACCTGCGATGGAAATATCTCTAGCAGATTCAGGAAATTTGGAAAGCAGGAAAAAGTTTCTATTTGGTGCCCATCCACACTCAGACACCTGGTAACCTCCTGCTACATGACTTCCCTCTGGCTACCCAGAGCACCTCATAAGGATGGGAAGAAATCCCAGCCTTATTCTTCCAACAAAGTACGTGTACTCATTCTATATTTCAGGCCCCTAATTCCACAGCCTGCGGGATAGCAATGAATGTAATGAAATAATCAAATCCTGTTACCAGGTAACTAATGGGTTACCCCTCCCAGGTAATATAAAGCATTAGCTCCATTAAAAGAGAAAACCCCTAAAGAGGAAATCTAATGACAGGAATTTGGACACCGTGGCAGGCCCACGGGGAAGAAGATTTGGAGCCAAAAGACATTTTCCTGCCCCTCCTCTCACGCCTATTCTTCCTTCTGGGTTTGACGTGTGCCTTAAACACATCATGGCTTGCACTTATTCAACAACCAGCAGTAGAACAAAATGTGACTTCTTCGAAAAAAAATCTAATGAAGTTTCCAATTCTCAATTAAAAGAAACATCTCTCCATCCATCTATTTATCCCTGCCAAGCGTTTGTGTTTTGAAGCTGGAAGTTTCATTATCTGAAATTTGCAGGCAATTACTAGGTCTAGTAACTCCCAAGATGTGAGCATTTTTCCAACAGTCTAAAGTGAAAAGTGGTTTTCAGTAAACCTGTGTGTGTGTGTGTGTGCGTGCGTGCATGCTTTAAGGAGTCTCTTTAGATAAGAAAGGTGTGATGAAGGCAAGTAGGGGAAGGGCCAGTGGGAATCATATCAGGCCATTTATTTGTCTTATTTGACATTGGGATCTCCAGAAGTATTAATAAGCAGCCCTCCACGTCCCAGGGGAAGCTTTTGGATTTACAGCTTTAAACAACGACTCATCCTCATTTTGGCACAAAGTCAAACCAAAATTTGTCGTAGTTTATAATGCTTGTTAACAAAGAACATCAAAAATTAATGCTCATTAGGGTGCTCATTAATATGCACGGTGCTCGCCAGTTTGACTTAATTAAGTGAAGCACCACTTGAAGATAATATTGTGGTCTAGCAGAGAGAGGAGGCTGTTCAGGTCTGAAGGGTGTTCCCTTGGGACAGCATTAGCAGCACTGCAGGGTGGGGTGCCTGCCAGCCTCTTCCTGAAACCCTTCCTGTTAGAAAACAGGAAGCTCTCAGAGAGCAAGTGGCTGTAGCCCCTGCTGTGATGTCTGATTCCACACTCCAGTTTTCCTGTTCCAAGACATTATTTGCTGAGATGAATGGAATTGAGGTCAACTGGTACAATCAGATCTTGGCCAAGAAAAAGACCCCTAAAGAGAGAAGGAAGCTCAGGAGCTTAGGCTCAAGACACAAGATTGGGGATGGGGGTTGGGGGTGGGGGATGGAGAATAATAGAAGGCGACAAAAAAAGAGACAGCAAAGTGAAAAAAAAAAGTAGCGAGCAAGGGAGAAACAGAGTGATACAGATATCCAGATACTGTCATATTCCAAAGCAGAGGACACACAGGTGGTGCATTACTATTTGTGTGAGGCTTTGCTAATTTTTTGTCTTGGTCAGTTTGAGGTTTCTGGGTCTGTTCTTTAAATGTTCAGGGTCATTTCAAAATCGTTAATTCCAGTGGGCCACTGTAGATAAAAACAAATGCTTGAGCTCTGGAACGTTTAGCCAGTGCTTTTTCAGAGAATCTTGAATTTGAAACAGAGGTAGGAAGCAATGGAGCAAACAAGAGTGTGACAGGGGAATTTGAATCCCAGCTCTACTACTTAGTGTGTAAATGTGTGACCTTGGAGAAGCCACTTCATGTCTCTAAGCCTCAGTTTCCTCATCTGTAAACTGTGAGGGTGAACTATATGAAATTGCCATTTCATTTTTGAAGATCGAAATGTTCAAATATCAGCAATTTCATATTCAACGTAATAAAAAGATTAAACCAAATAGCACATTTTAAGACAATTTTTAAACTGTAAAATGCCAAAGATCATTTATGATCAGTCATAACTGTTGCTACTTCAGAAAATATGCATATGGATTATATTATGCTCCACTTAATAAGAGCAGGTAAATCAAAGCAAACCTCTTTCCCAAATTTTGCCACAGGCCTTCCTGACTCAAGAGTCAAGGTTAGGATAGCCACAGCCAGGTCTATCACTGTGAACCAATATTACTGACACTGTTTAAGATCATTTAAAAATGTCCTGCCCATAGATAACTAATAAGGACCTACTGTAGAGTACAGGGAATTCTACTCAATTCTCTGTAATGACCTATTTGGGAGAAGAATCTAAAAAAGAGTGGATATATATGCACCTGTCAAAGCAGGCAGCATTACCTCTCTGAGAGACGTGTGCCCAGTACAATATGCCATTCACTTCTTATCTGGGTTGAATGGTAAATTATTCTAATACAATATCATATTCTGTATATGTATAACTGACTCACTTTGCTGTACAGCAGAATCTAACAAAACACTGTAAATCAACTATACTCCAATAAAAATTTAAAAATTTTTTAAATTAAAAATAAAAATAAATTTAAAAATAAATAAATAAATAAATAAATAATACATTAAAATGTCCTGCCTTACTGCAATAGGTATTTAACAGAAAGTGACCCAAGTAATTTCCAAGTGGGCCCCTAGATGTGTATATGTGCATGCGCACATGCACACACACACCACACACACACAGGCACACACACACACCCTCAGCCATCCTCCTACCTCTCCTCAAATTGACCCAAGGCTGTATTGGAAAAAAAATAAGAGTACAGAGTTGTACAGGAAGTATCCATAATGGGGCTTCCCTGGTGGCGCAGTGGTTAAGAATCCGACTGCCAATGCAGGGGACACGGGTTTGAGCCCTGGTCCGGGAAGATCCCACATGCTGCGGAGCAACTAAGCCCATGTGCCACAACTACTGAGCCTGCGCTCTGGAGCCCACAAGCCACAACTACTGAAGCCCGTGTTCCTAGAGCCCGTGCTCTGCAACAAGAGAAGCCACCGCAATGAGGAGCCCTCGCACAGAAACGAAGAGTAGCCCCTGCTCGCCGCAACTAGAGAAAGCCTGCGTGCAGCAACAAAGACCCAACACGGCCAAAAATAAATAAATAAAATAAATAAATTTATTTAAAAAAAAGAAGTATCCATAATGGCACATTTCGAAGTATCAATTATAGCAAGTCCAAGTACTACATAGGAGAAGAGGCGGGCCAGCGAAGCAAGGAATTTTACTAGCAGTTATTCAAGTTCTAGAAATCACAGCTGGCAATGGGTCTGGGTCAAGCAGGCTAGGCAAGGTAGAGTCAGAACAAAAGGCAACAGGGAAGGTGAGGGCAAGTAGTGGGTCAGAAGCCTGATAAACAAACAGTAATCAAGAGGCCACAGATGATTGAAGCCAGAATAAGACAGAAACTGGGAGCTCTGTAAAAGGTAGAAAAAGTAGCCGAATATCCAGAAACTGAGAGATATAATAGAGAACAAATTACGATTCAAACAAAATAGAAATGTCAGTCTGGGGGGAGGATCTAATTTAATTGGGCAAAATGTCGCCCCGTCTCTCATCTGAGGAGATAGTTGGGCTTGCTGTAGAGGCAGGGATCAATGCTGTGGCGTTGCCACACTGGGGCTTACCGGAGAAACAGAATATGGGGCTGGAGTGAAGACAGAGAGGGTTAAACAAAAGACCACTTCTCATAAAGGGAGGGAGGTTATTGATGGGAAAGAGGGCTCTCTATGCAGCGAAAGGAAAGCATCTAGCATTAGAGGAAATACACAGAAAGCCTGCACACACACACAGACACACACACACGCCTCTGCCAATCAAGCTGTGAAGATTTGGGATCTCTCTGAGGAGCAGAATATGATATTGTATTAGAATAATTTACCGTTCAACCCAGATAAGAAGTGAATGGCATATTGTACTGGCCACACATCTCTCAGAGAGATAATGCTGCCCCCTTTGATAGGTGCATTGTATTTTGTCTGTCCAGCAGGCAATCTGGGTCTTTTTCTTCCTTCCTAAGTCTGAACTTCATTCTCAAACAAACTGACTGTAGGGAATTTCAGTAATGACTTGACACCCTGCTCTAGGCTTTTCCTGCTCTGAAACGATTCCCTCTTTGGGCTCTTTGTTCAGAGACATATTAGTGTGAATTTACATTGGTTGGATTGCATTGTTTCTTCATTCGTTGTAGCATTCTCCAAACTTGGGATTTTTGTTCACTGCATCGTCTTCCGGCTCATTAATGTAAATAATAAAGAACCTGGTTTCCGATGCCATTCCCTTTCAGAGCCATATTAATAATTCATTTCCAGCTTGACAGAGTCCTTTCGGCAGCTGCTTTGTTCAAGGCTTGGCTCCTCACAGGAGCGATAGGTCAATTGTCTTCTGGTGAAATTGAACCGGAGGGCCAGAGAAGGGCATTTGTATTCCCCACGTGTGACCATGGGGGATTAATGGTGTGGGGGAAATGCACCGAATCCACTTCTAAGGCTCCCTCTGGAGACTTAGCCTCTTGTTCCCATGTTCTTTCCGAGAATCTGTTCTTTTTAGCATTAATTATGAAGACAATGAGCTCAGCGCCCAAGTGTAGGAGCTGAATTCCGAGTTACACACAGGGAACGAAAGGTCTGTTTGTCGGTCAAGATATCTTTTCTTTCTCTTGGAGCAGAGAATGTAACGGTCTAGTGAGGCCAGCTCAGAGTGCCTGGGGCATGCGATGGTTTATGCAGCATCCTGTGCGTAGTAGGTGCTTGGATTTCTGTGGGCTGATTGACTTAATTATAGTATCTGGTTGGGGCAAATTTTCCCGGGACAAGGATCCATAGGGTAATACCCACCAAAATCATCACCACTCCCCTTTTCCATCAGATAGTCCTCTGGAATACTGAGTGAAACATGTAAGTCTACAGAAAATTGAAGTTTTGAAAAACCATAGACAGGGGTGTGTAAAAGAGCCAGTTTTAGACTGAAAATAATGGGCTATGTGACAACAGGTGAAAACATTCTAGAGAGACAGCAGTGACCCTTTGCCACGTGCTGCCAACAGAGGGGGCCGTCAGTCACCTATAGAGTGTGAGGAAGAAACAGGATGGGGAAAAGCTAATGGGGACTCTGAGTGATCAGAGAGCAGTGACCAGTAGCAAAGTATTCAGGGAAGAGGAAGTAATCCTGTCAGGGCAGCCTCCAGGGCCTGTCCCAGGAAAGCAAGGTGCACCGACTCTGAATACAGAACTGGGAACTGGTTTTAAGACGGTCGCCCACGGCCTTCCAGTCAGCCCAAACCATTCTTTGTTCCCTGGGTGAATGGGAATCCACCTCTGAGTATATAAAATAAAATAAAATAAGATGAGATCGAAAGTGCTAATCACTGGAATCAAATTCATACAGACTAGAAGAAAGAGGTGAAAGCGTGGTCCCTTGAATGATACATGTTTAGGGAGAAGAGGTGCTGGGGGATCTAGCCCTTTAACAAGACACTCATCTTGACATCCTCATTTCCCCAACAGTCTCATCAGGCCCTTTTATACCCCTTCCCTTCAAAGCATTCAGAGTCCTACTCTCTACTAGGTGGAAGGGATGATAGTATAATTAGGTTAAAAAAATCGCTAGAACGGGTCACACATCCCCCAAATAAGTGTAACATCCTATGGTATGAGAGGCAGCATAGTTTAATGGTTGAGAGCACAGACTCTACAGCCAGCCTGCCTGGGTTTGTAGTCCTGGCTCTGCCATTCACTGGCTGTGTGTTCTTGGATCTCTCTCTCTCTGTCTGTCTGTTTCCTCACCTGTAAAATGGGGATACTAAAATTAATACCTACCTCAAAGTGTTGTAACAGGGAATAACTATATATAGTTAACACCTCTAAGGCCCTTAGTGCCTAGCATACAGTAAGTGCTACATAAGTGCTTATTAAATGAAGTTAGTTTATGAAAAATTGCTTTTGAAAGTTCTTAAAGGATGATCTTTAATGATGGGGTTTAAGTCACTACAAGAAAAGCATATTTTGGAGCACTCCTCACATCACATTGCAGGGATAACCATCTGCTACTAACAAGGCCTTAAAACCCTTACGAATCTATTCATCCAGGATGGATTGACTGCCCATTACTATCCACTTTCAATGATTCTTTTGCCATCCTGTGAACACATCTACGACACAAGCTCAAAAGCAAAAGCTATGGTTTTTATGCCTCCGCATCTCCAGACCTTTGCCTCTTGTCTGCCTTTGCAAAGTGCTTTCAAGCTGAACACAAATCAGATTCAGCCCCATTAACAGCACTGCAGACAACAGCTGAGGCTCATTTCTTGGCAACTTCCACCCTTCCACTCACCTCCCTGTTTCCTGCTGAATCAACTCATGCTCCAGCCCAGGTGGTTAAGGATGTGTCGGTAGGTCACCAGCAAGGATCAATCTTTCACAGTCTGTAGGGCTGTGAAAGAAGGGAGGATATAAATGAACTAGACATCAGTCCTTGTTTGTATAAAGTGACCAGTACAACAGGAAACAAAACCCAATCCTATATGAAAAGATTTTGCCTCATACATGATAAGGCTCCCAGTGGGCAGCCTGACACCAAAATGGATAGCTATAAAAAAGTTATTGCTAGGGCTTCCCTAGTGGCACAGTGGTTCAGAGTCCGCCTGCCGATGCAGGGGACACAGGTTCGCGCCCTAGTCCGGGAAGATCCCACATGCCGCGGGGCTGCTGGGCCCGTGAGCCATGGCCAGTGAGCCTACGCGTCTGGAGCCTGTGCTCCGCAATGGGAGAGGCCACAGCAGTGAGAGGCCCGCGTACTGCAAAAAAAAAAAAAAAAAAAAAAGTTATTGCTTCACTGTGACCTGAGCAAAGATCAAAGAATGATGAAATTGATGGGATTTTAATTCTTCTGGTTTGGTACCAAATTAAAAATCTTATGAGAAGCGGGAACCTGGTAGAGCACACAGAACCAGGGCTTTGTAAGTATTTTGCTCCCACTCCTTGACAGATGACTGGTAGAAATAGGCAGAAAACTAGATTACTCACATTTTGAAGACCCTCATTTGGCAAGCATTTTGGATATAGATATTGAATCAGGTTTAACCTGAAACAAAATTGAGACATCCTTTTCATCTTTACTTTGTCTCCATCCCTTTGTCTCTTATATTTCCAGTACTCTTGTATTGATCCCTGGGTTTCTAAGAGTCCCGTCCCCCTAAGTTTGTCACCTCAGAGAAACCTGACTTTTTCCATCTCTGACCCATGTATTGGCAACTCCCCCCTATTTTGCTCCCCTAATCTAGCCTATATCCTATTCTTTTGTAATCTGTTTCCTAAAGTATTAGTAATTTAATGAACAAAACTGTTGAGGTATCAAAGACTGAAAATGAATTAGTGTTATCCTATTTGGTATGGCAGAGACTGTTAGCTGTCCTCCAAAATCTATTCTGCCATTTTTTCCTGGTAACATGACTAGACTACATTTCCTAGCCTCCCTTCCAATTAGATGTGACCATGTGGTTGAATCTGACCAATGACATGTGAGAATCACTTCTAGGTACCACCTCCAAGCCAAAGCTTTTAAGAAAAGGGTTTGACTCCTTGGGCTCACTCTTCTCTTCTACCAGCTAGGTGTAGATGACAATGAGGCCTTGGGAGTTGAGGGGCCACAAGATGGGGAAAATTCAAATCTCTAAACAACTGTGGGGAGGAGAACCATTTTGCCAGCCTGAAAACTCATACAGAGTGTGAGCAAGAAATAAACCATTGTGTTGAGACATCATATTTGGTTTTACTCATTACCACAAACGAGCCTAGCCTACCCTTACTAAGACACCTGGAATATATGCATTTTTACAGATGTCTGCTATACACACAATCCCCTAACTCAAAGAGCTGAATCTCTAACAGCAATAGATTTCAGGTATCACTGATAGAGATTTGGGGGATAGAGCTTTTGGCAGTACCCATCATATCATGTACAAAGATAAATCATAGATGCATTCAACCACAGAGGATGATGGAAGGGGAAGCTGGACCAAAGCAAAGACCCATTAAATAGGCTAGGTACTGAGGAAACCTGAGCAGAATATAGAGATTGGCCTCAGCCAGGACAGTTGGGATTTCCAGAGCAGTGTCCACAGCTTCAAACAATGGTCAGAAGGAGGAGATCCAACCCAGCAACAAGAAATTCTAGAAAGGTTCCAACCCAGAAGTCAAGCATAGTGTCTGTCAGCATCATGACTTGTCCATATTTTGCCAGTTGATAGGATACCAAGGAGTAGGCTGGGGCAGAGTCTAGGGAGAGAAGATTGGCAGGAGGTAGGCAATGTTCAGGGTGGGGACACAGTCCTAGGGGGAGACAAGGCAGAATTACTGGATAAACTGTATAGTGGGAGATTAAAGCAAAAGTCACCTAGAAAGGGGGATGAGGAGTACTGCTATTCGGGGGTGGAATGAATACATAAAGCTCACTCCTGGCTCAGTGCTTCCAGCTCCATTAAATAGGTCTGAGGTTGGTGGTATATTTCCTGTCATTTTAAAAATTTATTTAGGAATAGGGTTGGGAGTGGTCTGGGCTGCAAGTGGGGCCTGTCAATAGAGGACCAAGGCACTATGGAAGGCAAAGGCAAGGGGAATGTGGGAGGAACTGGCAACTTAAAGATCCAGGTTTGGTTTCAGCTAACATCAGTGCTGGCCAACAAACCTTCATATTCGTCGGAAAGGCATGGCTAATGTCAAATCATAGGCAAACAATTAAAAATGCATAACATCATCTTCATTAAATCGGTACCATTAAAGACCGGAGCTATTAGCACATTTAAGCATGCATGACTAGTACCTCTCTTACCGGTGAGTGAGCAAATCCTCTTTGTCCTTGCAAGATTCCATATTAGCCAGATTCAGAGAATTATCCAGTTAATATTGGCCATAGCCAGAGTTGGGACTTCTTCTGTAGAAATTGCTGAAAAATAGGCTTTCGGTCTCAGTTTGCAATAGTGATCATTTCTGACATTGGATTGTTTGTTGTACATTTATTATCTGTCTCCCTCTGAGCCCTTTCACAGCAGCTAAAGTACTCCCTCTCATGGTCTCTAGGATTCACTCACAACTAACAACAGGGCATTGTTCTGTTGGATTTTTCCTCCGCAACATTTCTAACAACCCTCGAAGCCAGAACCCTGACAGCACTTAGCTCAAGCTTTGATTTAGCTTTTTGGGTCCTATTTTTGCAAAAGAAAAAAAAAAGAAACTTGTATGATCTGTATTGGAAGTTTTCCAACACACACACATACAAATATACGATGTACATATAACATGCATAATAGCAACTTCGCTCTCCCTGATTCTAAAAGACTTTGCTTACAGAACACCTTGCAAAATTCAAATCAATTTTAAAATGTTGTCTTGCCGATTTGGAGTGGGGTAATATCAGTGGTGCCTTACAGAGGAAGGGGAATTGCAGTATCCAATCACCATAATAAGGAAGCTGACTGCACAGGGTGATGTGGACAGCAAAGGCCAGCCCCACTATACAAAGCCCTACAATTCCAATCATTTATGCCAAAGAGGCTGTGAGCTCCAGGAAAAGAACTTATAGGCATTTCCCCTTGAGCAGCCAGATTTGTAAAGCTTCTGTGACCGCCCCCCTCCACCCCCCTTCCCCATTGATCAGGCCTTATTTGTCTCTCCTGTACTCTATGCATTCTTTCTACTTTACCCCAGAGCTTGTGGTTACTGTCCCATCCCTAAGATGAGCCCCATAGCCTCTTCCTGCTTTGTTTCCATAACCATACTTCACTCCACCACAAAAATCAGCAACAAGAACCAAAGCCCTCCCTCTGAACACCACAGCATTGCTATCAGTTTAAAACAGCGGTTTTCACACACCAGTCTACGAAATAGTGCTGGGCTGGGCTGAAGTCTCACTGATTTTTTACAAAATTAGAAAAATAAGGTCAATGTAATTGAGAGTTTGTCATAAAGCTAAATATATGCAAATAAAAGGACTGTCCTTTATTCCGGGGTCGATCCTTTTTACTTTCACTGTGGGGCGAGGGGGGCATTAAAGTGCCCTTTCTTTTATTTTCCTAAGTACTATGGTGATAGTAATTGGTGCTTGAAATTCAGCTTGGTACTTGTTTTTTGTTTGTTTGTTTTTTTGGTTGTGTGTTGGTTTTTGTTGTTGTTGTTGTTTTTACTTTGCAAAAATAAAATAAAATATCTGGGAGAGAGAGATAAGAGAGAATGACAAAGACATTAACTAATTTATCAAATTAGCTCCTTTAAACGTTCCAGGAATGAGATTAGAAGGTGGCCGTGGGAGGGAGGTAGGACGGATCTGTTTCAGTGGGAGGAGGAAACAGAGAGGGCCAAGGATGGCAGACTCAGCTTAAACTCCGCAGGTGAGGTGTTTTTTAAAAACTGGGCCCTGGGAGGCAGTGAAAGGAGGATGCGGATAGTCGCAGAAGAGGACTTTTTTCTGATTTTATATTGAAGTCCAGCTGCCCCTATAGCCCTCTCATTTGCCCGATTACAGTGACTCTCAAAACTGCAAATTGGGATACATCGCACTGACATCATTTGGAAATAAGACTCAAATTTTATTCTGAGAGCAATTAAATTCCCAATTACCTGGAAGACAAACACAGTTATACGAATTATCAATGCAGGCTGACTAATATTAGAACTCAAATGGTGATCACTTCAGAACTAGGCGTTTTGCATCTCCTTTCCTTTTTTAAAGGCGGCAGTGAAATTTAGCTGAACTGGACTTTGTGAGTCAGCGGACTAAACTCCATTAATATTCTGAATATAAAATGTTAGTTTCGCTTATCTGAAAATTGATCTTCTCCCAAGACTATCCCCCTTAATCTTTTTCTCCCTCTACTTCTTCATAAATGTATTATCTAATTCTGTCACTATATTATTTATCATCTATTATTATTTATTAATTCACTAGCACTATCATATAATTCAGCAATGGAATTTTTGCCATAATGTTTTTTGGTACATTTGCACAGTGCATAAAACCATATTGATTCTTAAGGATTTTTATGCTCTAGAAATGCTTGCTGCAGACAAATTTGCAAACAAATTTTTATTTGGTTTCCAAAGACATTATTTTGACATGATTTCAACTGATGCCAACAAATCAAACCAAGCTCTGCAACAAATGCCTTCTTAATGGGTTTTGCGTTATTTGTTTTAGTTGACACCATTTATTATAATTTAACAGCATTTTCCTTCCTAGGAAAGTCCAAAATCAATAAAAAATGGTGACATATGTTTGTATTTATTTGGAAATACAAATGCAACCAAAGGGCTCTGTCAGTGTACGATTAATAGAGTACAAGATGTTGTGGTTTGGGGGCATCTGACTGTCTGTCTTGTAATGTGAATTTTGAAACAGCTTAGGATTCCTGCACCTCGACTTTCAGGTTAGGATAGAATTTCACATTAACAATAAATCACCTTGGATATGTGGTTTTCTATTTCAATTTGCTGCAATGTAGCTTTATCAGTTCACAAGGTGGGAGGGGCCACAGGTGGGATGAGGAGAACAACAAGCTGATAATAAAATATTAAGACAAAGAAATAACACATTTGAAAGGTTATTACTGTGAGAGATGCTGAAACTGACATATCTGTCTTTTCTTCCAACTATCATGGCACACGGTCTGGCAATGGAAATCCCAAAGCCCAAGATGGGGCACAGAGGTTCAACATCAAGTTCTCTTCACAACAACCCTCTGGCCTTCATATTGACAGTAGGGAAATATGATTAAGAATTCCAAGGAGAAAAAGTATCCTGCTCTGGGTCTGACTGCCAACCCCTTCACAAACTCATTTTCAGGATCTGCCTGTCCCTTGACCCAGGTTCAGTCCCTTGGTTCTCTTCTGTAGACCAGGTACAAATGAAATTCTATCATAGAATTATAACATCTCATGGTTAGAAGGATCTTAAAAGTCATCTAGTTCAGTGGCTCCCAAAGGCTAGTCCAGGGACCAGTGCCAAATCCTAATGAAATTTTGCAGGTCTATGAAAAATCGGGGCAATGTAGTAGAAAGCTACATTTATTAAGGGACTTTGCTTCATTCTATTTTTGAGGTATGAAACGATGATGTTCAAAATGGTAGGCTTTTTTTCCCCTTAGTGTCCTCATTAGAGTGTGAACCTTCATTTCTTGTCTCAAATCTCCACGGGGAAAGAGCTCCACTAAAATAATATTCCTCCCTCTCTCACCCCTCATTTACTTGTCTCCCTGGGAGAAGGAATGAATTATTTGATTTAATAAGTTTGAAAGAAGGAGCTGAACATCTTCAACTTGGCCCCTTCTGAGTTTCTCACTTTCTGGAGACATCTTGTCCATGGATGTTCACGTTCTGCGCCAAACCATTGTCCAACTAGAACAATGGCCAGGTGGATAAGTTGAGCAGGGTAGAAGTATTACCACAGCCACTTGGCTGCAGATCTAAAGCCCCAATCTCCATTTCTGCTTTATCTGTGCTAGCAGTGATATTTTATCTTCCAGCTAACTCCTGTATCTATACCTCAGTTAAGAGCTAATTGCTAAAACTTATAGAACACTTACTATGAACAAGGAAATGTTCACATGCTTTACACTTGAGTAAAGTATTATTATCCCATTTTACAGATGAGGAAACTGACACACAGAAAGTTTAAGGAATTTTACTAAGGTTATTCAGCTAGTAAGTGCCACAAGTCTATATTCAGACTCAAGCAGCCTGGCTCCAATTTCCAATGGGTGTCAGACTCAGGGAGAGAAGAAAAGTGCTATCCATTGCCAGAAAAGTGTTATCCCAAAAATCTTATCAGGCCTTACTTGGTTAAAAAAAATTAAAAGCTGGAAACCTATATCAGTACTTTCAATTTTTTGTTTAATCTTCACTAACTAGTCATAGAGATCCAGTACTGTACAAACAAGTGGCTGGCTCCAAGCATTCATGCACTTCAAGGAACACTTCTCCCTCTTCCTGCCCATTGTTCAGCCTGCATCTATGTACCTGAAGACCTAGAATAAGAGGAAACACCATCAAGGCTGCCTTTTTCTTGCTAGAGCAGCTCCAACTGACAGAAAATGTTTCCCTGTATTCAGCTATAATCTGTCCCTAGATTTGTCATAAGTAGCCACACCACAAATTCAATCCCTTGTGGATAAAGCAGTCCTCTCTAAACATTTTTTTTCACTCCTAATTAAACATCCTGGGTTCCTTATGTCATGCTTGGAGTCCGTTCATCGCACTAGCAATCCTCTTCTGAAAGGACCCCAGTCGGATTATATCCCTTTTTTTAAGTGTTTTTTTAAATTAATTAATTAATTTATTTATGGCTGGGTTGGGTCTTCGTTGATGCGCGCGGGCTTTCTTTAGTTGCGGTGAGTGGGAGCTACTCTTCGTTGAGGTGCGCAGGCTTCTCATTGCTGTGGCTTCTCTTGCTGCAGAGCATGGGCTCTAGGCACGTGGGCTTCAGTAGTTGTGGCTCTCAGGCTCTAGAGCACAGGCTCAGTAGTTGTGGTGCATGGGTGTGTTCCCTGCATTGGCAGGCAGATTCTTAACCATTGCGCCACCAGGGAAGCCCCTGATTATATCTCTTTAAAGGATGGTGTCCAAAAAGGATTCTAATACACCAGGTGAAGCCTGGTCAGTAAGGATTAGAGCAGGCCCATTTCCTTGCTAGTTTGGGATTCTATACTTCTATAAATATCCCCTCCTTCTCTTGTCCTCCAATTTAAATAAGTGATTCTGTCAGTAACTGAATCATCTGGAAGCCCATGGCCCTGGCCAGAGGAGTTTCCAATCTTAACTATTATCTTGAAATCAATGACCAACCAGTTCACATGTGACAAGAAGGTCAGAGGTCATTTATACCCACATATATGTCTGATACCACCTGACACTTGGCTCCTGACCCAGGTCTGCCACCAGTCCCTCCATTTTTCCATGGTTGCTAATGTTTGATGCTGACCTGATCTGACAATTGGTCTTGTCATGCCCTTTGGTTTCCCTGAAAAGGGATCTTGTCGAATACCAGGGGAGCCTGACAGTGCCCTCAGGCCTAACTGTCAACAAGCATTTTCTCTATTCAGTTTTCTTATTTGGTCTGCGCCTTTGGCTGCTTCCGTAAAATACCAAAACATCCAACTTATTCTGTCAATAAATCAGGCAATTCAATGGATGAAGATTAGTAAAGCCAGTTGTTTATCAGCACATAGAAAAGCATAGTAGTCCAACTGAAAAATACTTAATAATGGCGTTAAGGTAAGTTTATGGAAGACAGATCCTTAATGAATTGGGGAATAGTTAAGATTAGTAGGAATTGTTCCTAAACTTTGAAGGTTGATGTCATGAAAAGCAAATATATCCATCTTCCCACAATATTTCTCTTACTGCCATAGTTGAAAGTACAGTCTTAGGCTACAGAGAATACTGATATGACCCAGCCTGGCAGGTCTTAAATTCTTATAAATGCATGAGAAAGGGGCAAAATAATTCAGAGAAAGGATATGAAAATTCAGAATTCATAAACTAGTTATATCATTGAATGCCTGTGAGGCAGCTTTAAAAAGCCAGATTCATCCATGAATCTCAAAGTATTTTCTAATCATCAAATCATAAATTCACATAATGCCATAAGGAAACAGGGCAATGATAAATTATTATTTTAAATATAACAACCCAAAGGTTATGTAGCTTGTCTACAGATAACAAATATGACATTTAGAAACTGAAACACACGAAAGAAACTCTCAGTCCTGCCTTTTATCAATTTATAAAGACTGCATGGCCTCGGTTGCCTCAATAATAAATCAGTAGCTATTTAGGATTAAGTATTTGGGTTTTTTTTTCTAACTAGTTTATAAATTAAACCATAAGCCACATGAAAGCATTTTGACAATGCTGTTAAGAAGGAGGCGATAAAAACCTGAGCTTTAACTAAAATGATTCCTTGTTTCAAACAAATTCACTTTGCCTGAGTTCTAATTTAGATAATTGATTTTAAAAGTTTATTTACTTTTTGAAGTATCTAAAGGATTTCCATGCTGGAGTACCTTGTGTTAAAAAATAGTACTTAGTGGTGAGATATAGCATCACACTACACTTTCTAGATACTATTTTGACCCATAGAAAGAGTGAAGATGTATGCTCAGGAAGTCACCTAGGCTTAGGCTAAATCCGTTTCCTGAAGAAGGCTAAGAGGATCAGTGGACCTATGGCAGAAGGGAGACTCCAAACAAAATACCGCCCCCCCTGCCCTCAAATAATCATGGCATCAATGCCATCTAAGAAATGTCTTCTTGGTACCCACCTCTCTCAGTATTTGTAACATGTTCTATTTGGCAATGGGGTGGTACACATGAGAACACATGTTCAGTGTTCTAATGTGATGCAACAGTAAAACAGGATTTGTCTTATAGTCAACAGTGTTGGAATACATCACTTTGCTCAAGTAACAGATACCAATAGAATGTTGAGATTAAAGAAATTTGCTGTCCCAATGCCTTTCACGTACTGAATATGAGTTTATTCCTAAAAGGAATGCTTAGTTTAAAACCTGAAGTTTAAAAAAAAATGGTTAAAGAAATTTGGGGAGGAGAAGATAAAAATGACAGCAATAAAAAGATGCTTAACCAAACTGAATTTAAAAAAAGATTTTAAGAATAATTATTTTACTCTCTCAATTTGCTTATAATTTTCATGGCTGAGCTTACTATGAAAATTGTACCTTTTGGGTTCTGTTCCAAACTAATTGCCATTTATTGTATCCTGCAGCTATTCATCCTGTTTACCAGTCCTGTGGATCAGTCAATAGGCCCTTTTAATTTCAGTACAAGTTATACAGGAATCAAAGGTTGGGATTACCAAAAGCTTTTCCCTTCCCCACCTGGAAACCACTTACCTACAGGTATGACTGAAACTCAGTGAGGTCAATTGTCTTGCCCCAAGACCCTTCGGAAGACAGCTTTGGCCTGAGGCCCTTCCCGTCCTGCTGCCCAGGCTCTACTCCCTTGTTCCTTCTATGACCTTTTGCTCTCTGCCCTCCTTGAGTTCGTGCTTCTCCCAGGCTGCTCGGGGGGCTTCACCTTCCCTTTTAACCTAATCACCTCAATAACCCTTTCCTGTTTCTTAAAAAATTGAAGTATAACTAATTTACAATGTTGTATTAGTTTCAAGTATACAGCAAAGTGATTCAGTTATACATATATATTCTTTTCTATTATAGGTTATTACAAGACATTGAGTATAGTTCCCTGTGCTACACAGTAAGTCCTTGTAACCCTTTCCCCTTGAGTGTTCTCTTCCTTCAGGGTCTTGCCCTCTGATTTTCAGGATGAAGACAAAATATCCTATAATAGAATCCCCTAGTAAGGGGAATTTAACATAGTCAAGAGTTTCAGCTCCAGAGTCATCCTGAAATGCATTAGAATCTGCCATGTGGTCACTGAGGGCTTGGTGGGCACACCACTTAACCGTCTTAAGCCTCAGTTTTCACGTATCTAAATGGGAATAATATTATACTTACATGACATGGTTGTTAAAAGGAATCGCTATAGAAAGGTAAGAAAGTACCTGATTCTCAGATTTTTGGCTTGAGTGTCTGAGTTGGAAGGGAAGGTGATGAGTCTTGAGGATAAATGGTTTATGGTGCCTATGAGTCACCAAGGTAATGCTGCCCCCTGTGTCAGATGAAAATATTGGTTTGGAGCTTAAAATAGAGAACTAAGAGCCAGAGATACAGACATAAAAGTCATCAGACTACGCTGATACTGTGGAAGTGGATGGGATTGCCTAGGGGAAAGGTAGAAAGTGAGGAGTACAGAGGATTATGGTCAGGGCTCTGAAGAACAGCAACAATTAAAAGGTGGTTAGAGGACTTCCCTGGTGGTGCAGTGGTTAAGAATCCTCCTGCCAATGCAGGGGACACAGGTTCGAGCCCTGGTCCCAGAAGATCCCACATGCTGTGGAACAACTAAGCCCATGTGCCACAACTACTGAGCCTGAGCTCTAGAGCCCGCGAGCCACAACTACTGAGCCTGTGTGCCACAACTACTGAAGCCCACGGCCTAGAGTCCGTGCTCCGGAACAAGAGAAGCCACCGCAATGAGAAGCCCATGCACCACAGCGAAGAGTAGCCTACACTCTCTACAACTAGAGAAAGCCTGGGCGCAGCTACAAAGACCCAACGCAGCCAAAAAAAAAAAGGTGATTAGAGGAAGAGGACCCAATAGGGGAGACTGAGGAACGGCCATAGAGAAGAAGAACCAGTAGGGATGTGGTGTCAGTAACCAAGGGAGGAACTAATTTTCTAAATGGATTAGTCATCAGTGTCAAATACCACAGAGATGTGTCAGCTAAGAGGAAACATAATAGTTTACTGATTTTGACAGGTAGAGTCAGGGACTTTTGCCAGTGTTATTCTAGTGGAGTGATAGGGGGAGAAGCATAACTCTTAGACACATGTTTTGAAAGACTGCAAGTTTCTTTTAATGCATATGCCAAGTGGTTTCTCAGTAGACTACTAGAGTATGTTTCTGTTAGAAGTGATTGACAGGTGCTAAGCGGACAGTCCAGGAGATGAGTGCCCGACCATCTGGATGGGCTACCTCTACAGAAAACATGTAGGAAGGGAGCTTTGTTTAAGCAGATTAAGCAAAAGCTAATGACTCTGGGAATGTTGCCTCTTACTATGTAAAAGGAGAAGCTAGTTTGTGTACAGTGTGGTTAATAATGAATTAAAACTTTACGTCTCTTTCTGCACACACTGATTATAATATAGTAGAGGATTAAACGATCATGTTTGTTTTAACCCAGATTTTAGCCCACCCAAAACAGTGAGGTCCATTATGTAAACTGAAGCATGTTAATTTGGCATAGAGCGAGTCAAAAGTATCTTTTCTTTTAATTCAATGGAATCTGTTAAATAAATAGGGCTGCAGGCAACACAGCTAAATTTTATAGCCTGGAGCACTTTCCCTTAAGTGTTTGTTGAGCGAACTTACACAGGAAGTTAGCCTAAGCTTGTTGAAATGAAGAAGCCATGTCTTAGGAGGAGGAGTTGAGAGAACAAAGGATCTTTAACCTTGATGAGTCACCTCAGAGGAACAGGAGCACTTCTTCAAACACGTGACACATGGAAAAAGGATGAGAAAGTTGTGAACCCCAAAGTCATTCTAGGACCTATGGGAGAACTCTACATAAACAGAAATTTGCACTCCATAAATTTCCCATTATTAATAGCTGTCCCAATGGCCATCATTAAAAAAATCTAGAAACAATAAATGCTGGAGAGGGTGTGGAGAAAACAGAACACTCTTGTACTGCTGGTGGGAATGTGAATTGGTACAGCCACCATGGAGAACAGTATGGAGGTTCCTTAAAAAACTACAAATAGAACTACCATACGACCCAGCAATCCCACTACTGGGCACACCCCTGAGAAAACCATAATTCAAAAAGAGTCATGTCCAAAATGCTCATTGCAGCTCTATTTACAATAGCCCAGAGATGGAAACAGCCTAAGTGTCCATCATCCAATGAATGGATAAAGAAGATGTGGCACATATATACAATGGAATATTACTCAGCCATAAAAAGAAACGAAATTGAGCTATTTGTAATGAGGTGGATAGACCTAGAGTCTGTCATACAGAGTGAAGTAAATCAGAAAGAGAAAGACAAATACCGTATGCTAACACATATATATGGAATTTAAGAAAAAAAATGTCATGAAGGGCTTCCCTGGTGGTGCAGTGGTTGAGAATCTGCCTGCCGATGCAGGGGACACGGGTTCGTGCCCTGGTCTGGGAAGATCCCACATGCCGCGGAGCGGCTGGGCCCGTGAGCCATGGCCACTGAGCCTGCGCGTCCAGAGCCTGTGCTCCACAACGGGAGAGGCCACAACGGTGAGAGGCCCACGTATCGCAAAAAAAAAAAAAAAAAAAATGTCATGAAGAACCTAGGGGTAAAACAGGAATAAAGACACAGACCTACTTGAGAATGGACTTGAGGATATGGGGAGGGGGAAGGGTAAGCTGTGACAAAGCGAGAGAGGCATGGACATATATACACTACCAAACGTAAGGTAGATAGCTAGTGGGAAGCAGCTGCATAGCACAGGGAGATCAGCTGGGTGCTTTATGACTGCCTGGAGGGGTGGGATAGGGACGGTGGGAGGGAGGGAGATGCAGGAGGGAAGAGATATGGGAACATATGTATATGTGTAACTGATTCACTTTGTTATAAAGCAGAAGCTAACACACCATTGTAAAGCAATTATACTCCAATAAAGATGTAAAAAAAAATAGCTGTCTCATGATAGATAGGCTACCTCAAGGGTTAGTCAATTCCCCACCACCGAAGTATCCAAGCCATAGTTAAATGGCCATTTGTCCCAGATGCAATAGAGACAATATAGCTGGATCAGTTCAGATTCTATTCAGTTGCATAGAACACAAAGAAAGCAAAAACTATATATCAGAAAATAAGATAACGGCTTAAATAATATAGAGAGGTATATTTCTCTTTCATATGAAAGAGGTTTGGAGGAAGGCAGTGCAGAGCTGCAGGGTGACTCCATGGTGTCCTCACACACCTGGGTTCCTATCCTTCCATTGTGTCATCCTATCACTTGTCTTCCACCCTTAAGGATTCCTCGTGGTTCCTTGGAGTTCCAAACACCACGTCCTCCATGTCAGCCTGAAGAAGGAGGAAATGCAGAAGAACAAAAAGGGGCCCCTCTTAAATGTGCCAACTCCCTTTTAGAAACATTCCTAGAAGTCCCAGATGAAACCACTGCTTCCGTATCACTGCCTAAAAGTTAGTCTCATGGCCTTGGCTAGCTGCAAAGAAGGCAGGAGAGTAGGATCTTTCATTCCAGGTAGAAAGGTATCCATCTGAAAATTAGCATTTTGGATCTAAGGAGAAAGAGGAGAAGGGATATTGGGGCAGGCAGTTGACATCTGTGACATAACAGCTATCTGATGAGCCTGAGTTGAATGAAGTTTAAGATTCTTCCCACCCCTTAGATCGTGTGAGCATATATAGAATTATATTTTAGGAGAGCTGCTTTCAACATACTCTTCATCTGGGAGATAAAACTGTCCTTATATGTACCTCATCATCTGTGTAACCAGTTCCCTGCATATCATCACCTCTGTTTTAACCGCTCAGAGCGGTTGTCTTTTGTCTGGTTGGACCCGGATTAATGTTGTGCCTGAAAAAACTAATCTTACTGGTTAAAATTGTCTCTCTTTTGAAAGTCCCTGAGGGAATAAAATATAGAATAAGGATGTTTTCGTGAAAATAATTAGGCAAGGAGAGATGCAGACAGCCTAGGGGTATTTCCTCAGTAAGAGAGGAGAGCCATGAGAACAACTATTCATTCAAATACCAAATATTTATCTAGCAGGCACCATGTGCCAGGCACAGTTAGACACTAGAAATACAGTGGTGAACAAAACAGAGTCATGGTTCCTGGCCCCACAGAGCCTAGAGTTGGTAGAAGAATGAGCCATCAAAGAAGTGTTAGTAAGAAATTAGAATTGAGGTTGGGGACCTCAGTCCAAAAGCCAACTTCAGTAACCTGATAATTTGGCCTTGGCCTTTGCCTTGATTCATGAAAGTTGGAGCACAAGGGCTATTTAGAAATGTCCGAGGAACACTGACCTTGAAACTCTTCCTCTCTGAGCCTTCCTTTGTGATTCCTTAAAAGGCAGTGTTGTTCTGTGCTCACAATTTTCCAGTCCTGCTTTCCATAATCCTTGCCTTGCCTTGTCCTGGGTTATGCGGCACTGTGTCAACCCATTGTAAATATTGCTGCATTTGCAAGTATAATAACAAATTTCATGCAACTTCGCCTTTCCATATTGTCTGACAAGAGGCTATTATTGTTTTAAATTTGTACTTACATACTGTAATATTTGCATTTTGCATTTAATCACTGTCACATTTTAGTGATGGGAAGTGGAGCTGGGGACAACAATTGGTATCCTGTATTTTGACCTGAAACAGTACCCACAGCTGGGATGTTGCCCGGACCCATAGAGCCTTCAGTGATTCATAACTCAATGATCTTAATGGGTCCATTGACCTTCTGGATACTTCAGTCATCACTGTTTTGTGTCTAACTTGCTTGAAATCTAAAACTACTTTATCCAAGCAAAGGGAAGCAAGCACAGTATTTTTCAAAAGTCTCCATTTTAGATGGCTTTGACAACCTCTTCCCAGTCACCTTTTCTAAGTATCTTGACTCCTGCCATTGATGCTCCTTGTTTATCTTCTTCAGGAGTAATACACCAGTTTGGACTTTATCAGTGTTGCTTATTATATTCTCCTGTCCTTTCTCAAGAGTTCTCCATCTTTCTTCAGCTGAACTGTAAGCAATTCAAAGACAGGACTAGGTCTTTTCATTTATCTTTGGTCAATGACACTATATCCCTTCTCCCTTCTTTCTGCTTCTGTTACTCTTTTGGTGAGCCAATCTCCCTACAACACCTCAACCTTCCTACCCCTAGGCTAAGCCAACAACTAACCTGTGACCTTGGTCAGGTTGCTTAGCCTCTCAGAACCTGTTTTTCCATCCCTGTAATGGATTTGATACCTATCTCTTAGTGTTGCAATGAGAATGAAAAGAGAATAATCTTTCAAACACTAGCGCCTGGCCCAGAGCCTCGCACATAGAAGGAATTTCAGTTACTTTACTTTTCCTCTCCCTGACCCACACACCACCCAGAGAAACTGTTCTGAGACCCATACTCTCAGAGTCATATCCTCTGTTAATATGACCATGCTAGTGAGTTTAGTGCATTACTCCTGCTACATAACGTATTTATATTTTAAACCGAGTTCCCTCTACGGGAATGGCTTCAGTCTCAATTGAACTGACACCTGAGCACACTAATTAGTTCCCTTCCTGGTATTTTCTATCATTGTTCCCTGCTGCATTCAGAGTCATCATAGCACTTAGCACAATTTGAAGTCAATTACTTCCTTCCCTTACTGTTTCTCTCTCCCAGTAGGCTGTACACCAAGGGCAGAAACCATATCTGCTTTAATCACCAAACAATTTCCAGAACCCAGCAGAGTGCCTAGCACAGAGCAGACAATAAATATTTGGGGGATAGACTGATGGATGGAGGGATGGAGGGATGAATGGATGGATAGAGAGATATAAGTGGAAAAATTAATCAAATAAGTAGAACACTATGATAGAAATTTCAGGCTCACTGGAAGGATGATAAGAGTAACATTTGAGGTCAGACAGGTTATTTGTCACCTCAAATTGTATGGAGATAGACTTCCGTGAAGAGGAAGGGTTAAGAAAAGGTTTGACTGAGTGGAGCAAATGGATTTGTGCAGATAGCAAGCAAGATACATTTTGAGAATTTGCAAAGAGGATATTGTGTCTAAAGGCACAGGAACTCCTAAACCATAATGCTTATCATCAAATACTTTTCATACAAAACACCAGAAGAGGCCTGACGTATAATTTATTCTGCCCTTTCCTTTGTCTCTCCTGCCCAGAATGTAACATGAAAGCCAGCTGCTTGGACCCCCAGATTCTAGCAAGAGTCCTTAGCTTCTGAAGTGAAGAACACACCAACAACAACCTATCACAGTGGAGGCATCAGAAAACAAGTTAGGTTTTTGAGCTGTCAGGTTGAAAAGGATTTGCAAGCCCCTTCCCACCTACTCTATGCTACGAAGATGGATTTCCAGAGGCTTGATAGAGATTTGTACTGTGACTTTGAGGTTTACAAAATGCCACCATCCGAGGAGTTTGAATTATTCCTCCCCTGTATTTCATTTGTAATGTACCTTTGCCAGCATAAAAAGTATTAAAAGGGCATTTGGAAAAAAGAAAAGGGCATTTGAACAGTAATAAGGCCCTTGACACTTATGAGCAGCTATTTCCTTTGCAATGCAGTTGTGCCGAAGGGAAATAACCAGTAACAAACTGGGTTAACGCCTTGTCTTCCAAAATTGAATACCACTTAGTTTTAGTTAGGAACCAGTGCCCAGAGTGATTAATTCCTGAAAGACAAAAAAATGTGGATTTTAAGGTAAACATTTTTGATCTAGTCCTTTTCTCCCCTACTCCCCTACCTACTCCTTACTCCAAGGGAGGAACACTTCACTCAAGAACACCCCAAACTGGAGAACCCATCAAATTTAGGGTAAAATGCCTATGACTCAAAACATCTGGGTGAGTCTGTTCACAGTTAAGAAAATAGCTGAATTGTATAATACTTTTTCCTGGTCCTTTTGAAAAACTTGAAGTATAGTTGATTTACAATGTTGTGTTAGTTTCAGGCGTACAGCAAAGTGATTCAGTTATACATACATATATATCTATTTTTTAGCACAATATGTTAACTTAAAGGTTTTTGCTTTCAAGCAAGGGGCAGTAGAGTGAAACAGTTAAGAACATAGACTCTGGAGTCAGGGATGTATTAGCTTGAGACCTCTGGCAAGTCACTGAGCCTCTCTGAATCTCAGTTTTCTCAAATGTAAAAAGAGAACATACCAATACCTACTTAATAGACCTGTTCTAAAGGTTTTAAAAATCATCAGTGAAAGTATATAGCATAATCCTGGCCTATTCTAAGTGCTTCCTATATGTTAGCTAAGTTACTGCTAATCTAACAAAGTACGTCTAAGTAGATTTACTTAGCCACCTTTGAATGGTTATTCTTAGACTACTTGCTTTCACATCCTGCCTTATTAAGTGGAGACTTCTAATTGGTACACTAATATTTATTTATAAATGAGTATTTCTAAAGTGCTTGAAATTTTGTCTTGTTAACATTATTCTTCATTTGTTTTCTTTACAAATAGTATATTTAAAAAACGTCATTCAGCCAACAATCTTAGTATCACCACAAACACCAGTTAACAAGATTTTACCATATTTTGATTTTTCAAAGTACTTCTGGGCATTTAAATTAAAAAAAAATTCTTTTCAAACTTTTTGCTCAAATGCAAACAAAAATTGTCCTGAAAGGGGTCTACAGGCTGCAGGTGAAAACTTGACATTCAGCCAAGACTTAATTCAGAGTCGATAAAGTAATACTCCTATGCCTAGGTAGATGTGTAAATTTTCTCCACATGAAAAATAAGCAGGCTGTGATTTCTATCAAATCAATCTTGGCTTGAGTCAGTCCTTCTCTAATCAATAAATCTGGATGTGCACTGAAATATGAAGTCAATATATGCAGTGTTACATTTACTTCAAACTCCTTCATCAAAAATACCTAGCAATTTTTCTATTATTGCCATAAATTCAAAATACCAGGCTTATTTATTTTTCTTTTAACTACCATTTTAAAGTTTCTGGGTCCTGAAAAAGCTCTTACTTGGATCTGGTTAGAAATCCACATAGATTCTCTGAGCCAATCAATGCAGTAGCTACAATTACACTGGAATGCACTATAAAGCAGAATTGCATATGAGGCAGCATTAGTGAAAATGAAGGTGTTTGAAAGTTATTGCTGGGATATTTGGAGTTTTTATTAGCAGTTCTAAGAAATTGGAGGCTTTTGGGTAATGTGTGAATCACAGAAAAGATATCAACCATTTTCTGGCCAAGGTTACGGGCCTTCCACTGCTTCCCTGACCAATATTCCTTTTCATTGTGTATATGTGTACAACACAGCCAGCCTCATTGAAGCCTTCCAATCTTGGCAATGCAATAAGTTTGTGCAACTTCCTCAGAATTTTAAGATTGCTGGAAGATCCCAGGCATCTCATTCCTTTTCTGTGCTCAAAAGAATTGTGGTTGGCCCTCTTTGTGTCCTTCTAGACTTGTTTCCTTTTAGTAACTGCTCCTAACACTCTTTACGAGGGGCCGTGGGATATTCTGGAGATCAGCTCTTGCCATCACCCCCACATCACCACCTCAAAGCTATGCGTGACAAGGATCTGTGTCTATTCCAATCTTACACAACTCAGAAGGCGTTGTCCTTCATTTCCAGTTGTTTATTCCATTGTTAACAGGTGCATTTTGACTGTTGCTCAAGACTCCTAGCTCAGGGGTTCTTATACTGGGGTCCATGAATAGAATTAAGAAGTCCTGTGAATTTGTATGGGAAAAACTTAAATATGCACTTTCACTAACGTCTAACTATAATTTAGCATTTCCTTCAACTGTGAATGTACAAATCTCAGTTAATATTAGCAGTAACTGGGAGTTTGTCACCAATTAAAAAAATCACAGATATTTTCATATCACATTACAGGTGTTACAGATATCTCAAAATACCATTTAGGCTGGTTGCTACTTCAAAATTATGATAATTATTAGACCCATCAGTAGATCTTATAATTTGGTAAACTATGCCTACTGTCTGCTTTTGTCAATAAAATATTAACTGGAAGGCAGCCACATTAATTCATATACATATTGTCTGTGGATGCTTTCCCACTACAGATGGCAGAGTTGAGGTGTTTCAACAGACTATATGGTCCACAAAGTCTAAAGTGTTTATTATCTAGCCCTTTATAGAAAAAGCTTACCAACCCCTGATCGAATACCTTAATATGGAGGCATATATACTATTACTATATTACAATTTAAAAATAATTATTCTAACTGTATTTCAGAATAATTGGTCTTCTTTTACATTCTATGGATTTTATTGTATTCATTTAAAAACATTATTTTGAGAAAAGTTCCAGAAGCTTTACCAGAGTGACAAAAAGGTTCATGAACAAGAAAAGCTTAGGAATGCCTGGTTAACTTGAGAAAGAAGCTCAAGTTGTAAGACTGTACATGTAGACTTACTTCATGGGTATTTTTTGCCCTCAGCAAATAGATTTAACTACTTAACTGTGGACTTCCTTCTGCTCTTCATTTTACTTGACTGGTTTATTATCTTAACTTCGTTTTATTGTGCGTTGTTTTATTAAATAATCAATTTGTTCAACAATTTATTTATTGAATGCCTACTATGCACCAGACACTGAGGATACAGCAGTAAACAAAACAGATCAGAATCACTGCCCTCACAGAGCTTACATTCTAGCTGAGGGAGATATGCAATACATAAAACAGTGTTATGTAAGATGATGACAAGTGCTATAGATAGAATATAAAGCAGAATATATGGATGCACTTTTGTCAGTAAATGGAAGACCAGAGAAGGCCTCACTGAGAAGGTAGCACTTGAGCAAAGACCTAAAGAAGGTGAGGGAGTGAGCCACGTTGGGAACTAAGGACAGACACACTGGGCAGAGGAAACAGCTAGTGCAAAGACCCCAGGGAAGAATGCACCTGGCTTCTTCCAGCAACAAGACCAATGAGACTGGAATAGAATAAGTCAGATAGTGAGGAGTGGAAGATAAGATCAAGAGGTAAGGAGGTTAGAGATTCTCAGCTCTCCCTGAGCCTCAGAATCACCTGGGGAACTTTTAAAAACTGCAGATACCTAGACCACACCACATACTATCCCCCTCTGGAAATATGGCTTCAATTTATTTAAGGGCAGGGTCCAGATATTGGGGCTTTATTTTTTAAATTTTCCAGGTGATTCTAATGTGTAATAATGATTAAAAACCACTAGGGCAAGGCCACAGGCCATTGTACAGACATTCCTTTTTGCTTCAAGTGAGATGAGGAGCCATTGGAAGGTCTTGATAAGAAAAGTGACATGATCCGACTTAGACTTTACCAGGATCTTTCAGGCTGCTGTGGGTTAGAGGGTTAAGGGTGGAATCAGGAGACTAGTTAAGAGGCCATTGCAATAATCCAAGCAGTTGTGATTGCAGTAAAGGTAGTAAAAAGTGGTTAGATTCTAACTATATTTTGAAGGATAAACTACTAAGATGGCTTTTAGACTGAGGTGGGGGTATGACAAAAAGGAAAGCGTCAAAGATGATGCCAAGGTTTTGGGCCTCAGCAACTGGAAGAATGAATAGCCATACGCTAAAATGGGCCACATAATGGGAGGATCAGATTGTGCGGAAAATATCAGCAGTTCGGTTCTGTTACATTTCAGATTCTTATTAGATATGCAAGAGGAGGTACAAAGAGACAGTTGGATATACAGATCTGGAGTTGAGAAGATAAATCTGGACTGTAGATATAAATTTCAGATTCAACCGCATGTTCATGGTATTTGAAGCCACAAGACAGGATGCTAACACTGAGGGAGTGACTGTGGACAGAATTGAGAAGCAGTGGAGGATTCTGACATTAAGAAGTTGGGGAGAAAATTCATCCTACAAAGCCACCATCACCCTGATACCAAAACCAGAAAAAGATATCACAAAAAAAGAAAATTATAGACCAATATCACCGATGAACATAGATGCAAAAATCCTGAACAAAATACTAGCAAACAGAATCCAAGAGCACATTAAAAGGATAATACACCACGATCAAGTGTGATTTATCCCAGGGATGCAAGGATTCTTCAATATACACAAGTCAATCAATATGATACACCGCATTAACAAATTAAGGAATAAGAACCATATGATCATCTCAATAGATGCAGAAAAACCTTTTGACAAAATTCAACACCTATTTATGATAAAAACTCTCCAGAAACTGGGCATAGAGGGAACCTACCTCAACATAATAAAGGCCATATATGACAAACCCACAGCAAGCATCATACTCAATGGTGAAAAACTGAAAGCATTTCTACTAAGATCAAGAAAAAGACAAGAATGCCCACTCTCACCACTCTTATTCAACAAAGTTTTGGAAGTCCTAGCCACGGCAATCAGAGAAGAAAAAGAAATAAAAGGAATACAAATTACAAAAGAAGAAGTAAAACTTTCACTGTTTGCCGATGACCTGATACTATACATAGAAAATCCTAAAGATGTCACCAGAAAACTACTAGAACTAATCAATGAATTTGGTAAGGTTGCAGGATACAAAATTAATGCACAGAAATCTCTTGCATTCCTATACACCAATGATGAAAAATCTGAAAGAGAAATTAAGGAAACACACCCATTTACCATTGAAAAAAAAGAATAAAATACCTAGGAAAAAACCTGTCTAAGAAGGCAAAATACTTGTACTCAGAAAACTATAAAACACTGATGAAAGAAATCAAAGATGACATAAACAGATGGAGAAACATACCATGTTCTTGGACTGGAAGAATAAATATTGTGAAAATGACTATACTACCCAAAGCAATCTACAGATTCAATGCAATCCCTATCAAACCACCAATGGCATTCTTCACAGAATTAGAACAAAAAATTTTACAGATTGTATCGAAACACAAAAGACACTGAATAGTCAAAGCAATCTTGAGAAAGAAAAACGGAGTTGGAGGAATCAGGCTCCCAGACTTCAAACTATACCACAAAGCTACAGTCATCAAGACAGTATGGTACTGGCACAAAAACAGAAATATAGATCAATGGTACAAGATAGAATGCCCAGAAATAAACCCACACACATATGTGCACCTAATTTATGACAAAGGAGGCAAGAACATATGATGGAGAAAAGACAGCCTCTTCAATAAGTGGTGCTGGGAAAACTGGACAGTTACATGTAAAAGAATGAAATTAGAACACCACCTAACACCATACACAAAAATAAACTCCAAATGGATTAAAGACTTAAATTTAAACCAGACACTATAAAACACTTAGAGGAAAACATAGGAAAAACACTCTTTGACAGAAACCACAGCAAGATCTTTTTTGACCCACCTCCTAGAGTAACAGACCTAAAAACAAAAATAAACAAATGGGACTTAATTAAACTTAAAAGCTTTTGCACAGCAAAGGAAACCATAAACAAGATGAAAAGACAACCCTCAGAATGGGAGAAAATACTTGCAAATGAACAATAGACAAAGGATTAATCTCCAAAATATACGAACAGCTCATGGAGCTCAATATCAAAAAAACAAACGATCCAGTTAAAAAATGGGTGGAAGACCTAAATAGACATTTCACCAAGGAAGACATACAGCTGCCCAAGAGGCACATGAAAAGATGCTCAACATCACTAATTATTAGAGAAGTTCAAATCAAAACTACAGTGAGGTATCACCTCACGCCAGTCAGAATGGCCACTATCAAAAAATCTAGAAACAATAAATGCTGGAAAGGGTGTGGTGAAAAGGGAACCCTCTTGCACTGTTGGTGGGAATGTAAATTGATACAACACTATGGAAAACAGTATGGAGGTTCCTTAAAAAACTAAAAATAGAACTACTACATGACCCAGCAATCCCACCACTGGGCATATACCCTGAGAAAACCATGATTCAAAAAGAGTCATGTACCACAATGTTCATTGCAGCACTATTTACAATAGTCAGGACATGGAACCAACTTAAATATCCATCGACAGATGAATGGATAAAGAAGATGTGGCACATATATACAATGGAATATTACTCAGCCATAAAAAGAAATGAAATTGAGCTATTTGTAATGAGGTGGATAGACCTAGGGTCTGTCATACAGAGTGAAGTAAGTCAGAAAGAAAAAGACAAATACCGTATGCTAACACATATATATGGAATTTAAGAAAAAAAAATGTGATGAAGAACCTAGGGGTAAAACAGGAATAAAGACACAGACCTACTTGAGAATGGACTTGAGGATATGGGGAGGGGGAAGGGCAAGCTGTGACAAAGCGAGAGAGAGGCATGGACATATATACACTACCAAACGTAAGGTAGATAGCTAGTGGGAAGCAGCCGCATAGCACAGGGAGATCAGCTGGGTGCTTTATGACTGCCTGGAGGGGTGGGATAGGGAGGGTGGGAGGGAGGGAGACACAAGAGGGAAGGGATATGGGAACAGATGTATATGTATGACTGATTCACTTTGTTATAAAGCAGAAACTAATAAAAAACATTAAAAAAAGGTTATTACATGAATATGATACTTTTAAAAGTTGGTGTATCACTTAGTGAGCATTTCAATAGAATGCTATAGAAATGCTGAGGTTTCATTTCCTAAAAAACGTGTTCCTGTGTCAGTGGGAATTCTTACACTTCTGAGGTAGAAGTGAGAACTTTGCCAATATCCAGGTTCTTATGATCTGCCTATGTTTCCAGAAGTGCCAGCTTTAATTAGGTAAATATAAACGTTACGTGGTTTATTCACACACACACACACACACAAAGAGTCATGTACCACAATGTTCATTGCAGTGCTATTTACAATAGCCAGGACATGGAACCAACTTAAATATCCATCGACAGATGAATGGATAAAGAAGATGTGGCACGTATATACAATGGAATATTACTCAGCCATAAAAAGAAACAAAATTGAGTTATTTGTATTGAGGTAGATGGACTTAGAGTCTGTCACACAGAGTGAAGTAAGTCAGAAAGAGAAAAACAAATAGCATATGCTAATGCATATATATGGAATCTAAAAAAACAAATGGTACTGATGAACCTAGTTGCAGGGCAGTAATAAAGAGGTAGACATAGAAAATGCACTTGAGGGCATGGGGTGGGAGGACGAACAAAGCTGGGGTGAAGTGAGTGTGGCATCGACATACATACACTACCGAATGTAAAATAGTTAGCTAGTGGGAAGCAGCCGCATAGCACAGGGAGATCAGCTCAGTGCTTTGCAATGACCTAGAGGGGTGGGATACGGAGGATGGGAGGGAAGCTCAAGAAGGAGGGGACATGGGGACATGTGTATGCACATGACTGATTCACTTTGTTATGCAACAGAAACTAACACAGTATTGTGAAGCAATTATACTCCGATAAAGATCTACTAAAAAAGAAAAAAAGAAGAAGAAGCTGGGGAGAGAAGGAAGAACCAGCAGAAGGAACTGGAGCAGCCAGAGAGATAGGAAGAAAACTAGATGCGATGCCTGGAAGCCAAGGGAATTGTCTGCTACATGAGATACAGTTGACCTTGAACAACATGGGACTTGTGTGCATCAACCCTCCACACAGTTGAAAATCCAGAATAATTTTACAGTCAGCTCTCCACATCTGTGGTTCATATAGTAGTGTAGAATGTATTTACTGAAAAAAATCTGTGTATAACTGGACCTGCACAGTTCAAATCCATGTTGTTCAAGGGTCAACTGTGCATTCCTCTCTTAACAAAACACTACTTAAGATTTTTATAAATCTTCCTGATCAAGTAACCCCCACTCCATCCCAACCCAAGGTTCAGTAACTACTCATTCAACCAACCTCTTGGCACTTAGATAGATGTTCATATGGTCATATGGACATTTGCTTCTTTTTTGAAAATTTATTTATTTATTTATTTATTTATTTATTTATTGGCTGTGTTGGGTCTTCGTTGCTGCGTGTGTGCTTTCTCTACTTGCAGCGAGCAGGGGCTACTCTTCGTTGCAGTGTGCTGGCTTCTCATTGTGGTGGCTTCTCTTGTTGCAGAGCATGGGCTCTAGATGTGCGGGCGTCAATAGTTCCTGCACATGGGCTCAGTAGTTGTGGCTCGCGGGCTCTAGAGTGCAGGCTCAGTAGTTGTGGTGCATGGGTTTAGTTGCTCTGTGGCATGTGGGATCTTCCTGGACCAGGGCTTGAACCTGTGTCCCCTGCATTGGCAGGTAGATTCTTAACCACAGTGCCACCAGGGAAGTCCTCTATCACACTGTCTTGATAACTGTGACTTTATAGTAAGTTTTGAAATATAGAAGTGAAAACTCTCCCATTGACTCTTTTTTTTTAAAAGTTGTCTATTATCTTTTATTTTATTTTATTTTATTTTTATTTATTTATTTATTTATTTATTTATTTATTTATTTAGGGCTGAGTTGGGTCTTTGTTGCTGCGCATGGGTTTTCTCTAGTTGTGGTGAGTGGGGGCTACCCTTCGTTGTGGTGCACGGGCTTCTCATTGCAGTGGTTTCTCTTGTTGCGGAGCATGGGCTCTAGGCACGCGGGCTTCAGTAGTTGTGGCTCAGGGGCTCAGTAGTTATGGCTCGCAGGCTCTAGAGGACAGGCTCAGTAGTTGTGGCGCACGGGCTTAGTTGTTCCATGGCGTGTGGGATCTTCTTGGACCAGGGCTTAAACCTGTGTCCCCTGCCTTGGCAGGTGGATTCTTAACCACTGTACCACCAGGGAAGTCCTGGACTTTTGCTTCTGTTTTCCCTTTTTATATGTCATTTCCATACATTCCCACAAGGTCCCTCTTTCCCCAAAGGGGCAGTACTTACTGTAGAGAGAGATTAAGAGCACAGGCTTTCAAGTCATACTCTCTTTACTCAGATTCTAGCTCTGTCATTTGCTGACTAACTTTAGACAATGTTATTTAACCTCTGTATCTTACTTTTCCTATCTCTAAAATAAAGATAATAGCATTACCTAACTCATGCATCACTGAAAAGATTAATGAGTTAATATACAAAAAGTGCTTAGAACAGTATCTAGCTCATAATAAATTCGTGACATATGGGTTGGCCAAAAATTTCGTTCGGGTTTTTGGTCCCATCTTACAGAAAAGCCTGAACGAAGTTTTTGGCCAGCCCAATATTTTTTGCTGCTATTATTATTCCTATAAACCATAAACTATGTCTTCCAAACATTTGGCACCATCACCCACCCAGCATCATACCATGACTACAACACAGCCACCCTCTTCTCTAAGTCAGAGTTTATATTCAAGGGCACTTTCTGTATAGTATTTGTATGTTTCCTAACCACCAGCCGGCCCACTGAGCTCATGTGCACAAAATGTAATAAAAGCCCTTTTTTTTTCTCCAAGTGACCTAAAAGAAGTCTATCAATGGACCGTTTATTCTTATCACAGTAGTGCAACTATAACTAAAAAATTTTTTTTAATAAACAAGAATGACTATATTTATATGACCAAATTTGTTTTATTAATATTAATGTTTAAGTCAACTGAATTTATTAAAACAAGATTTCAATTTTTATTCTTCTCCCCTTCTTTTCTGTGGAGGGTAAGAGGGACTCTACATAATTAACTTCTATTTACCCTTCAGATCTCATGTTAGACAGCACTTACTCCAGGGAGCCTTTATTCCCTGCTCTGTGATCCCTAAGTCCCTCTGTGTTTGTTCTCATCTTGACACCAATCACACTACATTAGAATCACCTAGTTACCTGTCAGTCTTCCCCACTCCAGGAGCTTAAGTACTGTGTCAATCTCCTTCCCTAGTGACTGTAACAACACTTAATGCATCGTAGGTACACAAGAAATATTCGTTTATTTGTTATTATAGCTGAGTTATTCCCAGTAGCCCGTTTGGTAGGATTTTTTCCTTTTCACCCAAGACCTTTAGTGTTGTGTAGGTAGAATCACAGTCCAAAATAAAATGCAAAGATATCAGGGGGAACCTTATTATCAGATTAGAAACTATATCTACAGTGAGATTTGAAGGAAAATTAGACAGCTCCTATACAAATATCTCCTCTACCAAACCATCTCCTTCAAGACCACAGATTGCCACAGGTTCACAGATTATAGGATGATAGCATAAACAAAAAAAAGCAACATTCATTGAATGCCTTCTATGCGGCAAGCATATTACATATGCTATCTCCTTTAATCTTCACAATGACTCTATGATATGTGCATGACTACTCACATTATACAGATGAGGAAACAAAGTCATAGAGCTTGAATAATTCGCCCAAGGATACACAGAGAGTAAATAAAGAGCCAGGGTTTAAACATAGGTCTGCCTGACTCCACATTTATGTGTTTTCTATTATTCCACAGAGACACGCAGGAGACAGATCGTAGACAATTAAGTCAGAATGAAAGCCAAATACAAAAAGTAGCCTGTGAGGTGGCTCTGTGCATGGGCAAAAATGGTTTTAGGGATGGACAGTCTCATCCCTACTGTGGTTAGCAGAATAATGCCCCCCCAAAGGTGTCCATGTCCCAATCCCTAGAACCTGTGAGTATATTATCTTACCTGGAAAAAGGGATTTCGCAGATGTGATTAAGGTTAAGGAATTTGAGATGGGGAGGTGATCCTGGATGATCCTGGAGGACTCTGTGTAATCAGATGGGTCCTGTATTAGTTTCCTGTGGCTTCTGTAACAAATTACCACAAACTGGGTGGCTTGAAACAACAGGGATTTATTCTCTTACTGTTCTGGAGGCTAGAAGTCTGAAATCAAAGTGTCAGGTGGGAGGGCTTCCCTGGTGGCGCAGTGGTTGAGAGTCCGCCTGCCGATGCAGGGGACATGGGTTCGTGCCCCGGTCTGGGAAGGTCCCACATGCCGTGGAGCAGCTGGGCCCATGAGCCATGGCCGCTGAGCCTGCACGTCCGGAGCCTGTGCTCCCCAACGGGAGAGGCCACAACAGTGAGGGGCCCGCGTACCACAAAAAAAAAAAAAAAAGTGTCAGGTGGGACACACTGCTTCTGGAGGCTCTGGGAAGACTCCTTCCTTGCCTTTTCCAGCTTCTGGTGGGTCCAGGTGTCTCTCGACCTGTAGCTGCATCACTCCAATCTCCGCCTCTGTAATCACACGGCCTCCTCCTCTTCTCTGTCTCTTCTCTCCATCTATGTCAAATTTCCCTCTGCCTTTCTCTTCTAAAGACACTTGTCATTAGATTTAGAGCCCAGCCAGATAATCCAGGGCGAACTTTTGTCTCAAGATCTGTAATTATATCTTCAAAGAACCTTTTTCCAAACAATGTAACATTCATAGGTTCTGGGAATTAGGATGTAGACATATATTTTGGGGGGCTAAAGTTCAATTCACAGGTCCTTAACAGTGGAGAACCTTTTCCAGCTATGGTCAGAGGGAGATGTGACTACGGAAAAATGGTCAAATAGATGCAATGTTGCTGGCTGTGAAGCCAAGGCATGAAAGTGGCCTCTAGAAGCTGAAAAAGGCAAGGAAACAGATTTTTCCCTAGAGTCTCCAGAAAAAAAAATGCAGGCTTACCCACACCTTGATTTTAGCACAGTGAAACTCATTTTGGACTTTGGACCTCCAGAACTGTAAGCTATCAATTTGTATTGTTTTAAGCCACTAAATTTGTGGGAATTTGTTACAGCAGTGATAGAAAATTTATGCTGGTATTGAGGAAATTTAGAGTAAATGTTTGGATCAGAACAAGTGTGGAAGCCAGAATCAAAAGGGCAGGTGGTGGAATAGAAGATGTAAATGCCACAAGGCAGAGCAGGGCAGATGGCAAGAAAGAGGAAAGCCACAGGAGGGAGATCAGGACAAAGACAGTAGAAGAACTGATATGCATTACTAATACCTAGAAGCACTCTTGACAATGGAACATCAGGCCAGGGGACTGATGCTAAAGTAGGGAGCCCAGACCTTGTGGAGAGAACACAGTTGGAAGCATGCTGTCCAGTTAGAATATGTGTGGGCAGGAGAGTGGTGTCATCTGGCAAGCCTATCCATGCAGAATTGTCTGCAATTTTCACATTACTCACTATTTGAGTTAAGGCATTTAACGTCCTCCTTAAAGTTCAAGTTTCATACTAACATCACCTATTTAATTCAGAGAGAACTTGTTAAAAAGATTTCCTAGTCAGTCGCTTAACAAGGTCTGAGAGAAAGGCTCCAAGACTGATAAGCAAATTCAGATAAGAAACAACTAGGAAATTGTTTACCATATAGAGCGTAAGTCAGGGAAAATTACTGAGCCTGCATGTGGTATGAACAGAACAAATGGCTGTTGAATGGATGAATGAATACCTGAATGAATGAAAACACTGAAGACTCGGGAAGTTGGTAGGACATGATGACTTAAAGAAAGAAGGATGCACAAAAAAGGCAGTGGGACTCTAAAGGCAATCTTGGCCTATGTAACCATTTTCCTGAAAGTTGGTCATGGATAATACTTCCCCATGACTGGGCTGGTGTGTCTTTTTATAGCATTTATCTCTTTGCTTAAATAACTTTATTGTTTCTAATTCCTAATTTCAAAAGTAATACATCTCGAAAGAAAGGGAAGAAAAATGCATGTAATCTCATCACCCCAAGATAAAATGAGTTATTTACTTGGAGGATTTACTTCTTTTTTGTTTTGTTTTTTTTTTTTTGGTTTTGCTTTTTTTTGTTGGAAATGAGATTTTTAAGATTTATTTATTTTTTTAACATCTTTATTGGAGTATAATTGCTTTACAATGTTCTGTTAGTTTCTGCTGTATTACAAAGTGAATCAGCTATATATATACATATATCCCCAAATCCCCTCCCTCTTGCATCTCCCTCCCTCCCACCCTCCCTATCCCACCCCTCTAGGTGGTCACAAGGCACGGAGCTGACCTCCCTGTGCTAGGAGCATTTACTTCTTGTCTTAAGTCTTTCTCTATAACACCCTATGTCTGTGTCTCAATCTCTGTCTCTGTGTGTGTGTTTGTGTGTGTGTGTGTGTGTGTGTGTAGTACTGTATTTACTGTTTTATAAATTGCTTTTATTTCTTTAAACACAGCACATATTGTGGTTGCTTTTCCAGGTCAGTAAATATTCTATTACAACATGATTTTATATGACTACATAATATCTCAACCTATGAGCGTACATAACTTATTTAACCAATCTCCTATTGTCTTTTTCTTATAATTTTCTGCCATTAAAAACAGTAAACATTTTTATAATTATTGCTTTCCACACATCTCTAATTATTTCCTGAAGGTAAATTCCTACAAGTAGAATTGCATAATTTGTGGATTTAGATACATATTGTCACATTACCCCATAAAGATATTTACCTATTTACATTCTGACTTCACTATATGAAAGTTCAATTTCCTCAAATCTTTGTCAACACAAGTTATTATCAACTTTTTGAATTTGCCAGTGTGATGGATAGATTTAGTTTGTATCTGTTTGATCACTAATGAAGGTCAATATTTCTTCATTTATTTATTGGCCTTTTTCTGTTTCTTCCTTTGTGAATTACCTTTTATGTCCTTTGTCCATTTCCCTATTTATGTCTTCATCTTTTTAAAATTAACTTATAAGAACTGTTTAAGCAAACCAATTATACTTAATATCTGCTGCAAACATTTTCCCATTTTTTGTTTTCCTTTAATTTTTGTTTATTATGGATTTTTAACCTATAAATGGGGCTTAATATGTTTGTTTTTGTAGCATTAACTCAATTTCTCATTGTGTACCTTCCCGATTTTATGACTTTACTGCTATGCTTAGAAAGATATGTTACTACAAGAATATATAAATACAATAAATACCTATATTTTCTTTTCGTTATTTTGTAGTTTTATTTTCACATTTTAATTTTTAAACCATCTAGCAAGTTTTTATTGAATGGTATGAGGCAAGGGTCTGATTTTAGTTTATTGTTAGTATATAGCCACTTATGGGGTAATGATTTTTCACTAGAAATTCACCAAAATAAATCCAGGAAAGGGTGTACTGATTCTCAAACTAGTGAAAATTCTTTTCAAAACCTACATTTTCCATACTGCACCTTAGGTTTCAGCACGTAATGAATTCTGATCTGCAAACACAACCCAGCATGCCAGCATTTGCAGAGGTACCCATGAGCCAACGAAATAGCAAAGCTCCTTTGCAAGCAAAAGGTCAACTTCCCAGTGTGAAGTCTCCAATCACAGACTCACATTCATTCTCAAATTGCCCAAACACAAAGAAAACAGGCATATTTACTTTTCACACGACTCAAGGGTGAATTTTGCTCTGAAACCAAGTCAACAACCAAATCTCTCTCTTCAACAAGCTGAAGCACATTCCACACTGGTCCCCGGATGAAAGACCCTCTGGTAAACTCGGTGAGAGCAACAAGAAAAGAGGGATTTTTCGATTAGAAGAAAATGCTTCTATTTCACCACAGGCAGTGTTTTTTGGACCTAAATACTGTTGGTTCTGAGTTATATTTTCTATAAGACGTTACCAAGGCAAATGCTCAGGGAAAAAGCAGCTAGAGACGTTTGGGAGTTACTAATTACAGGGCATCACAGGTACAATTTATAATCCTCCTTGACAGATGTGACCCATTACATTAAGCATTGTTGGCAAGCTAGATGAAGGCTAGGAAGAGGTTGGTCTTTGAGTAACACAGCTTTCCAGCAAACTTCTCCATTACAAACAACTGCTGACATGACACAATAGGAAGATTTTTTGGGGGGGGCCACGGCCTGCCACATGTGGGATCTTTGTTCCCCAACCAGGGATCGAACTCACACCCCCTGCCATGGAAGCATGGAGACTTAACCACTGGACTGCCAGGGAAGTCCCAAGAAGATTTTTTTTAAGACCAACTGGTTTTTAAATATCTCACTCCACTCCATGCAGTATTGATGTTGCCGAACCCAAGTTCATGTGCCTGATGTACAGTGAGGCCAAACAAACTGAAGAGTTGGAGTTTGGAGAAGAGAAAGGTTTATTGCAGGGTCATACAAGGAGAATGGGCAGCTTGTACTCAGAAAGCCTGAACTCCCTGATGGTTTTCAGGGAAGAGTTTTTATAGGCAAGATTTGGGGGGCAGGCTGCAGGGTGTGTGACTTCCTCTGATTGGTTGGTGGGGAGGTAACAGGGTGATGTTCCAGGAATCTCAACCATCAGCCTTCTGGTTCCAATCAGTCTGGGGTCCATGTGCCTGTGCTCAGCCTGAAGTTACCAGCCTCCAGCTGGGTCAGGATCTTAGCTCTTGTAGAAGAACTCAGAGATATATATCATATTGTTATATATATCCCTTGAGGAGGAACCAGGACCCTGCCCCATCGCTGCAGTATTGTCTATTCAGTGCTTTTCCTTTGTTTCTGCATTCCCTCACTCTAATTAGTAACTGCTTGAATCTGCCCTTTGGAACTCAGGGAAGGTCTAGGAGGCTGAAACCTTTTTCTTACAAATAAGAAATAAGGGACTCAGAAACGCTTTTGTATTGGAGAAGGCCCCACAGGGTCCTGCTCAGTTTCATTGATATGCAAAGGAATGCCCAGACAGTTCTGTTAGATTATTAACTCTGCCTATATTATACATTACCACTGATTTCAACATTTATGTCAAAAAGATTTTTCTGGGTCTGAGTCAAAATGTTCCAATTAAAATATATTTAAAATTAAAAAAAAATATTTCCAATGATTTTCATCTGGCCCATGATGCAGTTATAACGTCTATACTGTATAGAAATGAAAACTTAGTTCAAAGCATTTCAGGAAGAAGAAAATGTTAAAACAATCATCATCTCTGTAGGCAAAACAGATAGGTGACTGATTGGCTTTTAGACTTCCCAGTCTTCCTGAGATGGTCTGGAAGTATGGCCAGAGGGTTCCTCAGCCACAAATACAGAGAACTATTGTCCCCTCCACACAAGCAACAAAGACTCAAAGAAAAATCACATACACCTTCAATCATTATTTTTCTAAGCTCTCCTTTAAAGATAAAGAAAACAAAAATGTAATTTATGTTTACAGTTCTGTGACACATAAAAAATATAATTAAAGTACTAAATCTCTCCAAAGAAATGTGATGTACAGAATTAAATTCAGCATTTAGCTGGAAAAGAGTCCCCTTGGAGAGATCAGGTTGATATGTGAGGGATTAGTTTTGAAGTCCTATTGCTGATTTTTTTTTCAAGGGATGGTATTTTGGCCAGCCTTACTCTGATTTCTCCTCACAACTGTCAGTCAGAATGAATTACAGGGCATATTACCTGAATCCCAAGATCTAGCTACATTAATAGCCCCTGATTTTTGTTCTTTCGAATGTCATTTAGATATATGGAAGTCGTTCTTTCCTATCATATTTCCAGCACCCTCTGACAAAGCAGCATTTAACATTTCCCACACAAGAGGGAATTTTTTTTTGTAATGGATTTCATAATACAGAAAGTTACAGAGTTTATTTTTTAATCTTTATTAGTAGCATAAAACTGTCAACAGCTTATGCTAGTCTTGAGAATATCAAGCTGATTTAAGAGAAATTTTCCTCAACTGGGTGAAGAGTGGGGAGAGGAGATAAGAAAATGGAAGAATACAGGGAGAGGGGCCATATTTTTTTCCCTGAAAGACTTTGATCTAAATTTTTTTTGTAAAAACATAGTTCATCTCTAACATATTATTAGCTCTAATAAGGATACCACAAACTCAAAAGGCTCAGAGTATAAGCTTGAAAAACTGGGTATGTTATTTACTGACTTGGGCACTGATCACATTTGCTTGTGTGAATCTTGAAGACGGATTTTTAGCTCATCTCAAGAAAAATCTATTGGGAGGCCATATATCTGAAAGTGCCGTCTTCCTCCCTTGTAGGATGGGAGCCGCAATCAATCTTTTGTGTTATGACCAGGTGTAAGTCATAAAACAGCAGTTATTGCAGGTTTTATGGAGCTGAGAGCTGGGACACTCATGAGGAGGATAAGTTCATAATAGCCTTAAAGAGCAAACTATCCTTCATGGTCCTAGGTTTCCATAGAGAGGCTGCTCTAGTGATCAGCAGCCTTGCTTTTTTGCCGACATATCTTACCATTAGAAAAAACTTCTACATTCACCAACTCAGTTGCACAGCAAGTATTTATTGTACTCAGAGCCTGGAGGATGTATAGTAGAAGAATCTGGAGGACGTATAGTAGAAGAACCTGGAGGACGTATAGTAGAAGAACCTGGAGGACGTATGGTAGAAGAACCTGGAGGACGTATGGTAGGAGAACCTGGAGGATGTATGGTAGAAGAACCTGGAGGATGTATGGTAGAAGAACCTGGAGGATGTATGGTAGAAGAACCTGGAGGATGTATGGTAGAAGAACCTGGAGGATGTATAGTAGAAGAACCTGGTTGTTTCCTTCAACCTGTAACCAGTTAACTTCATGGGTAGAGATGTGTGAGGCTCTTCAAGTATTCAAATGTGCCTCCTTAACTCAGTATGGGTCTCTATCCATGGCTTTGAGCCTTCCTAAAAACTATATTCTCAGCAGCCTGCACCACACCTTTTGAGGTAATAAGTCTTTTCTTTGTCTGAAATTTGCCTTTTGCAAACATTCAAAAAGGGATCCTTCAGTATCATATAATTGAAGTGTCTTTACCATCACCTCCACCACCCTATGAAGCCCAATTTTTCCCTTGGCCTCTGGTCTCTAGCCTAACACCTTAACACCCCACTACTCCAAGTCACTGAGTGGAAATGTGTAAAGACTAGAACTGTCTTCACTTCCTATAGTTCATACTGTCTGCTCTCCATGTATCAGCTAACTCAATTTTAATGCTAACCCATATTGGCATAGTAATGGAAAGGGACTAAAGGAGTCTATAGGAAACTAGCATAGATACACTTCTTCTAGAGCCTTCTGGAAAAAGTGGTGTCCCCACTTTCATTGTCTAATCTAATTTTACTGATGATAAAGAGGTCCAAGGCAGGTTGGAGGGATGGGCAATAGGGTAATAAGAGTAATACAGGGGAGGGCTTCCCTGACATCCAGTGGTTAACGCTCCGTGCTTCCACTGAAGGGCGCACGGGTTCAATCCCTGGTGGGGGAATTAAGATCCCGCATGCCGTGTGGCGTGGCCAAAAAAAAAAAAAAAGACGGAAGGGATATTAAAAAAAAGAGTAATACAAGGGGTAAGATGTAGCGTCTTAAGAACTACAGCAGATTACACCACGTAAGGAGTCACCTACCCAGATGTCTTTTTTGTGAGCTCTCAGAAAGTTGACACCATCCCCTGAAACAATTATTTTTTTATTTAAACACATATATATGGAATTTAAGAAAAAAAAATATCGTGAAGAACCTAGGGGTAAAACAGGAATAAAGACACAGACCTACTTGAGAATGGACTTGAGGATATGGGGAGGGGGAAGGGTAAGCTGTGACAAAGCGAGAGAGGCATGGACATATATACACTACCAAACGTAAAACAGGTAGCTAGTGGGAAGCAGCCGCATAGCACAGGGAGATCAGCTCTGTGCTTTGTGACCGCCTGGAGGGGTGGGAGAGGGAGGGTGGGAGGGAGGGAGACGCAAGAGGGAAGGGATATGGGAACAGATGTATATGTATAACTGATTCACTGTGAAGCAATTATACTCCAATAAAGTTGTAAAAAATTAATAATAATAAAAAAATAAATAAACACACAGGTTTCCCTTTGTATAATGATCACGTTATTTCATGAGTGTTGCCTTAGTTTCTCACCCTGTGGGCCAGGCCCTGTGCTGGGTGCTGGGATTCAGCAATAAATCAGATACAGGCCCAGCTTCCAGGTACACCTTCTGGTGGGAAAGACAATCAACAGAGAGAAGCCCAAGATCTCAAGGGCACCATATCCTTGCTGAGAAGCACCAGAAGGAAAGTTTTGCGGAAGGAATAAATTCCACATGGGATGACATTTAAGACTGAATAGCTCTGATTTGGGGAAATATATCACTTAAAACAAAAAATAAAATTATGGCACAAAATATGAATGGAGCTGACCTTTTGTTTGGTTTTGCCGAAGTGAGTTTCTATGTAAAGGAAAATTTTCATGGAACGCCTGACAAACCCATGACAAATGGCCCCAAACCAAAGTAGCTGAACTTTGAATTAGCCAGAACATCAGTGCTTCTCAGTGTTCTTGTGATCTGGAAATACTTCTTTTTCTGCATTTTTCTGTTTTTGTAGAGACAGAATTCACATACAATAAAATACACAGATTTTAAGTTTTCAGTTCGATATTTTGACAAATGTATACACCCCTGTAACCATCACTCAAAACAAGATATAGAATATCTGCATCATCCCAAAAAGTTCCCCTTGCCTCTTTCTAGTCATTTCCATGTACATGGACACTCAGAGACAATCAGTGTTGTAAATTCTTCTATCAGTATAGATTAGTTTTGCCCATTCTGGAACTTCACCTGCAGGGAATTGTACAGTATTTACTCTTTTGCATCTGGGCAGACATACTAGTACTGGGGAAAGCTCACTCGAAGGGATTAAAAGACTCAAAACAACATTAAACAAGTGAGCAATAAATACAAAACAATCCCCGTGGCAGTGTTTCACTATCTCACTGTGTTTATAAAAATATCCAAAGTTATGTATTCATTTCACTGCCCTTCAGTCCTAAATCATTTAAGTCAAACTGTTTGCTCCACAGGAAAATTTCTCAGACGTTCCAGGACACACATGATCTTTCCTTGATGTGGCCTGACATACTATGTGTATTATGTCTTCCTCAAGCAGGTGGTCCTTGGCTCTACTTTCACACAGCACACATCACTCCCAAAGTGTGATTCCTCAGTTGTGACATACATGCAATTTACAATTTCCCTGGGCAACAGGGAAGGCTTCAAGGACACCACTGTCCTTTAGTACACTAGGTGAAGACCACTGGGGAGAGACATTCATGCCAAATGAAACAAGTGTACTTGCCTCCCTATGTCAGGTTTTGTTCTACCTTCATTTCCTTACTAGGTCATTGAATAACACTGCCCATCATAACTGGTTGCACCAGTTGGATTTTCCCTGCCCCATTCAGCCCAGATGCTGCTGTTGTTTTCCACTCTTTAATCAGAACACAGAATGCCACATGCTGTGTGCATCAGAGAGAAAACAGAGCAGAAAAGACAGTTCAATATTGGAGTTAACCGGGTAGGGACAAAAAGGATGTCTTATATCCAGTGACTCAAGCCTGAAATATTTCCTTCTTCCAACACTGGGAAATAGTTATATGAAATTCTGTGTATGTAGAAGATTGTAGAGCTGTCATGTACAGATGTTTAAATATGCACATGCTAGCTAGAGGTCAAAACTGGTTCAAGATCACAAGAAAGGAGAATCATTCTCAGATATGTGACTGCTCTTTTCATTCATATTTTTGCCCTCAGTGGATTATTTTTTAACAATAGCCTTCTGCCTCAATTTCTACCACCCCCTTAATGGATTACTGAGTAACTTACTGTCTGTGGGGAAATGGGACTACTGACAGGCAAACACATTTTCAAACATTCTTTAGAAATCCAAACACACTTCCATTTCTGCTGTGGTTACAGTCCTCTGGGGGCGAAGGTTTCAACTTAACCCTAGTTTAGCAATTTGCTTTGTGGTCTTCTCTGCTAAATACCGGGCAGTGTGAGGTCTTCGGTCTCAGTGGACACACAGGAAAGATGGGGACGTCTCAAGCTAGCCTGGTTAAGAGACACATTTCAAAAAGTCTGGAAAAGTAAAGCCAAGAGTGGCCTTTGCCTTGAAGATGACAAAAGACTACACTTAAAGGTAGAGTTATCCTGGATCTTGAATTTGAGGCAAGATCTGAGAATAAAGGTTGTTTTTTTAAAATAGACCTTTACTGGAGTATAATTGCTTCACAATACTGTGTTAGTTTCTGTTGCACAACAAAGCGAATCAGCCATATGCATATATATGTCCCCATATCCCCTCCCTGTTGAGCCTCCCTCTCACCCTCCCTAACCCACCCCTCTAGGTCATCACAAAGCACCGAGCAGATCTCCCTGGGTTATGCTGCTGCTTCCCACCAGCCAATTATTTTACATTCTGTAGTGTATATGTGTCGAGGCTACTCTCACTTCGCCCCAGCTTTGCCCTCCCACCCCATGTCCTCAAGTCCATTTTCTATGTCTACCTCTTCACTCCTGCCCTGCAACTAGGTTCATCAGTACCATTTTTTTTAGATTCCATATATATGTGTTAGCATACAGTATTTGTTTTTCTCTTTCTGACTCACTTCACTCTGTATGACAGACTAGATCCATCCACCTCACTACAAATAACTCAATTTCGTTTCTTTTTATGGCTGAGTAATATTCCATTGTATATATGTGCCATAAATGTCCATTGACAGATGAATGGATAAAGTTTTTGATATATATTTTGTGGAGTAGCAATTTCCTACAGATATGAGTTACAGTATTCAGTTGTAGAAGAAAGAAACTCATTTTATTTATTTATTTTTTGGCCACATGGCTTGTGGGATCTTAGTTCCCCAACCAGGGATCAAAACCAGGTCCCCAGCAATGGAAGCTCAGAGTCCTAACCACTGGACCACCAGGGAGTTCCCAAAGAACCTCATGATAATCTTGACACCACCTCAGTCCCACTCTGGGTCTATGGGGACAAGCACACCATCCCTTAAGATATTCTGTTCTTGTACTGGAGGCCATTTAACCCAGTTAGCTTGGGCTAGAAGCTAAGGCCAAGCTAGTTCTGAGGGTGTCCATCCCCTGTCCCACCATCGGTACCCAAAGGGAACTTCAAACAAGGAGATCTGGGCTCAGAGAATAGAGCTTCTCAGGGGTCCAGCTCTGGTACAGAGTTTCTTAGTGATGCCCTCCTACTCACTACCCCTGAATCGAGTTTCTAGGAAAAGAGCGAAGAGTGGCAGGTAGCTGGTGGCTGATTCCAGGGATTGTCACAAGGCAAGCAAAATTTCCCACTGCTCTAGGCCCAGGAAACCTTTTCCTGAATTCGGTCTCAAAGGGGAAGGTAGATGTTTGTACAAATTGAAAGAAATCTGGGAGAAGGCAGGAGAGAAGAAACCCGGGTGCCATTTACCATTATCTTGATAAAATGGCAGTGACACACACTCCGCCTGCCACAATTAGGGTGATAAATGCCCGTTTCTTTGAGGCTTGTTTGAAAGTCAATTATGTAGATTATTTGGAGAATACTGACAGATGGCTTTCTTCCCCAGATGAGACAATCAAGCTGAACTTTGATATGTGCATAAAGAACACTGTCATTTCTCAAACAGAGGAGGCCTCCCTAAGAGGTCGACCAGAGAATTGGATGAAATTTTGCCATGGGCCACTTCTGATGAGCCCTGCCCTTAGGTCTTTTTTGTCTCTCCCTAGATCTCCCTCTTCTCTGACCCTCAATGGAAGCTTTGCTTCTTTTCATCTTGTAGTCAAATATCGATCCTCCGACCTGTCGTCAAGGTTTTGATTAACACAGAGGATTGCCACGTAAGCAGCTTTTTGTTTGTTTTCAGCTAATTCGTTTTTTATTATTCACTTGCTGCAGTAAATCTTTCTTTTATTGTCCAACCACCAAACAGAGAAAAATGGATTGATTTGAGCAACTAAATAATTCAAGCTGCAATGTATAGTAGAGGGTGCAGGCAGAGAGGAAGCATTAGGGGAAGCCAGAGGAAGCTTGACACAACGTTGCCCTTCAGTTTTCTTAGTTCTCCCCTGATCCCCAACCCAGGTTACAATGATTTTGATTAGACTGTGAGGGGGTTTATGGACATGGCATTGGGGTAATGCAGTAGTGATTTAAAGCAATAAAAGTTTAGAAAATGATTGTATAAAAAGTCTTCCTTTACCAAAAAACAATAGAGATGCACCAGATGAGATCTCTTGCTTGTTACCTTTCATTATATGAGGTAATTCATTTGGCACAATTATTTCAGTCACGAGGTGTACTTATTCATTTTTTATTCTTGAAGGCACAAAGCAATCTTCTCCACTGGCATTTACTGGTGGCACCAAGTAGATGGTAAAGTTTGAAGAAAGCAGCCCAGCAAAAAAGAGCCAAAGATATCTAGATACAAAAATGAACAAATCAAAGCAAAAAAGCTGCCTAACTTGTTTGTTAAAGGCATCGATTTCAGGATAAGGAAAAATGGAGAAATAATAGAAGAAGGAAGAAGAGAAAAACAAGAATGAAAGGGATATCTGTTTCCACCTTCTATCATCTGCCCTTCTAGTCCTCTGTTCCCTCAGGTATTCAGTGTGCTCAGGCTTCTTTAAACAAAGCACAAACATGCAAGCTATGAATAAAAAGATGGATAGGCTTCACTACATGAAAATGTAAAACTTCTATATACAAAATACATCATAAACACATCAAAAAAACAAACCACAGACAGGTTTTACAAAGCATATAACTGGCAAAAGATAGAGATCCAGAATATATAATGAGTTTTTGAAAATCTGTAAGAAAAACAACACAATAGGAAAATGAGCAAAAGACTTGAAATGGCATTTTACAGAAGAGGGAATTCAAATGCCCAATACACATACGAAAATACATTCAACCTCAATAGTTATCAAGATAATACAAATTAGAACAGTAAGGTACCATTTCCACTACTAGAAAAAAGGCAAAGTCTGACAATACCAAATATTGTCAAGAAAATAGAGAAAAGAGGAATTTCGTACACTGGTGGAATTTCATATACAAACATAGCTCGTTTCACTGTGTTTTACTTTATTGTGCTTCACTGATACTGCATTTTCTACAAGTGGAAAGTTTGTGGTAGCCCTGTGTCAAGCAAGTCTATCAGCACCATTTTTCCAATAGCACTTGCTCACTTTGTGTCACTGTGTCACCTTTTGACAATTCTCACATTATTTCAAACGTTTTCATTATTATTATATTTGTTATGGTGATCTGTGAACCAGCCACAACATTCCCTGAGCCAAAGCCTAATCCAAAGCAAGGCCTTAACTCTCTTCAGTTCTGTGAAGGCTGAGAGAGGTGAGGAAGCTGCAGAAGAAAAGTTTAAAGCTAGCAGAGGTTGGCTTATGAGGTTTAAGGAAAAAAAGCCATCTCCATCACATAAAAGTGCAAGGTTAAGCAGCAAGTGCTGATACAGAAGCTGCAGCAAGTTATCCAGGAGCTCTAGCTAAGATAATCCATGAAGATGGCTACACTAAACAACAGATTTTCAACATACACGAAGTTGCCTTATATTCCGAGAAGATGCCATCTAGGACTTTCATAGCTGGAGAGAAGATGTCGATGCCTGGCTTCAGAGCTTCAAAGGACAGGCCAACTCTCTTGTTAGGGGCTAATGCAGCTGGTAACTTGAAGTTGAAGCCAATGCTCATTTACCATTCTGAAAATCCTAGGGCCCTTCAGAATTATGCTACATCTATTCTGCCTGTGTTCTATATTTGGAACAACAAAGCCTGGATGACAGCACATCTATTTACAACATGGTTTACTGAATGTTTTAAGCCCACTGTTGAGACCTACTCCTCAGAAAAAAATTCCTTTCAAAATATTACTGCTCATTGACAATACACCTGGTCACCCAAGAGCTCTGATAGAGATAGACAATGAGATTCATGGGTTTCTTTTTTCATGCCTGCTAACACAACATCATTCTGCAGCCCATGGATCAAGGAGTAATTTTGACTTTCAAGTCTAATTACTTAAGAAATACATTTCATAAGGCTCTAGCTGCCCTAGATAGTGATTCCTCTGATGGATCTGAGCAAATTAAACTGAAAACCTTCTGGAAAGGTTTCACCATTCTAGATGCCATTAAGAACATTTGTGATTCATGGGAGGAGGTCAAAATATCAACGTTCACAGGAGCTTGGAAGAAGTTGATTCCAACCCTCATGGATGACTTTGTGGGACTCAAGACTTCAGTGGAGGAAGTCACTGCAGGTGTGGTAGAAATAGCAAGAGAACTAGAATTAGAAGTGGAGCCTGAAGATGTGACTGAATTGCTGAAATCTCATGATGAAACCTTAGTGGAAGAGGAATGGCTTCTTACAGATGAGCAACACAAGTGTTTTTCTGAGATGGAATCTACTCTTGGTGAAGATAAGGTGAAGGGTGTTGAAATGACAACAAAGAATTTAGAATATTACATAAACTTAGTTGATAAATCAGGGGCAGATTTTGAAAAGATTGACTCCAATTCTGAAAGAATTCTACTGTGGGTAAAATGCTATCAAACAGTATTCATGCTACAGAGAAATTTGGGAAAGGATGAGTCAATTGACACGGCAAACTTCATTGCTGTCTTATTTTGAGAAATTGCCACATCTCCCTGAAACTTCAGCAGTACTACCCTGAGCAGTCAGCAGCATCAACATCAAGACAAGACCCTCCACCAGCCAAAAGATTACGACTCACTGAAGGCTCAGATGATGGTTAGCACTTTTTAGCAATAATTAATTTTAAAAGTATTTTTAAGTTAAGGTTTGTACATTTCTTTTTTTTAAAATTTATATTGGGGAATAGTGGATTTACAATGTTGTACTAGCTTTAGGTGTACAGCAAAGTGAATCTGTTATACATATACATGTATCCACTCTTTTTTAGATTCTTTTCCCATATAGGCCATTATCATTTCTTTAGACAATGCTATTGCATACTTAATAGACTACAGTATAGTGCACAAATAACTTTTATATGCACTGGGAAACCGAAAAATTCATGTGGCTCCAGGTGGTCTGGAACCGAATTGCATCATCTACAAGGTTTGCCTGTATTTTGGGATATCACATAGGAGAGTAATTTGGCAATATCTAGTCAGTCTGAATATGCACATTCCCCAATGCCCAGTAGTTCCACTTCTAGTCATTTATCTTAGAAAAACTCTTGCACACATGAAGAAAGACATGTTCGAGGTGTCTGACACAGCAGTGTATTAGGAAACAATCTAGGTATTCATCACAAGAGAAATGAATCAATTGTGTTATAGTCATACCGTGTAATACAAGGTATGACTAATCTAGACATGCATGTTTCGAAGTAGATAAATATAATCATAATGTTAAATGAAAAATGAAATGTGCAGAATGACATGTGTACCAGAAGTCATTTATACAAAGTTCAGAAAACAATAATACCGTATACTATCTGTGAACACACACACACACACACACACACACACACAATATACTAATATGCATGGGAAGCATAGACACAAACTACAGGCTACAGGGTACCTCTGAGGAGAGAGGGGAGAGCAATGTAATCAGGGAGGCTGGAGTACAAAGGGGACAACAACTCCATCCAGAACACTTTATTTCTTACAAAGAGGCAAGACATTAGCATTTATTAACTTTGGGTTAGAGTCATGGGTGTTCAGTATATTGATCTTTATACTTTTCTGTTTGAAATATTTCATAATCTAAAAATAAATAAAACAAGATAAAAGAATTACATTGTATCCTACCCCCCATCAAAATGCCCATTCCAATGCACTTCTCTTATAAGTGAAGTCCTACTAAAATGTTTATCCATTCAGCAAATGTTTATTGATTATGCACTGTATACCCATCCTTTGCATTTAAAAACAAATGATACCTGAATCCAGATGAATGAATCCCTAATTTAGAATTTCAGGTACCAACACAGACCAGTAGTTAAGATTTAGGAAACAGCAGGAGGAACGTTCATGGTATCTCTCGAATACTAACAGATCTGGGCAGAAAAGAGAAAGGAGAGAGTAAAAGAACGGAAAAAAGCAAGTTGGGGAGAGCAGGCAGTGAATTAAAAAAGGAATACCTGGGAGCACCTAGAGCTTACAAAGTTGTTACTATGCTTTAGAAGAACCACTTTCTCCCTGTGAGTGGTCCTCCTTCCTGCCTTTTATAGATCTATTCCAGTGCTTCAACATTTCAGCAGTTCGAACGTAGGTGTTAAAACCCAAGCCTTTGGTTAGCCTCTGGTACTCCCCATGTCAACGCCAAAGCAGGAGTCAGAACTACACCACATCAAAAGAAAAAGCCTCTATAAAGTAGCAGTGGATGGTGTAGGTTTTACTGGAGATTTTGTGGTGAGAAGGAGGTTTACATCAAAGAGAGAACAACTCATCAAAATCTTCAATTCCTTGTATGTAATGTTTTTAAAAGGACAAAATTTTAGAAATGGAGAACAGATTAGTGGTTGCCAGGGGTTAGGAAGGGTGGACAGGAAGGAGTTGCTATGGTTGTAAAAGGCAACACGAAGAATCCTTGTAGTGATGGAAATGTTTTGCATCTGGATGTGGTGGTAGACACACAAACCTACACATGTGATAAAATTGCATAGAACTGAACACACACACACACACACACACACACACAGGAGTATAAGTAACACTGGAGAAATCTGAATAAGATGGCTGAATTGTATCAATATCAGTATTCTGGTTGTGGTACTGTACTATAGTTTTATAAGATATTATCTATAATAGGAAGAAACTGCATAAAGAGTACATCAGATCACTCTGTATTATTTCTTGTGACATTTGAATTTACAATGATCTTAATAAAAATTCAGTTAAAATGAATAAATACTATTAGTAAAATGAAAAAAAATCCTCAATAGGCGTTTCTCCCCTGCAACAACCGGCTGCCAGTTTGCCAGTTTCTTCCTCTTTCTTGCTCCTCTCCTCATTCAACCTTCTCCTTATTTCTTGTCCTATCAATTTAGCTCCATCACACCTCTCAATCTTAGGCAGTAACTAAATTAATAAGCTTCCAGGTAACTTATCACAACTTTCAAAAGTGGATCTCTCCCTAGACTGGAAAGGCATTAGTAAGCATTATCTTAGAGACCATAATGAAATTACTTAAAGATACCTAAAATGCCTTGATAAAATTAACAGATTGACCAGAAGTCAATCGTCAGTCACATATTGCTAGTAAAAGAAAAAAAAATTAAACAAAAATCACCACAAACTCAACGGCTTTAAAGAACAACCATTTCTTCTCATTCATGAGTCTGTAGATTGACAGTGGTTGGCTGATCTAGACTGAGTTCAGATGAGCAGTTCTGTGTCAAGCTGCAGGTTCAGCTGGGCTTGGCTGCTTAAAAAGGACAGGTTCAGGTCCACTTCTGACTATTTATTCTGGGACCCAGGCTGCAGGTACAGCTCTTCTTATGTGATGGCAGAGGCACAAGAGACACATGTATATTTCATGTCTCTGTTTACATCATGTCTGCTAACATCCCACTGACCAAAGCAAGTCACATGATTGAGTTCAAAGTCAATGGGTGGGAAGGTGTACTCATCCCATGGATTTGGGAGAAGGAAGTAGATATTTTTGAACAGGAATCTAATCTATCACATCAATCAAAGTATATCATTTCTGTGCTAAAGACCTGACATTTGTCTGTTACCTTCCTGGCAAATGTTTCTACTAAGTCTCCCCCACTAAACTTCTAGAAATCATCAAATGCTCTCTTTAGGGAATATTGAATCACATCTTTACTGGAGTGAAGGAGATAAATGGTGCTATTTGACTTGAAGAGGTATGGGTCCATGGGTAGAATGCGCAGGGAAATCGTGTCACATTGATGGGTTAGGAATCCCACAAATAACCCAGCAGATCCTCCAATGAAAAAAATGTTCTAAAGAACCCAGGGCATCAAGGAAGGTGAAGAGAGGCATTTTGATCATATGGTGGAAACTATTAACAGAGACAGTTTTAGTTCCTTGTTTTATTCATTCATTCATTCAATAAATATTTATCGACTCTCTACTATGGGACAGGCACTGTGCCGAGGGCACGTGGAGAGCAAAACAGCTGACATACCTAAGACTGTGCAGTTCCATAAAGGAAAGACAGTGCTGCAATAGAGAATAATGATTGTGGGAGGGGAAAGGGCAACTTAGATTGAGTGGTTGCGGAGGCCTCACTAAAGAGGTAGCATTTAGGCTGAGACCTGAAGATAAAGATTAGTCATGTGAAGAACTAGAGAAATCACATACTCAAAAGGTATAGATCAGAGTTTATTGCCTATAACATTGATGAGAAAAGTTAAAGGACCAAATGACATTATTGATGGATGTCATTGTAACTGTTTAGAGAAAGACACCATGAGAAAGAAGCCTATGGTATATAAAAAGGGAAACAAAAGGGATACAGTAGCTCTTTGTCCTGTCCTTACCCAGCATCATACCCTCCACTGAAAGGTGCCAAAGTATATTGTACTTAGGAACAAAAGATTGATTGATGTACTGCTCCAGCTCTCCTACTATGGAGCTAGCAACCCTGAGTAAGTCACTTTCCCTTGCAGATCCTCAGTTTTCTAATCAGTAAATAAAATATTGCCTAAACTGGTGTTTTCCAAGTGTATCCCTCAAGAATCTTGTTTGCTGAGATGTTAGCAGATGTTATGCACAAAAGACTGTAACACTGGCTAGAGTTAAGCAGGTTTCTTTGCTGCACTGCTTCCCAGAAACTTAATGTGTTCTCACATAGTGAGAACCTCTAAGAAGGAAACAGACTGGGCTGTGTGTTTCCAAAACTCAATTGATCAAGGAACCTCTTTCACTGGTCACATTCCAGAGGTAACATTCCAAGGAACACACTTTGACACTCAGAAATGCTGCAGTGGATGCTCTCCAGGTCCAGTCCAGCTCCAGAGGGTTCTGTGATGAGCAAACTCACCTCAGAGGGAGACTCTGTCTTTTTTTTTTTTTAACATCTTTATTAGAGTATAATTGCTTTACAATGGTATGTTAGTTTCTGCTTTATAACAAAGTGAATCAGTTATACATATACATATATCCCCATATCTCTTCCCTCTTACATCTCCCTCCCTCCCACCCTCCCTATCCCATCCCTCTAGGTGGTCACAAAGCACCGAGAGGGAGACTTTGTTGGTACCAGATTTTCTCTTAAAGGATGTAATTGTACCTCAATTAACCAAAAAGAATTAAAATAAGGTTCGATCCTAGTCCTTTTTATACCAAAAGCTACTCTTCAGTCAATACTGTAATAGCAAGATTGTAGAGTACAGTATACATGTAGAACTTAGGCTACCATTAAAAAGGAAAATAATTATCAACCAGATAGTAAAGACAAAATTACTTTTCTACTGATGCTTGGGAGGGATGATGTACAAAAAGAAATGGATTGAAACAGACCTATGCTGAAAACCATAAGAATGGCATACTTTCTTATTTAAAATACTTCCTTTTTCAATGTATCCTGAAATCATGCCAGAAGTTTAGGAAATAATCCATGATTAAGTGTGATTAAGTGTGAAGCATGGAACTAGCTAGCCAGCCTTTTGTCTTCTTCAGGAGATCATCACCACATCAGTCATTTCATGATTATTTATTATCTTTCTACATTTTGTGCCATTTGGTCAGAAAAATGGTTAGCAATTCCTTTAAGCCACTTATAATTTACCATGTCGATGAGTGTGTCAGCTTTGTCATTTTGCAGGTTATTTCCCAGGTAATAGACATGCATTCATTCTATCTTTCTACGCTTCTGCCATTCTTAACAAATAAAATCCAGGGTACTAGAGCCATCCATGTGCATCCAGATAACTGAGAACATTCATTTTGTCCTCAGACTGTGTGACCTTGAGCAAGTCCTTACCCTCACTGGACCTCAGTTTCCTCATTTACAAAATAAGTGATTTGGACTAGATATTAGCTAAAGTTCCTTAGGCTCTAAAATTCTCTGATCCTATTTTGCATTCTAGTGCAAATTACTAGAAAATTATACATTTTATTAAAAAATCCCCCTTCCACCTACATACATTCTATTTTCTAAATGTACTTTTTTTTTTTTTTTTTTTTTTTAGCTGTACACGGGCCTCTCACTGTTGTGGCCTCTCCCGTTGTGGAGCGCAGGCTCAGCGGCCATGGCTCATGGGCCCAGCCGCTCCGCGGCATGTGGGATCCTCCCAGACCAGGGCACGAACCCGTGTCCCCTGCATCGGCAGGCGGACCCTCAACCACTGCGCCACCAGGGAAGCCCTCTAAATGTATTTTTTAAATTCTTAGACTAGCAGATTTTAGATACATAAAAAGAGAAGTAATTAAACCTCCTAGAACATTGAGATTTACAATTCTTTCATTAATTAATGTAATTTCAGGTGGAGACAAAATGAAATAAACAAAAGCTGGAGTGATGACAACTTAATAGCTTATAATTTTAATTGGACAGTATAAATATCAGCTTCTCTGGCTTCTCATGTGCACTTCAATTTTCCCAATATCTTAGTCTCTCACTAATAATATTTTAACCAATTGCTAGTACTTATTAAGCATCTACATATGGAATGCCCATTCCTGTACTGGTTGATGCAGAGGAGTCAAATAGACTTCACCGACTTCAAAAAGCTTCAGCTGGGGTTGGGGAAGCAAAACCTAACCCCAAGAAACAATCAGAGACTAATATCAGACACTATATAATTAGGTGCCAAATTGTGTGGTATAAGCAAGCAGTTCTCAACCTTTTTCCCCTCTACAACATATATAATGAATAATGTTCCCTATACTTGGAATAGAGTAGGGACTCAATAAATATTTATTGAATGAATGTATGAATGAATCTATACATGCTTAAGATAATCATCTCCATTTGAATAAAAGTGATTGAAAGGGATGTCCATTATAGGACTAAGCCACTTGATACACACATATACAGATATACATATCTGTCTATCCATATATATATAATCCCTCCCCAAATAAGTTATTATTATTATTACCAAATTAAAACATGTTTCACCATTGGTATTGCAATAACATGGTTGAGAACACTCGGCAGAGACTGTAGGTCCCATAAGAGCTCAGAGAAGACAGAGATTACAATGGAATGAAGTAGTTCCCAAGTGCCTTCATGGAGGCAAAGGAAAAAAGGACTTCTTGAAAACGGGTAGAAAGAATAGACCACAGGGGTTGGGGAGGGGAGAATAGATATGAGGTGAGCCGGAAGCAGTGAGGATGCAGACCTGAAGTGGAAGATCTTTGTTAGGGAGCAAAAGGAGACGGGTTTGGATCGCTAAGGTAGGCCCAGTTTATGGCAGTCCATAAAAACCAGGCCGAGGCACTCAGAGTTGATCCCAATGGCAACAGGGAGCTATTGGAGAGATTCATATAAAGTCCTGCAGAAAAGGGGTTTGTGAACTCTGTGTGTATATCTATGTACGAATGTAAAAGAGACAGGGTGAAAAAGATGAGCAGGGCAAGATTCATCTTTTTTATAGACCTTTTCTAAAGGGGTGGCAACTGAAGCCTGGCATTTTAATACCATTTTATGAGGCTTCATACATTTTAATTAATGTTAAACTGATTTATACCCCAAGGGGTTATACACAAATGGCACAATCAAATATAATAAGGGAAGACACGTGCACAAGTTTGCATGTGTCTATACGTATTTATAGACAAATCCTTCAGCTACATTTGACTGTGCTTCTTTTAGGAGTGCCAGGTTCCACCCACACCCCAGTCTTTCTGGCTTCAGTCAGGAAGGCAGAATTAACTGCACACGACAACTTGGGGGGTGTTTATTGCCCATTATGTGATCTAAAACAACTTGAACAGTGTAAAAACATGCTGCTCCAAGAAGAAAAGGTGGGGGGGGGCTTCCCTGGTGGCGCAGTGGTTAAGAATCCGCCTGCCAATGCAGGGGACACGGGTTTGAGCCCTGGTCCAGGAAGATCCCATATGCTGCAGAGCAACTAAGCCTGTGCGCCACAACTACTGAGCCTGTGCTCTAGAGCCGCGAGCCACAACTACTGAAGCCCGCACGTCTAGAGCCCGAGCTCCACAACAAGAGAAGCCACTGCAATGAGAAGCCCGAGCACCGCAACGAAGAGTAGCCCCTGCTCGCTGCAACTAGAAAAAGCACCCATGCAGCAATGAAGACCCAACGCAGCCAAAAATAAATAAATAAAATAAATACATTTATTAAAAAAAGAAGAAAAGGGAGATTAGCCACGTAGCTCACTTTGCTGGCCCCCCTGTTGTGCTTTCAACTGTAGACTGTGTTTATTTTTTTCATCCTAAAATCAAGTTTCTTAAAAGCTGGGCATGTATCTTAATGCAATTGCTTGCATTCTCCCTCTGGGAAGGAAGGAAGGAAACAGGACTTTCCATACCCCGTAAAGGAGAAACAGAGAAAATGTTATTCAGCTGGAGTGTGTGTGTGTATGTTGAGGGGTGGGGAGCAGTGACATACAGGGGATGATAAGAGAATGAAGTTTTGGCCTTTCTCACCTTATGACCCCAACCCTAACTACACTCAGACCACCTAGATTCTGCTGGGGTAGGTGGCAGAGACACCTGGCCATAAGTGTAGGAGAGGAATTAGAAGCATAAAAGAAATGAGACTTTGAATTTATAAAGCATTTTATACTTTATATCTTTTATCCCATTTAATCTTCATCCTACTCACACATGATAGAAAGGTCAGGGATTGTTCTCTCCTTTCTTTGACAGAGGAAGAAACCAAGATGAAGAAAGCTTGAGTGACTTGCCTAAGATCTCACAGACAGGCCATATACATACTTTTAAAACAACTCTGTTGAGATATAATTCACTGCCATAAAATTCACCATTTTAAAGTATACCCTTCAGTGTTTTTTAGTATATTCATAAAATTGTGCAAGCATCACTGCTAATTCCAAAACATTTTATCATCTTAAAAAGAAACCTCATACCCATTAGCAGTGACTTTCCACCTCCTACCTCCTCCCAGGCCCTGAGAAATACTACCCTACTTTCTGTCTCTGTAGATTTGTGTTTCCTAGACATTTCATATGAATGGGATCACACAATGCATGGCCTTTTGTGTCAGGTGTCTTTCCTTAATATTCCAAAGTTCATCCATGTTGTAGCATATATCATGTTTTTCTATGCTCAAATAATATTCATATATATATACATATATATATATATATATATAAAACACATTATTTTTTATCCATTCATCAGTTGATGAGAAACACACTTCTCAAAGATTTTGACCCTGCATAGAACCTAACTTCAGATTCTAGGTTCAGAGAATATACCTTTAAGACAGAGAGAAAAGAATCTGTGATGGTTAATTTTATGTGTCAATTTGACTGGGCCAAGGGGTACCCAGATTAAACATTTTTTCAGAGTGTCTCTGTGAGGGTGTTTCCAGGTGAGATTAGTATTTGAATTGCCCTCCCCAATGTGGGTGGACATCATCCAATCTGCTGAGGGCCTGAATAGAACAAAAATGTCTAGGAAGGAAGAATTTACCCTTTTTGCCTCCTGCCTTCCTACTGAGCTGGGACACCAGTCTTCTTCTGCTCTTAGACTGGGATTTATACCATTGACGCCCCTGGTTCTCAGGCCTTCAGACTCAGAGTGGAATTACACCACCAGCATTCCTGGGTGTCAAGCTTGCAGATGGCAGATCATGGGACTTCTCAGCCTCCATGATTGTGTGAGCCAATTCTTCATAGTAGTGAGGATACACCAGGTCCCATTAGTTCATATCAAATATTGCATATATGAACCAATAGGATATATATATATGATATGTATGTATCATATATATGACATATATTTCCTATAGGTTCTCTGGAGAACCCTGACTAATACAGTATCCAAAGGAGAATGATGGTCCTAGGCCCTCAGTGGAAACATCTCTTGAGCCAAGGTTCAGATTGTGATTCTGATCTGGGGGAAAGGAAGAGCAGACAGGACTATCAGACAGTGTAACCAGATCCTTGGGTATGAAGACTGACCTAATTCTAAGCTTCACAAAGCTGTTTAGGGGTATTCAGGAGGTGCAGAGGGACACTATTAAACACCTTGGCTCTAAAGAAATTGGCTTAGTACTGCGGCCATCCTGATATAACCATATGACCAACTAAGAAGAGCTGGGAGAGACAGAGGCAAGTGGCTAATAATCTTTACCTATTTCAAAAGAACACATCATTGAGAGAATAGTTTCTACTGGGCTCCATGGCTTCAAATAAATATTTCCATATACCCCAGTGTCTCTCTTTACCTTACCATGTACACTTCTCTTCTGAGCCTGTCCCTTGACTACCTCCCACTCTCAGTTCTCAACCTGTATATGGTAAACTTTACTACACCACCCATCTCACATCCATATACCCAACAGCTGTCAGAGTGGGAGGGAAAGAGTTTGAATCTTGGAGCTATTCAGTAAGTTGAAGCACTCTAGCAGCAGAGGGCTGAGAGGCCGTCTGAGTTTCTGTTGGTCCTTGGGCTCCACTTTAATGGAACTTTTACTATTTAAAGTATCCTGTATTGACAGGGTAGTCACGTTATTTCTGAGGTTTGAGAAAGACCTCTAGGGGTGAATAATACATTTTTAAGAAATTTTTGAAAAGATTAAGACCGTCAGCAGATCCAAAAATAGGACGAGCACCTACTTCAACAGAGGCTAGTATGGATCTCTATGGCCAAACACACCCTACAAAGACGCAAATGGAATGACTGAAGTAAAGCATCTCCTGAGAGGCAAAGGACTGCAAGGAAGCTTCTAAAGGTCATTTTGTTGCCTAGGAAGCATTGAGAAAACAAAGGGAAAAGTATGGTTTAAGAGAATCAAATCCCTATAGCATAAGTGTCATTTAATGCAATGAATTCCTGAATATGTCGCAAGTAAACTAAACTCTTGAAAAGTAAACTCCACCTACTTCACTTAACTCTCCAAAATGTTTTCTCCTCATTTTATTTTTTAAAATATTTATTTATGTATTTGGTTGTGCTGGGTCTTAGTTGCGACAGGTGGGCTCCTTAGTTGCAGCACATGGGCTCCTTAATTGCGGCACGTGAGCTCCTTAGTTGCGGCATGTGAACTCTTAGTTGCAGCATGCATGTGGGATCTAGTTCCCTGACGAGGGATGAAACCTGGGCTCCCTGCATTGGGAGCACAGAGTCTTAACCACTGTGCCACCAGGGAAGTCCCTCTCCATTTTAGATGAACTTCCATAGACATTTGGTCCTAACATTTTTGTTCTAAAGTTTTGCTGTCCACTTTGGTCTTTTTCTCAAGTGCTTATGATCTAACAATGTACAATGAGTGAAAGAAGCTCCGTATGCAAAAGAGCCCAGCACTGAAACCCATGGTAAACAAAATCACCCTTTTATCTTGTGAATAATCTTCCCCTAATTGGTATGTTCCCTCGGGTTGGATTAGTATAGTATAGTTTCTTAAAGGAAGACCTATCTGAGTGAGTGTAAAACTGAAACAATAGCGTGGGCTCCTGAAAGCAAAGGGTCTCCTTTTGAGGCACCCTACCCAAACATATAGGTAGACTAGAAGTAGAAATCCACGCTCATGACTTTTCCTTCCCCATTCCAGCAACAAGGCCTTGCTGATCCCATGTCCCTCTTACTCAGGATCCTACTCTCTCTGTTGCAGTAAGTAAGAAATAATGGATCTGATAAACAGATTAAACTAACCATTAATGATATATCGGTATATTTTTCTGTGACAAAGTTTTCACCTAGTTTAAATACATATTTCCTTGGCAAGAGCCTTACGATGGGATGTTTAGGATGCAAACATGACGATGGGGATCTCCTCAGGCAGACTGATGAGGGAAAGTCCTTTAGATTGAGAAGGACTCCTGACGCCCCTTACACCACCTATTAATTCTACCTAATGTATAAAGCCAATCTTGTTCACAGGTTGCAGTGTTCCCCAAATTCAGCCATTCATATCTAACTTCACAAGTCTTTCCATACATGAATTGCCAGTACTATGATTTTCTGTGCATTATGTATCAGCAGTACTATTATTTACTCAATATCTTCTTTAAATTAACTTTTATTCAAATATCTACCGTAGTCTCATTCTATGCTAGAATATCTATAAAATCGTGGGTCTTTGTGCTAGCCATATGAAATCTTTTATGTAGTGCACAGATGAACATTTTTATTTCAATATTTATGGATTTATTATAAAATAATCCACAATTACCCAGATAATCAAAAAATCCAGATAAAAATGTCCATCTGTGTACTACCTAAAAGAATATATTACTAGTAGCACATATACCATACTTCGGGAAACTTGAAATTAGTCCAGTCCAATCATTTTGAAAATCATGAGATTTCATCAAAGATAAATATGCAAATGCCAAAAAATGTATACAGTTCCAAAAGATCTTAAAGGCTTTTCTCCATGCACAGCATCAGCAGGAGTGACACTGCACAACCAGGTCCTGATATTCTACAGCAAAATGTCAGCAATGATTGACCAGGCTTCTCTGAAGATGCCAGAGCCCCCAACTGCTGAGGGTTAGTCAAGTGTGCCCTGGGTCAAACTCAAAATCCAGCTCATATAATAAAGTTTACATTAAAAGTCAAGGTTTTGATGAATATCACACTTGGAAGCCAATTAAATGGGCTGAAAGGAAGACACAATTTCCCATTGTCTAATTGACTTGTAGCACCTTCAAAGTAATAAATTTGTCACACTGAATTATTAATGAGAAACGAATATTTGATTTGCTGCCTTGAATGGAAAATAGTTCATTATTGGATAGCATTGTTCCTGCCAAATAATGTCTGGCATTAGGAGAGTTTAGGGACAATATGACTGAAAACTGTATTTTTCTTCATTACTATGTTTCCCATACCATACACCTCTTTAAAACAAAAGCTTATGATCATTTTATGGGCAGAAATGGTACCTTCTATTTGGAGCTTAATTTTGCATTAATTTTCATTGTCATAGACTTAAGGTTTCTGCAATATTTTCAAATGCTCAAACATAAACTTGTAGTTAGGAAGAGGAGTTCTGCAGACCTTATTATTTTTTTCCACATTTTCTTTAAATCAAGTCCTTTGTTCACTTTTTATACCTCCTAAGCTATAATATCCATGAAACCATGGGGTTTTTCCACTGTGTATCAAGCTACACATGTGTTATTAAAATATAAAATATTGACTTGTGTACCAAATATAATTACCAGTTACGCACTTTGGGTGACACTGCACGTACCATGTTTTTAGAAACACTGCATTAAAAAAACACGTAGTAAAGTGGGTTCTTGAGAAAATAAGGGAGGAAGAAAGTATGTAATATACAAAATAAAAACTTCAAAACATATTCTTTTGGGGGAGAGACTTGGAACCTATTGAATTTGTTACTCTTTTATTAAGAAATCCTCTACCCTGTATAGCACAGAGAACTCTACTCAATATTCTGTAATAACCTATATGGGAAAAGAACCTGAAAAAGAATGGATATACGTATATGTACAACTGATTCACTTTGCTGTACACCTGAAACTAACATGACATTGTAAGTCAACTGTACTCCAATAATTTTTTTAAAGTATAATTCTCCTGTACCCATTTCATCCTACCCAAAATATGGTTTATTCCTTTTCAGAAGTTTTTTAAAAAATAAATTTATAAAGATAAAAAAAAAGAAATCCACTACCATCACCCCATCTCACTCCACCAAACCCTGTTTTCTGCATTTTTTTAAGCTGTGCATATTCTTCCCTCTTAGAGTCTTCCCTGACTCCCCCAATCAGTTCTGATCTTGTTTTCCTCTGAAATCCCATAATATTGTGTACTCCTTTCAAGGCCCTTATCCTATTCTGACATCAGCTGTAGTTATGTTTGCACTGGACCTATTCCTCTCATAGGTGCTCAATAAATATTCTTTGAGTTGAAAGAGTAGAGCACAAACCAGGATACTTTGCCAAGTCTAGCTAACCTCACAAACTTTTGTTTATTGGGAATCTTGAATGGCAATTAACTGAACACCAAGACTGTGTACAGACACAGATAATGATGATGAAGTTATAGGAGGGTTAGGTGAACATACAGAGATACTGTGTGTCTTGTGTTGGATGATGAGAGTCTCATTTCAGCTTCTGTTATAAGTGGCAGTGTATAGCTTTTTGCAAAGCTCTTTCCATAAGCCTGCCTACTGGGACAACATGTCTTATTTGATGGGTTCAGCAAGTAGCATGTAGGTTTTTTTTACATAAGCCACATTTCTTGATCACGTCTGTGCTGTATTCATTATGCTCACTCCCTCGACATCAATAAGTCAATTTTGAAGAGCATCGGATGCTTTACAGGGTATTATGGAAAGTCCTCTTTCTGAATAATGCAGTTTTTCTCATTGTCTCTGATTATGTACAGCTCTTCAATGGAAAATAGGATATTATATTTTTTGAAGATTTGTTCCTCAACCCTGTTTCCTAAACCTAAGGTCCAAAAGCAGAAAAGAATAACATATATCTAGAATAATTACGTCTAGGTATAATCTCAGTATTTTTAAATATGCGGAATCAGGAGAGCTATTTCATGCCCCTATTCCTGCCTTGGCAAAGGACTAATATAGGGTGATATATAATGAGTATCATTCACTGTACAAGCAGACACATCATACTCACTCTAGCAGACAGGCAATGCCAAGATGACATTTATTCTATCCCAAGAAAGGTAGAAGAGGAGTACTGGAATTGGTGCCTGCATACAGGGTGCAGAAGTCCACTTACCCAAATGATCATATCCGCTGCTCCTCCTACCATTACAGGCACTAATGGGTTATTTGTCCCCCCACTGATTTATTTTTTATGTTTGGTAAAGGAGTCAAAGTACCTTATAATTAAAGATATGACAGGAGAGAGAGAGAGAGAGAGAGAGAGAGAGAGAGAAACATGAACCATTAACTAGACTAATGGAACCAAATTTTTGTAATAAAGAGAAGAAAGAGATATTTGTGAAAGAAAATATAATTAATTAATATGAATATATGATTAATGATAGGCACAGTGGTTGTATAAAAAAACTGTTCTGAGCTTCCTGGCAGCCAGTGCAAGAGTGGTGTGGAGTGATTATGCAACACTCATTATCTAATAACAAGGCAAATCAGATAAAGTAACTTTGTCCTAGCACTGAATTCTAAGAATTTTTTTGGATGAATCATTTTATAGAAAAAATTAACAGCATAATTTCATCTATCAAACCTTTATTCAACTAGAGGACTGAAATTAAAAAGCAAATAAGACCCAATCACAGACCTTGAGACACCAACAGTAAAATTAGTGCAGTATAAATGTGTGAATATATGCATACATATTTATATGTAGATATAAATATGATTCAGTGTACTTGAAGAGGGTTCCTAAAGGGGAGGGTTCTGAAGAGAAATTCTCTTACTGCTTATTTTTCGGTAGAGCCAGTGAGGGATATAGCAATCTAGTACAATGGTCCTCAAAGTGTGGACCCCAAACCAGCAGCATCTGAATCACCTGGGAACTTGTTAGAAATGCAAAATTCTGGCACCCACTCTGGACGTACTGAATCTGAAACTCTAGGGCTGGGACCCAGCCATCTGCGTTTTAACAAACCCTCCAGTTGACTGTGGAGCACTCTAACATTAGGGGACCACAGACTTAGAATTGATACAGCCAGGATGGAAAACAGTATGGAAGTTCCTTAAAAAACTACAAATAGAACTACCATACGACCCAGCAATCCCGCTACTGGGCATATACCCTGAGAAAACCATAATTCAAAAAGAGTCATGTACCAAAATGTTCATTGCAGCTCTATTTACAATAGCCAGGACATGGAAGCAACCTAAGTGTCCATCATTGGATGAATGGATAAAGAAGATGTGGCACATATATACAATGGAATATTACTCAGCCATAAAAAGAAATGAAATTGAGTTATTTGTAGTGAGGTGGATGGACCTAGAGTCTGTCATACAGAGTGAAGGAAGTCGGAAAGAGAAAAACAAATACCTTATGCTAACACATATATATGGAATCTAAGGAAAGAAAAAAAAGGTCATGAAGAACCTAGGGGTAAGACGGGAATAAAGACACAGACTTACTAGAGAATGGACTTGAGGATATGGGGAGGGGGAAGGGTAAGCTGTGACAAAGGGAGAGAGTGGCATGGACATATATACTCTACCAAATGTAAAATAGATAGCTAGTGGGAAGCAGCCGCATGGCACAGGGAGATCTGCTCGGTGCTTTGTGACCACCTAGAGGGGTGGGATAGGGAGGGTGGGAGGGAGGGAGACGCAAGAGGGAAGAGATATGGGAACATATGTATATGTATAACTGATTCACTTTGTTATAAAGTAGAAACTAACACACCATTGTAAAGCAATTATACTCCAATAAAGATTTTAAAGAAAAAAAAAAGAGCATAGTCAATAATGCATCCAAAGATATATTTAAGAACATATTTTAAATATAGTCACTATATTCAATGAGCTATTGAAGACTATATTAAGAATTTATTCAAGAACATACTCAAAAGTATATTCAAGGATATATTCAAAAATGTATTAACTATACTTAAAATGTATAAAAGAATATATTCTTCATAAAGACATTTTCTTCAAAAATATTCTCTTTATATATGAGTTTTTTAATATATTCAATGAATTATCAAACAATTATACTTTCCTTGTTCATATATTCTTCCTATTTGTGACAGCACGTTCAAAAAGGAAAATAAAACCAAATTATGCCTAATATTTGTTTACTTTCCTTCTTTGGCATAGTCCAACTTATATTGACTCAATTTAAGCAAAGATAGATGCTCACAAGGCAACAGGAAGCTAAGCTTTCTTTACCTCCTATCAAGAGGAAACCACATGAGAAGATGCTCAACATCATTAATCAGGAAAATGCAAATCAAAATCACAATGGGATATTACCTCACACCTGTTAGAATGGCTATTACCAAAAGACAAGAGACAACGAGTATTAGTGAGGAAACCACAAAACATCACACTACGTGTACAGCACAATATAAAGACATTATCTGACCATATACAGTAGAATTCCATGGCACTGTCACTAATACTATAAATCAATATCCTGATAATAAAGAGCAACATGAAAATGTTCATTTATTTTTTTGCTATTGAGTTGTGTGAGTGCCTTGTATATTTTAGTTATTAACCACTTATCAGATTGCTGGTAAATATTTTCTCAGCTTTTTAGTATGATATGGGTGAAGAGATCTAGAAACCTTGTTGAATGGAAAGGAATTGAAAGTACTAGGAAAGTTTAACCTGGACAAGAAAAATCTTGGATGTACATGCAAACAGCCTTCAAATACATGAAAGGACTGGCAAGCAGTTGATGGATAGATTTACAGTGTGTCACTCAGGAAAGTTAATAAGGGGTTGAAGTTGCAGAACAGTAGGTTTTGTCTCCACTGTGGAGAACTTTCTGTGAGAGCTATCCAGCAGTGGAGTCCGTGCCCTAGATGATAAGAAGCTGTCCCTGGAAGTGGGCAAATAGGACAACACAATATCGTAAGTCTCTCCCAACTCGGAGGTTCTGAGTCTAAGTTGTTCAACAAAGGTATGCGTAAAACCAAGTGGGAAGCTTCCTTAGCTTAAAAAAGTTTTCCTTAACCAGACAGGTGCCTATTTATTCAATAAACACAAACACAGAGGAGATATTCTGGGGCGGGGGGAAATCGATACTTTTAAAGATAAAACCCATCAATGTTACTTATGTCAAATGCCTAGAGTAAATTAAGTTTACAACTTCAGCAGACTGTCATGTGAAAGTGTGGCAGTGACTAACAAATTGCATTACCATAGTACTACATCACTCACAAAAGTATTATTGATAGTGACAGAGGGATATTGAATTTAAATTATTCATTTTTATTGATCGAAGAGCACGTCTTAACTAGGAAACAAGACGAGCTGAGATGTTAGACTTGGATTTTACCTACTACTGAGGATGACCCCCCCAAAAAGGATATGTGTATATGAAGTTGAGCCCTGTAATAAGCATTAATTAACTCAAGTTTCCTCTGGATACTCTTGTACCTCTGTCTTCTCTGTCCATGCCCACCTAGGCGGGGACCTAGGTATCCAGAGCCCTGTGTTTCAATGCCCCCACTGCCTTGAGCTCCCACCTTACCCTAGCAGCAAGCTTCATTCCTGATTTCAAAACCATGTGTTGAATACTTTTTCTGTGCTAGACACCATGCTGGGCATCAGGGATACACCGATGAGTATGACTTTCTCTCAAGGAAGACAAAAGATAATGGAGAGAAAGAGACACATAAAACTAAACAAAACAAAACAAACTGCAATAAAGTGTTGTACATTTCTCCCCCACCATTCAAAATCCCCTATCCTAAGCTCTGTTATCCTCATACTTAAGGAGATTCTTAACCTTTGGGGAAATCACAAAATCCGCCTGAGAATTCTATATAAGCTATGGATTCTCTCCCTAGGGAAAAAAATCACAAACAATACATATGTATGTACATAAATATTTCATTAAATTTGGGGGAATTCAGAGATCCCCTGAAGCCTAAATAAGGAGCCCTAGAATTAAAAGCCTAGAAGTTCATGATGATTAAGTAGTTACTGTTTTCCTAATTCTGAAGCATTTCATTTGTCATGGGGAAACTTCTGGAATCTAAACACATTGAGGCAAAAGAATTAAGCAACGATGGAAATTTTAGGATTCTCGAAAGGCCACCGAACTATCCCACACAGATGGCCTCAATTAAGAGATGTACTGTTTCTAGGTCTTGTTCACTGTTATGAAGTAAATAAATGCCTGTGAACTCCCAAAATTCATATGTTGAAGCCCTTAGCCCCTCTGTGTGGCTATATTTGGAGATGGGCCCTTCAAGGAAGTAACCCAAGTTAAATGAGGCATAAGAGTGGGGCCCTGATCAGATAGGATTAGTGTCTTTATAAGAAAAGACACAAGAGAGCTAGGACTCTCTCACAAACACACACACGAAGAAGTCATGTGAGCACACAGCAAGAAGGCTGCCACCTACAAGCCAAGAGAAGGGCTTCAGAATGAAGCCTACATTGCTGACACCTTAATCTTGGACTTCCCAGCCTCCAGATCTGTGAGAAATGTCTGTTGTCTAAGCCACCCAGTCTGTGGTAGAATAAAAGACTAATACATCCACCAAACAAAAATTATGTCATCCAAGTTCTTTATAGCACTTTCAGACATCTGTCTGTCACCTCCAAAACCTCCCTTGTCTCACTTTTTAATTAAACAAAGACAGGAACATTAGTCCATCCCCCTCAGAAAAACAGCAACACAATTTACATCCATGAATTTTATAGTTGCAGGGATGTCGATCTTAATTGATTTGGGGTCTTTTTTAATTAAAACATGTATAGTTGTTGGTAGAGCTTGAAAATTAAGCAGCTACCATTGGGCTCTAGGCACGGAAGTTTTTCTGTAGCTGAGGAGCAAGTAGCCCCAAGTAAACAGCAATCGCCTGGCTAGCTCTGCCCACTACCCTGTTTTAGCTTAAGGCCTTGCTACTATGTAAAGTGTGGTTGATGGACCAGTAGCATCAGCGTCACCTGGGAGTTTGTAAGCAATGCAGAATCCCAGGCTCATCCCAAGCTCACTAAATCAGAATTTGCCTTTTAACAAGATACCCAAGTGATCTGTGTGAGCATGAAATTGGAAAAGTGCTGCCTTAAAGAACAGCTTAGTCATTAGTCCACACTGTAACAGTGCTGAGTGGACTCTCAGGTCTCAGGAACGTGGACTGTTGGGTACATAAATTTAAGGATTAAGATGCTCCCACTGGATTAGTCTCAGCATCTAGCAGAGTGCCTGGCACCTAAGAAACTGCAATAAATATTTGTTCATTGATCCATTAAAAAAATATTTGTTGAACACTTACTATGTGTGAGGCACTCTGCAAGGCCTTATGGATACACTATTGAGAAAGTCCTCGTGGGGCTTACAATCCAGTGCAGTGTTTCTCTAAGAGGTGTCACCTTGCCATGTGTATCAGAATTATAGGGGGTGGGTATATGTGTCAAAAACCAAATTCCTGGGACCCACCACAGATCAGCTGAATCAAAATCCGAAAGACTATGGCCCCTGGAGTCAGCATTTTAACAGGCACCTCAGGTGACTTAGTGGATGTTGGAAGATCAACGAATAAAGTCATTCATTCACCAATTTATTGAGCCCCTAGTATGTGCTAGGCATCGTTTTAGGCACTGGGGATATAGCCGTGACCAAAATTCCCTGCTTTCATGGAGTGCACATTCTAAATGGAGGAGACAGAAAATAAACAAACACATATGTTAACTAGTGAGCAGTGCTATGAAGAAAACTAAAGCCAGGGCTAGGTGATGGGGGTGCTATCTCAGAGCGGGTGGTCCAGAAAGGCCTCTCTAGAAAGGTGATGCATGAGCCAAGATTTTAATGAAGTGAGGGAATGAGCCAGGCAGATATCTGGGGAAGAGTTTTCTAGGCAGAAGGGACATTATGGGCAAAGACCCTGTGGTGGCAGAGTGGCTGACCTGTTCAAAAATAGAAAAGAGGCCAGTGAATGGGATGGTGGGAAAATGATTGGATAAGAGTTAGAGAGGTAATACAGGTGTGGGAGTATGGACAAGTCCTATTGGGCTTTGCAGTCCATTCTAAGGATGTTGGCTTTTACACTCTGAGAAATAGGGATCCACTGGAGAGTTTTACTCAGAGAAGCACAATGATATGATTTATGTTACTATATGGTTTACTCTGGTTGCTGTGTAGAGTACAGACTGTAGGGGTGTATTACCTAGGGTAACACTAGGCTGCTGTATCAAAAAGACTCAACCTTATGGTAGCTTAAAGAACAAAGGAATTTGTTTCTCTCAGAATAGCCTTAATGTGAATACTTCAGGTCCATAGGACAAGTCTATTGCTCATGGTAATTCATAGGCCCAGATCCTTTCCAAATTGTTGCTCTGCCATCAACTAGGGCCTTGTCATAGTCTGCAAGGTCAAAGCCAGATTGTCAGATATCCAGCTTCCAGCAGACAGAAAAAGAGGATGAGGGTTTAGAGGAGGCAAGCCCAAATGTCACAAGCCCCTGACTCAGAAACGGCACATGTCATTTCTGCTAACATTCCATTGATAATAACTTTGTCACATACCCACAGCTAACTGCAAGCAACATTGGGTTATGTGGTCCAGCAGGACAGCTGTGCATTCAGCTGTATTTCTTCGGCTATATAGGAAGAGTCAAATGGGTTTTAACGAAAAGCTAGTAGTGTCTGCCATAAAGGGAAAAGGCAAAAGAAGGGAGATGTTGCAGTCATCCAAATGAAAGATGATGGTGGCCTGGACTAAGGTGGTGGCAGTGGAGGTGGGGAGGAGTGGTTGGCTTATGGATATACAGTCCACCCTTGAACAACATGAGAGTTAGGGGTGTCGACCCTCTGCGCTGACAAAAATCTGAGTATAACTTATAGTCCACCTTCTGAACCCACAGTTCCTCTGAATCCAAGGTTCTGCATCTGTGGCTTCAACCAACCATGGATCGTGTAGTACTGTAGTATTTACTATTGAAAAATATTTGCACGTAAGTGGACCCACGCAGTTCAAACACACACTGTTCAAAGGTCAAGTGTACTATATTTTGAAGGACTGGCTAATAGGATGGATATGGTTGCAAACGTCAAGGATGCCTCCAAGAATTTTGACCTGAATGACTTGAAAAAACGAGTTGAATGAATGATCAGATGAAATATATTCCACCCGAGCCAGACATTTCTCTCTCCTCCCCATCTTCCTAAATCCAACACTGCATCCTAGTGTGAATAGGACTCAAGTCTTTCCTTGAAAGCCAGATTTTAAATTTCAATTCTACTAATTTCTGTGTGTATGTTCTTAAGCAAATAATTTCATTCCATTGGGTCTTAGTTTCCTCTTCTATAAAAGAGAAATAATAGTAGTATCTGCCTGATAAGTTTACTGTGGAGATTAAATAAGGTAAAGTACAGGAAGTATACAGTATAGAGCAGGACACATAGGAAACACTGTAAAAAAAAAAAAAACAGCCCAAAACATGTAACAAGGATTAAATGTGATTAGATAAAGCCTTTGTCAAGCATATAACACAATTCTTGGCACATGGTAAGTGCTCAATAAATGACATATGTTATTATTAAAAGGCTAGAGTTGCCAAAGACAAACTTAATGACTTCCCAAATTTTCCCAGAGACAGCACTGAGAATAGAATGTTCTCGCAACACAATGCAGAAACTAAACAAACATACTCTATAGAGTTGTTGGACTATTAGAAACGTTTCTCTTAGACCCCCCAGCTTATAAGCATCAGCCATACTTTCTCCCCATCTGTGGTACACAGGACCCTGAAATCTTCCATCTTCTAGTGTCAGAGAGTAATATAAAAGATCTTCATTCAAACCATAATGTTGTTACAGTTTCATTAACCACTCATAATACCTGCATGTTCCAGAGGAACAAAGCATCCATCAGAAACTAAACTCAAGTCTGTTGACACGAGTGAGTGCCGGCGCTTGAGAGGCCAAAGAGACTTGCAGAAACCAAACAGAGCAAGGAGAGCTGTGAGAGCCACTAGTCTCCCTTTCCTCCTTGGTCCTCATTGTCACAGCTAACAATATCTCTGATGAGGAAATGAGGTTTCTATTATGATCCATCTGTTGTCATCTCCGTACCTGTGCGTCATCGTACACGAAACACTTTGCAAAACACTTTCTCACACGTTGATAGTTTCAACAATTCTACAGGGACTTATTCATTCCATTTTACAGATGAAAAACCTAAGAGTTAAGAGGTAAAATGGCTTGGCCCTAATTGTGCACAACTAGCAAGCAATCTACATTCATTTATTACAAAGTAGGGAACTGCTACAGCTTGGATTTAAGACCTTTACAGTGAAATTCTGAATTTGCATCATCATACTTGCATTTTCCCACAATTGATAAGGTTTCCTAGTATAGGTGCCCAACCCAAGTTGTTAATCCTGAGCCCACCGTCCCCTCATAAAAAATTAGTGAAACTCATATCATATGAGTTCTTCAGCTTGTTCGTGTTTTCCCCACCCATGACTAGAAGCTGAGTCATACCTGAGCAAAATGTTCCAGATTGTCTCCACGGCAGTACTTGCCTCCTGCTTGACTTGAGTTAAAACCCTGAATTCACACCTTCTATCTGAGAAGCACCGTGCAAATTACTTTGAGTTTTTCTGAGCCTCAGTTTCCTCTACTGAAAAATTGAAATCATAGTGGCATCCACTTCACTGGGCTGTTGTAGGAAACAAAGTCATGTCTGTAAAACACCAGGCACACCGTAGTCATCCAATAAATGATGATGGTGTGGTGGGGGAAGTAGTACTAATTATAGTTTCCAGATCATTCCCTTGTCGCTTCTTCTCAAAACACTTATCCCGTTTCTCCTCAAGAACTTATCTGCTTGATCTGTTGAATCACCTCCCAACCTGCTAATGATAACATATATGCATTTTAATGAGATATTTGAAATACTTGTCCCAAAGAATAACAAAAACAAAAGTGCTGTACTCCAAAGAAAGAGATTTGGGGGTCAGTTTTATTTTGGGTACACCCACGTTCTGTAGGCAGCCCTTTATCCTATCTGGTATAAATGCAGTCCTGACTGGGGTGTTTGTTTGCCTCCAAATCTAAGAGAGAAAGAGCAAAGAATGGGTTTCGGTTTCGCTAGGTATTCCAGAAATTGACTTTCAAGCCAAGCTGTTTGAAATGTTATTTTGAAAAAAAACAAGCGAACAAAACCAAACAAGCCTTTGTTATTCCAACCTCCCTAGCTCCCTGACTCCCTACATCCTAGTCCTCTACCCCCAAGGCAAACACACACATAAAGCAAATATTTTTAAACACCAAGTAAGCTGTGTAAAAGATCATAATGCTCTGTCACATGGGGCCAAGGGTAAGTGTTGCGTTGCGTTGTAGTCAAACGCATTTGATAAGAAATAACACATGAGAAGGGGAGCACAGTTGTCCTCAGAAATGTGCAAAAATACTTCTATGCTTCTCAGAATTAATAAACATAAAAAGGCTGAACACAGAACAAAATCAGTCAGAACCTTCTCTTCCTGAGAATATTTGATCTGTCATGGTTATTTCTGAACACCCTGGTGGCCCATAAGGTGTGATCAAATCTTTTAGATGTAAGTTGATCTTTTCCAGAGGGGCAGAAGATCCTGGCTAGGGTATCTGGCTGCTGTGGGTTTTTACAATTCACTCAGACACTGACAAGACAAAAGGGCTGTGTCATATGTTCATCCAAGTGAAATTAACAATGCAGAAAGCCACCCAATTCCTCAATTTATAATCTCTTCCAGGAGGGTTTGTCATCCTTGGTAATTTCCCAAAGAACCCAAATCTGAATCCTCTTGGCTGTGCGGTAGTATAAGCCTTTCAAACAAGAAATGGTTTTCCCAAGAAGATTGGATTTCCCATGGATCCTGCCTGAGGTCTGCGTTAGAAGTCAAAGGTACTACGTCAGGCAAGAGGACAATTAATTCAGAAAATTTTAAGTACAAACGAGGGCCAGCCTCATTAGGAGGTAGCTATGTTTATAATTCCTCATCAGCTGGCCATATAGCATCAAAATTCATCCCTTTGGAGTAAAACACAGAGGTGCTGCTTAATAGTTATTGCCCCCAAAGAGGAGTGTGCGTATATTAGTTTATCAGGAAGGGGGCCTTATCTTGGTAGAGCCAGAGCATTTGGGTATGACCAGTGGCATGTAGGTCTGAAGGAGGTCCTGGCTTCTGGAGTTTAGGGGTTGGAGGGGGCAGAGCAGGTTCTGAAAGGACTTGTGGACATAAAATTACATAATCAACTAAACAATTTTGCCAAGAGCCAGCCCTCTTGGCTTTTCCCATCTCTAAGAATCACATAATTCCTTCTTACTTTACACTAGCCCCTGAAAAACCCTGAACAACCCTGAACGATAATCACTTATTATCACTATGGTAGGGGTTTAATCAGCCTTATTTGACAACTAGGATATGCAGAGAACACATTGCCTCAGTCCCGATGTTTCTTTCCATGACTCTAGCTCCTCATTTCCTTCCAGGAAGAGGGACTCACCTAAGTGGTCAGAAAAAGCCTGTCCTGTTTGTCGCATCCCCTTTACCTACTCTTGCTCTTGGAATTAAAGCTCTCAACAGAGAGCGTGTGTCCTGCTCTGCTCCTCTAAGCAGAAAGTTTTACATGAACATAAATATCCATAGCGAGGGGAAAGGCAATGCAGTGGTCTCGTGCTGCCTCTGGGTGGATACCTCTGGGATGTAGTGTTAGGAAGCTCTCTTATCCACAGATCTAAGCTACATTTTCTAATATCAGCTTACTTGGGAATAAAGGGGCAAATTTCATTTCCCATCTGCCTTGCTCCTTTTCTTAAATATCTGTTGGCTCAGAATTCAAGGTGCTATTCATTGGACTTCCTCAAAGCCAAACACCTGATGCATTGGACCAAGACCATGGAGAAATAGACAAGAGCTAGAATTAGCAGACTAAAATAACACGAGAATCTCTGGGTAGAGCCAGGGCACGTGGTTGTAGGTCTTGGACTTCAGTATTTAGACAACATATTCTGAACTTGGCAGTCTACTGAGGTTTATATCGGGCCAAGAGTCTGGTTTCTATAATTATGCAATTGGCTATTAAATATACAAAGCCAAAATTATCCGCTTGGTGAGAAACTTCTCCAAATTGAGTTGAAGTTCACAGACCATGGACTCCAGATATTTGGATAGACTGGCCTCCCTGGCAAGGCTAAAACCAAGATTTCTTCCATCTATCATTTTTCCTTCAGATAATATTGAGTTTCTGCCACAAACTTTAGCAGTTCTGAGTACTGGATATGGACAATATAATTTTGCCTGGGATAACTTCCCAAGGGACTGTGGATTGGCCTATGTATCAGTTGTCTGTCACTACCTAACAAATTATCCCCAAACTTAGTTGCTTAAAATGAGAACATGTATTATCTCAGTTTCTGTACGTGAGGAATTGGGTGCAGCTTAGCTGGACCTTCCATGTCAAGGCCCTTCAAAGGCTGCAGTCAAAGTGTTATGCATGGCTACAGTCACCTCAAGGTTCAGGTAGAGGAGGATCCACTTCCAAGTTCTCTCGCAGGGCTGTTGCCAGAATTCAGTTCCTCAAAGACTGAGGGCCTCATCCTTGCTTGCAAGTTCCTTGCCACATGGCTTCTTCCAAGGGCAGCTCACAGCAGGACAGCTGACTTCAACTCAAGCAAGTGAAGAGAGCCAGAGAGGGAGAGACTGCTGCAAAGATGGAAGTCACAGCCCTTTGTAACCTAATTACTGAAGTGACACGCCACCACTCTGACATATTCTATTTGTTAGAAGCAAAGTCCAGCACACACACAAGGGAAAAGGACTCCACAAGGGGTGAATTCTAGGAAGCAGGGATCAAGGTGAGCCATGAGGTGACTATCACAGACCGTTTATTGTGTGCTTGTTTGCCAACTGGGAATTATGGGGCCAGTGATATGACTGGCTTGTCAGTTCTATTAATTCTTTGAACGAAGTGAAACATCAGAGACTTGGCATTGAACTAATACAAATGCTAGGGCCCTGAAGTGACCACACCCAGTCCAGTAAGAAATAGCACATGCTAAAGCTGCTAAAGAACCCCCAACTCTGCACAGGCCTTGAGAACTTTCCTAGTTAAGACTGAGCAGATTAAGAAGCTAAGGAGATAGCTTTTGGTCTTTAATTTCTTTGTGCTTTCCCTGATGAGGACAAGGAAAATTTATTTTGAACTTTGGATTTTAAGAAATGTGTACTTTTATTTCTTTGGACTTTAACTGAAAAGTACAAGGGAGTTTAATATTTGGACTTTAACACCCCCCTAGAAATGTGATAGTGGCAGATCATATTCAAATCAGTGGCATCTTATTGTTGCACATTAGTATAGCACGCTGCTATTATTAATGCTGTCCTTTGATTTTATTGGATATGCTCCCTTAGGCAACTTAATGTAGCTGGACATCATTTGAAAAGGGAAATAGAATAGGGAATAAATTTTCATCCTTGAGCATGGCATGATCTTGGTATTGATTTAATTAATGTAGTCTTCGAACACATTTCAGAGCCTTCTGAAATGTGCACTACCATCTATACTGCCCATCAGTGGTCCCAGTAATTGCTATTGGGGAAGCAGCCTCCTCAAGGTGGGAGAGGACTGTCCTCATAAACTGCTGACTTCCTCCCTCCATGAAGATGGCTTAATGGTTAAACGCAGTGAGTTAAGAGAAAAATAAATGGAGGATTATTAGGGGAGACACTTCTTCCCACTCTGGATGTCCCTTTCAATACCTGTAGAGAAGAGCTTGTAGTTGAAAAGCTTGGGACCAGGCACTGTGCATGCACAGCTCTGCCCGGGATATGGCAGACTACAGAGGAGTTGTGTTCTGGTCCGATTTCTGCCAAACAGTGAGAGGGGCCTGACCCTGGAATAGCGTCCTGCAGTGCTATGGCACAATCTGTGACCAAGAGGGTAAGTCTCTCTAACACAGGAGCAGTACTGGAAAGCCCGCTTGCTCATAGCTATAAGCTGCATCTTCCATTCTAACCTTTGGTCCATATTAAAGCTAATATTTTAGACTCTATCTCCAGATTCCTTTAAATTTCTCCATTGTTCAGAAATCAAGGCAAGTAAAAGTGCTGCACTATTGATGCGCTTCCTACTTGCTCACAAAGAGTAGTGGTCTGGATATGAAGGGCATTTTGCTTCTCAAGGTGACAGGGGATAGAGAATTCCAATGGAGAAGAGGTAGGGGTGGGGGGGACCCTGCACAGACAACATGAACATCTTAGAAGGTTGTCACCCAAAGCAGGGAGTAGGACCCTCAAAAGGGAGACGAGTCTTAACCACTTGGCTGAGGGCCAGCTGGTAGCTTCCAGAATCACAGGACTATTCTCAGAACTTTACTTTCAAACTCAAAATCCCCTTTAAGCCCACAAACACTCACTTTTTAAAATTCTCCTGATTCAACAAGGTCTGAAGGCTGAAGCAAGAATTGAGCAACTGTGATAAATAGCAATATAATCAGTGGCTTATTTGCTCTCACAAATGCTTATTGCCTCTGGGGATTTTCGTGATACTGGGGGACATGAATTTGAAAATAACGTCTTTCTCTGGGTCTAGAAGAGTTTTCTGTCATTTTCTTCATTTATGTTGACACTTCCCCAATAATTTATGAGCTTCCCTTGATACGTGGAAGGATCAATAGCTATGTGTGTCTTTGGGAACTAAGTGACAAAATGACACTAACATGCTCCAGTAAAAAATCACCACATTTCTCTTGTCATGGTCAATATTTGAAGCTGGTAAAACATAGACGTGAGTCTTTCTTTGTGAATATCTATGTCTCCTCAGATATTTAGAAGCATGGATCTCTTTCTAAATGCCAATGGGCAGTAGTTTTCCCAAAGAGCTAAAAAACAGCATTAGGGGTATCAAGGAGCCCTCTCAGGAGCTGCCATGGAAAGAAAGAGTGAAGGGGTAGGTTCCATCTCTTCCCCAACTATCTGGGGCACCTTTGTTTTAATCTGTTTTATGCATTGAGATTTCCTGAAATACTTCATTTGAACGCAGAGTCCCACAATTTTTAAAAGTTTAAAAATCCAGGGCTTCCCTGGTGGTGCAGTGGTTAAGAATCCACCTGCCAATGCAGGGGAAATGGGTTCGAGCCCTGGTCTGGGAAGATCCCACATGCCGTGGAGCACCTAAACCCATGTGCCCCAACTACTGAGCCTGAGCTCTAGAGCCTGCGAGCCACAACTACTGAAGCCCGTGCACCTAGAGCCAGTGCTCCACAACAAGAGAAGCCACCACAATAAGAAGCCCGTGCACCACAACCAAGAGTAGCCTCCGCTCGCCCCAACTAGAGAAAGCCCGCATGCAGCAACGAAGACCCAACGAAGCCAAAACTAACTAAATAAATAAATTTATATTTTAAAAAATCCAACAGCAAAAATATAAACAATCCAATTAAAAATGGGAAAGGGACTTGAAGAAAATGACAGAAAACTCTTCCAGTCCCAGAGAAAGACGTTATTTTCGAATTCATGTCCCCAAGTATCAGGAAAATCCCCCGAGGCTATAGGAATTTGTGAGAGCAAATAAGCCACTGATCATAGCACATTCCTCCAGAGAAGATATCCAAATGGCCAATAACCACAGGGAAAAGCTGCTCAACACCACTAATCATTAGGGAAATGCAAGTCAAAACCACAATGAGATATTACTTCACACCCATTAGGATGACTATCACAAAAAAATAGAAAAAGAAAATAACAAGTGATGCGGAGGATGTAGAGAAATTGGAACACTTGTGCACTGTTGGTGGGGATATAAAATGGTGCAGCTGCTGTGAAAATGGCATGGTTGTTCCTCAAAAAATTAAACATAGAATTACCATATGATCCAATAATTCCACTTCTGGGTCTATACCCAAAAGAACTGAAAGCAGGAACTCAAACAGATATTTGTACATCCATGTTTGTAGCAACATTATTCAAAATGGCTAATGATTAATGGATAAATAAAATACGATACATACAAAACAATGGAATATTACTCAGCCTGTAAAAGGAAGAAAATTCTGACACATGCTTCAACATGGAGGAAACTTGAAGACATTATGCTAAGTAAAATAAGCCAGTCATAAAAGGACAAATACCATATGATTTCACTTATATGAGGGACCTATAGTAGTCAAATTCATAAAGACAGAAAGTAAAATGGTGGTTGCCAGGGGCTGGTGGGAAGGAGGAATTGGGAGATACTGTTTAACGGATTCAGAGTTTCAGTTCGGGAAGAGTAAAAAGTTCTGGAAATGGATGGTGGTGATGGTTTAACAACAGTGTGAATGTATTTAATGTCACTCACTAAATGGTACACTTAAAAATTGCTCAAATGGGGCTTCCCTGGTGGCGCAGTGGTTAAGAATCTGCCTGCCAATGTAGGGGACACGGGTTTGAGTCCTGGTCTGGGAAGATCCCACATGCCATGGAGCAACTGACTAAGCCCATGTGCCGCAACTACTGAGCCTGCACTCTAGAGCCCGCGATCCACAACTACTGAAGCCTGTGTGCCTAGAGCCCGCGATCCACAACAAGAGAAGCCACTGCAATGAGAAGCCAGCACACCGAAACGAAGAGTAGCCCCCGCTCGCCGCAACTAGAGAAAGCCCGTGTGCAGCAACAAAGACCCAACGCAACCAAAAATAAAATAAATAATTTTTTTAAATGGTTCAAATGGAAAATTTAAACAATTTTTAAAAGTTTAAAAATCAATGTTCTATTAGACCTTACAGCTTTGTTGATAGTGAGAAATCTTTCGCAATGTACAAGATAGCCCACCTTTCATCAGATGGTATCAATGTGTCCTTTAGGATGAAGAATTTATGGATATTCTATTTTCTAAATGTAAACACTGCTTGACATGAACCAAACAAAAACACATTGAGACCTCAGCACAGATTCAAGGATCAAATCCACTCGGGGGGAGAGTTCAGGAAATGGGATGCAGAATGTATGTAAGTACAGAGAAAGGCCTAGAGCTTTCAAAATTGTTGACCTGTGTTACCAGTAGTTTCCATAATGGTTTACTACAACTACACATCAATAGACAAGGTTCTGAGACCAAGCTAGGGGAGAAGAAAAGTTGAAAACTAGGAGGTAAAGTAGATTTGATTGGATGCAGTTAAACCCAGAAGCCAAAGTTGAAGCCTGGACTAAAAAGACCCTGAAACTGAAGAACAATGCAGAGGGTAGAGAAGGACTGAGACATAGGCATAAACATAGTGTGACAAAGGGGGGTGGTAGGAACAGTAGTCCTTAACCATCATGAATATCAGGACACAGGTAGCACTCCTGACATTATGCAACTGGGGAAGCTCACCCAACCTCCCCCCAAAATTCTGAACCAGGTGAGGTGAGATATTGGTGCCCTTGGTTAGATTATGGTCTCATTTAACATTTCATTTAATATACTGGTGTGTCAGCCTAAAACATGTCTCTGTTGTTAGAGTTGTATAACCTAAATATTCAATCTTCACCCAAAGTTATATAGAAGCATCTTTACCTTGAGAGCCTTGGCCCTAAAGGTAAGAGCAGTAGTTAATGAAAGAAATGGGTCAATGCTTATAAGCTTCATAAATAGAAACTGTAATTACAATTGCACCTTTTTTGTGCAATAGCTGAGTCCCAAAGAATTGTGGATAAATGCAACTACTTTTCCCCACTGACAGAATGTAATAGCTCAGAATCACTTTATTTTTTATCTCCACTTGATCCTAAATGGATATAGGTGCCTCAGACTTTAGGTATTGATTAAGAACGTGTGTAAAGCAACTAGCCCAGTTCTAAGTGCTTTTCATGAATTATCTCATTCATTCATTCATCACAACAAGCCTCTGAGTTAGGTGTCATTGTAATCTCAGTTTTAAAGATGAAGGAATGGAGGTGCAGAGTGGTTAAGTGGCCTAAAGTCACACAACCATTAAGTGATGTGGACCCAGAGTCCAAATCCTCAATCACCACATGGCTCAATGAAGATGAAAAAGAAAGAATGATGAAGAAAAGGAAGAAAAAGAGGAATAAATAATTAAGCTTACCCCTGCTCCCTCCCACGGAGTTGAATATGGTCCCAGTAGCAAGAGAAGGAGGTTCCATATTGCGGATGCCCCAGACCACTTTGGAACTTGACTATGACCACCTCAGCATCAGATGTCATAGATCCAAAGTCAAACGTCTGTGGCAGGTCCTTTTTTGTAAATTAATTAATATTTTTATTGGAGTATAGTTGCTTTACAATGTTGTGTTAGTTTCTGCTGTACAGCAAAATGTATCAGCCACACATATACATATATCCCCTCTTCCTTGGATTTCCTTCCCATTTAGGTCACCACAGAGCACTGAGTAGAGTTCCCTGTGCTATACAGCAGATTCTCATTAGTTATCTATTTTATACATAGTAGAGTATATATGTCAATCACAGTCTCCCAATCCATCCCAACCCCACTTCCCCCCTTGGTATCTGTACATCTGTGTCTCTATTTCTGCTTTGCAAATAAGTTCATCTATACCATTTTCCTAGATTCCACACATATGCATTAAAACACGATATTTGTTTTTCTCTTTCTGACTTACTTCACTCTGTATGACAGTCTCTAGGTCTATCCACATCTCTGCAAATGACCCAATTTCATTCCTCTTTATGGCTGAGTAATATTCTATTGTATATATGTACCATATCTTCTTTATCCATTCCTCTGTTGATAGACATTTAGGTTGCTTCCATGACCTGGCTATTGTAAATAGTGCTGCAATAAACATTGGGTGCATGTGTCTTTTTGAATTATGGTTTTCTCCAGGTATATTCTCAGGATTGGGATTGTTGGGTCACATGGTAGTTCTATTTTTAGTTTTTTAAGGAACCTCTATACTGTTCTCCATAGTGGCTGTATCAATTTACATTCCCACCAACAGTGTAAGAGAGTTCCCTTTTCTCCACACCCTCTCCAGAATTTATTGTTTGTAGACTTTTTGATGATGGCCATTCTCACTGGTGTGAGGTGATACCTCACTGTAGTTTTGATTTGCATTTCTCTAATAATTAGTGATGTTGAGCATCTTTTCATGTGTCTTCTTTGGATAAATGGCTATTTATGCCTTCTGCCCATGTTTTGATTGGGTTGTTTGTTTTTCTGTTATTGAGCTGTTTGTATATTTTGGAGATTAATCCCTTGTCAGTTGCTTCGTTTGCCAATATTTTCTCTGGCAGGTCTTAAAAGTCTGTTCTCAGAGGGGATACAAAACTGGCAGGAACCATTAGCCTTGCTCAAGGTCAGAGAAGCAAGAGAATAAAGTCCAAATTCTTTGACAATGTCTCACTACCCATTCACTGCCCTACAGTCTAAAGAAACAGACCTGATTGCTGTGGATGAGGATACTCAAGGTCAGAAGAGCAGGAGACCTAGAAGCCAGAATACCAAGTAGTTGTTAGTGAGAAATTCCACCAAAGGAATCTTTAGACAGAGGCTCTGCGTGGTCCTCCAACAAAGATAAGCATCTCCACTGTACTTGAATGTTCCTCTTCCTTGTTCTTTTTTGCCTCTACAACACAGAATCTTCACTGACCTGATTTTCATTGCTTGTCAAGTCCACCCAAATTCACTGCCCGAGTTTAGTAAAAAAAAAAAAAAACAAAACCAAGCATATAGAGTCAGTTCTGCTATAACACTACATATGCATTTTAAAAAATCACTGCACTATGCAAAATTGAGCAACAAAACCCACAGGGTTTATGGGGAAAATGGGGTTCGAAGAACAACAATAAAGACATCAGTGACACGTTAAACCAGATAGGAAATGCAGCACAATTTTACACATGTTAATGGTTAAGAAATACACAACTACTACAATAAACGTGGCACTTTACCTTGAAAAGACCTGAAGTTTGCTTGTGAGCGTAGCAGGTTCTGAGCTATTGTGAAGTGGTGGAAGGAGTGTTATCTGAAATCAGATGGAAAGTTGTAACACTAGATGTGGATGGGTGTGCCCGGTAGCTGTTTGAGGTGTGTGTTTGATGTTTTACCACACAGCTCAGTTAAGCTTGGTGCTGTTTTCTGCATTCACGTAGCATTTGTTGCTGATGGAATCATTTTCAAGCAAACACGAAGTTCATGTCATGCTCAAATTGTTCCTTAACATATCAATTGGAACAAACTCGAGTTTTCAAAACAGACATTACAGCAGAACTGACTTAGTGATTTAGCTAGTGAGAAGATGGAAGACAGTGGCAGAATGGAGTATTATAAAGGACAATCAGGCTCCAGTTAAAACTCCAGGGTGGGCTTCCCTGGTGGCGCAGTGGTTGAGAGTCCGCCTGCCGATGCAGGAGACACGGGTTCATGCCCCGGTCCGGGAAGATCCCACTTTCCTCGGAGCAGCTGGGCCCGTGAGCCATGGCCGCTGAGCCCGCGCGTCCGGAGCCTGTGCTCCGCAACAGGAGGGGCCACAACAGTGGGAGGCCCGCGAAACCAACCAACGAACAAACCAACAAACAAAAACTCCAGGGTACCTTCCCATTTACTGTAAAGACCTGCACATACAACTAAAGAAAGCATCTTGGTATATTTCCTCTTTTGTTTCAAGATCCTAAAACAAAATTCTATGGGAGCTGCAGGTCCTATTCATGCCCTAGTGTGAGGCGCTGACCTGGACCTGCTGTCTCCCCCAGAATCGATAGGACAGTTAAGTAGGAGTCTTTGGAGGGTTATTTGACTCTTAGAGAAGCTTCACATCAACCGGTGCTTAATAATAAGCCCAACTGAACTCAATAAAGACAGAAACAGTCCCGAGTGTCCATTTTAAATTCTTTCCCTTGATTTTGTACATTTGCATATCTGATTCCCTCCACCTGGAATCATCTCCCCCCTTGTGGTGATTTTTTACATATGTCTACATATTCTTTAATACTTTCCCATGTCAAGATGTGGAGTTTAACTCCCCTCCCCTTGAGTATGGGCTGGACTTACTGACTCACTTCTAATAAATAGAAGTATAATAGAAGTGATGGTATATCGCCTCGTGGTGAGGCTATAAAACAGATTATGGCTTCCATCTTGGTTTTCTCTTTCTCCCATTTGGGTCATTTGCTCTGAGGGATGCCCACTGCCATGCTGTAATGTTCCTTAGAGAGAGGGCCAAGTGACAAGGAACAGCCCACAAGAAATGGAGACCTGCTGACAATCACATGAGTGAGCTTGGAAGCGTATTCTCCAATCCCAGCGGGACTTTGAGATGACTACACCCTGATGACAGTTAAATTGCAACTTCTGGAGAGATTGAGCCAGGCCCATTCAGTTAAGCCACTCCCAGACTCTTGACCTTCAAATACTGTGTGAGATAATAATGTTTGCTGTTTTAAACTGCTATGTTTGGGGGTAACAAGCTAATAGCGCTTATCTATCTATTAGCAGTTAGATAACTAATACAACTCTTCCCCATCTGCTTCACTTCCATTTGTTCTTTAGAAGCAGCTGAAGTGTATCCTAGTTCATGAAATCATCCTGACCACATTCTGCTACTGAGCCCACCCAGTGTTTTGTTTTGTTTTGTTTTACTTTTGGTTATTGTACATTTTTAGCTCTTAAACTTTCATTTGTTGATTGTTTATATTTTTTTATTTCTTTGTTGAGTCTTTCTCTTTTTCCATTTCTTTCAAGGATTTCGCCCTTACTTGTTAGTGTATTTTTATAAACAATAGCTGATTTAAAATCTTTTCAGATAATTCCAACATCTGTCATCTAGGATGACATCTGATGATTGTCTTTCCTCATGTGAATTGAGATTTTCCTGATTCTTCATATGCCTAGTAATTTTGGATTATATGCTGGATACTTTGGATATTGCCTTATGAGTCCTTGGAACTTGTTTAAATCCTATGGGGAATGTTGATGTTGACATTTCTGTTTTAGCAGGAAGGCAGTCTGGTTAGGTTCAGGCATAAGTTCTGATCCACCTTCTGTATGTTGTGGTTCCCAAGTCTGTTTCATTTTCAAAGCCTTTACAGCACCATCCAAGTATGTCTCATGTATCCACCACTCAGTAAATAGTCTGGGACCTGGGCGGTGGTCTATCTGTTTAGTTCTTGAAGTTTTCATTCTGCTAAATAGGGTCTAATCCATACATGTTCACACAAGGTTGAGCTCCAGAGTTTATAAGCAATTTTATAGGGTCGTTTTCCCAAGCTTCTCCCTTTCTGTGATCTCCTTGGCGCTTTCTGCCCCCATGAGACATCTTTTCAGTCCTCTGGCCTGAAATCTGAGGCTTTAGTTACTCTGCACTTTTACAACCGTGTCCTTGTTTAGGTCCAAGCAGTTGGCGGGAGAGGAAGAAAACCAAGGGGAGTTGACCCACCCCTCTTTGAATCACAGATCCACCGAAGAGAGAGGAAGATTCCTTGTCCTTCAAATTTTAACTCCTACAGGCTCCAATTATGAGCTTCTGCCACTATTGCCACACGACTTCTTGGGAGCTGGAGCATTAAGAAAACAGAAAAGAAAGAGGGAAAAAATGGAAGATTTCCACACTAAGTGTTAGGAGTTTCCTTTTCCATTCTTGAGCCAGAATTAGGTTACTTCTCCTAGAGCTGTCTCTTTCTGCTTCCTGATGGCCACTTCTAGAATTCTGATGTACTAAGTTCAGGCCAGGGTACATCATAAGGGAAAAAATAGCATACTCACCACCAGTTCAGAGGCACTTTGAATTCTGGTTTTCTTTCCCAATTTGCTACTATTTACTTTCTTTCTTAAAATTAATTTTTTATTGGAGTATAGATGATTTACAATGTTGTGTAAATTTCTGCTGTACAGCAAAGTGAATCAGTTATACATATATCCACTTTTAGATTCTTTTCCCATATAGGTCATTACAGAATATTGAAGAGTTCCCTGTGCTATATAGTAGGTTCTTATTAGTTATCTATTTTATATATAGTAGTGTGTATATGTCAATCCCAATCTCCCAAGTTATCCCACCCCTCCAGCTACTATTTACTTTCAGACTGCTCACTGCTCCATTCATTCTGCTCAGGTTTTATCTCTGTATACAACTGGGGAGACAGACGCTGACTCCATCTACCCCAGAACTGGAACTCCATGATGCTGTATTATAATTATCTAGTTTTGCTTTTCCATTTCTCCCCAGAAGTGCCTTAGGACAGGGACTCTATGTATCTGCCACATCTAGAACAGAACTTGGTATAACATTGGTGATGAATAAATTATTCTGTAATAAGGGAATGAGTGAAGGCTCTAATGAAGGAAACCTACCCATTTCCAGAGTCCAAAAGCAAGGAAACCAGCAGCAGAATCATGGGGCAGAGCTTATACAAGTAGGAAAAGGTTACAATGCCCTCTTCATGTAGTGTTACTTTTTTCCACAGAGGCTTTCTGATGGCAATGCTCCCATCTTTGCCATCTAATCCATTATTACTTGCATGGCAGAGACTTCAGACATAGTAGTAAAGGGATGAGTATATATAAAAATGACTGTCAATCAATAAATTTCATTGAACAAGGCCATAAAATCTCTTCCACTCTATGCTAGGCACAGGGAGAATAGAAAAGGAGGAGGCATTGTCCCTGTTCTCAAAACACAGTTACAACACAGTTACAATTTATAAGACTAACTCATACTGAAAATAGAAAGAATTCAACACATGACATCAGGAAATGTGTAATTGTGAAGAGTACTGTAGCGGTTCAAAGGAGGTGCAGGGGCTTCCCTGGTGGCGCAGTGGTTGAGAGTCCGCCTGCCGATGCAGGGGACACGGGTTCGTGCCCCGATCCGGGAAGATCCCACATGCCACGGAGCGTCTGGGCCCGTGAGCCATGGCCGCTGAGCCTGTGCGTCCGGAGCCTGTGCTCCACAACGGGAGAGGCCACAACAGTGAGGGGCCCGCGTAAAGCAAAAAAAAAAAAAAAAAAAAAAAAGAAAGGAGGTGCAGATCAGCGCAGCTGGCACAGCTACGACAGAGGAAGAAGCAGGCCTTGAGATGAGTCTTTAACGATGGGTTAGAATGTAGTCAGTGGAGGTTTTTTTAGAAAGATTAAGCAGTACAAGCAAAGGTGTGAAGATGGGGAAGGACATGAAGAACAGATGGACCCGACCAGAGAAAAGATTATATTTGATGAGCCATAGAGAAGCCTTAGTGTTCTGTACTTATTGCTGCATTCTGGCCATACTGTCAAATAATATTAAAATCTCAGGGCTGGGAGGGATCTTCACTTATGCAATCTTATCCAATGCCTAAGGCCTCTATTGTTTTGTGCATCCAGTTCCCCTCCCTCCTCCCAACACACACACACACACACACACACACACACACACACACCACCCTCCACCCTCTTTCTGGCCACATTGGTCCATTTAGAATCAGTGTTTCTCCCAGGACTATTTTGAGAAGTATCAGAAAAAAAATTTCTCTCTCTCCTAGTGTTGCTAGGACACCACATGGAGAGAGTCTGAATGTAGAATAAAGGAAAGCAAAGACAAACAGGACCCCCCAAAAAAATATATGGTGAGACAGAGCCTGATGACATCACTTGATCCCTCTAATCAGAGCCCCTGAAGTCACTTTCTTGTTATATGATACAATCGAGTCCATTTTTAAGCTTTTTGAACTGGTTTTCTGACATATACCACCAAGAGTCTTGAATAACATAAGCCTTTTCCACACTCTCCTCACTAATTGGTTAAGCAGCTTTGTCCTGAGTCCCCAAGTTATAAGGCAATCGTTTCTTTCTGAGGCAGCCCATTATATCTTTAGACAGCCCTGAGAGAATATTATTCCTTTTATTAGTTAAAATTTGCCTCCATGTTACTTCATCTTCTTGATTCTAGTCCTTATCTCTGGAGCCGAACAGTGCAAAGGTAATGCCTCTGGCACATTCATTTGAGGGCAGCTTTGATGTCTTCCCTGAGACACCTCATACTCAGTTCCTCATGGCATAGACGGCATGACTTTGAGTCCCCTTACCATCTTGGTCACACTGCTCTGAATTGGTTCCATTTTGTAAAAGGTGTTGTCTAAGACTAAATGAAAAATTCTAGGGGTAGTTTGACAAATACACATTACAATGGAATTATAAATTCTCTCACATTCTGTTATCACAGTGATTATCAACTTAAGGTTTCCCATTGGAATTGCTTGGGGAGCTTTAAACATACTGAGTTCTAGGCTCTACCCTCAGAGATTCTTATTCGGTTGAGCTGGGTCGAAGCCTGGGAAGCCAAAGGTGTGACCCGCCATATTAATGGATCTTTAAAAACACATAGACACAACTCATAGCTAACTTACATTTGAGCTCACTGTATATTAAAACCCCTAACTTTTTTTTACATGAGCTCTGTTAAGTCACACTCTGTATTTAGGTAACCAGTTTCTTGGCCTTCCCCCATAGTATTTTATGCTTATGTCTATTACATTTCACTTTGCGGATTCAGCCCATCTACCAAACCTGTCATATTTGCAGAATCTTAATTCTGGCTTCCATTGTGTTTACCATCCCTCTGGTAAATCTGATGAGCCTGTTTTTTTTTATAACTTCAAGTTATAAGTCGTTGATAAAAGTCGTTGATAAAAATGTTTAAACAAGTTGAGGACAGAATCCTATATCTTATTACTAGAAATCATCATATTAACCCCGTCCAGATCTGTACCCATACCTTTTGGGTAAATTACCTCAACAAGATTGACATCAAGTTTGCCAGTCTGTGTTTCATACAATCAATCCATCATTACTTCCTTTCTAAAAACTAGAATTTCCTTTGGTCATCTCATGACTTCCTGGAAATGGGTAGAATTCAGAGCTCAACTTCCTCTTCAACTTTTATAGCCTGCAAAAGAACCTAGAAATTAATGTCTGTGATTGTATCTGATGTGTGACTTTCACTTTTAAGATAGCTGTGGCCTTTTGAGAATTAAGACACTGGAGTAACTAGCTTCTCCTTCCACTCCAACTTTCTGCTGCAAAATTGAGTACTACAGACATTAGTAATCATCAAAACACTCCAGTGGGAACCAAAGAAAGGCTCCTTTTCCCATCTTAGCTCAACAGTGTTTCCCCTCTTTGTTCATTACATTTGCTACCATTGTGCTTCTCCAGTAGGGGTTGCTAAAGTGTGTGTGCTGGTGAGCGGTACGATTTCCATGTCATCAACTTTTATCTGTGGCTGTACTGTAACTTTGAGTGTTGTGCTGTTTTAGCATTCTCTTTGAGCTGGGAGCAAAGAGAGAAGCCACATTATTATTTAGTAGAAGCTGTAATTGAAGAATCTGGGCAGCAAGCATAATAAGGGAGGAGCAGAACATTCTTTTGTTCTCACACAGCTGCTTGCTTTTTACCTCTATATTTTATATGTTCAAATCTTGCCTGTGAAATGCTTTCATGTCTCTCTCCCTCCCTCTCTCATGTTCTCTCTTTCCTTACCCCCACCTTCTTTTTCTCAGATACATTGCTGTATTATGTTCTCATGGTGGAGCTGAGCCTCTCAGTTTGATTTGAATTCATTATTTTTGTCAGTTTTATTCCAATTAGATGGCATTTCTTGAGCACACATGGAGAGGGAGCTGAGATGAGGTGGGGTACTCTCATGAGCATGGCTGGTCCTAACAGAATTGGTTGATAAGCCAAGTTTCTCTTAGGTGCCCCTGCCCTCAGCATCTTCTTCCAGGCATCTTCTGCTTACACACAACAGCTCCCCTTCTTCCCTGAATCTGGTCTTGCAGGTCAAGTGCCGACCTGCTGTACATTTAGGACCTGTACCTACTGTACTACTTCTTCTGCAGCTCTTGGGAAGGAGGCTCTGGTGTAAGAGCATGAGTACTGGCCTTGGTCAGCTCAGCTCCATCACTGATTTGCTGTGTGTCTTGGTCCACTCATTCAATTTTTCTAAGCCTATTATTTCATCTGTGCATTGGGATAACAACAAGAATGCTGACCCCATGAGATTGTTCTGAGGATTTAAAGGATATGAGAGAAATCCATAAGCTTTGATCAATAAACTAAGAAGAGTGGGCTACTGAGTCTTCAGGCCCTCATTTGAGCTATGTGTATATAAAATATTATCAGTTGTAATAATGATAGCTAAAATGTATGAGGGTATCTGCCAGCCACTGATCTAAGCACTATACACACACGGACACCCACACATCATGTGTGTACATGTATACCCACATAAATAAAAACCAGCAGTCTTCTGGAAACCGTGTCAGCTACCTGTGCTATCTTAACTCACACAGCAGAGACACTGTAGTACACAAGAAAGAGCACAAAGTAGGGTATCAGGAGCCCTGAGCTATAGGCCTCACTAAGCCATGAGTTCACTCTGCAACTTTTGGCAAGTCACCCCCAGCAGCGGTGAACTAGACAATGCCCACAAACCCTTGCTCTAATACACTGAGACTAATAATAGGAAGAGACAGAGCACTAATGGCAACACAGTAAGGGTCCCTATTTCAGCCCCTCACTGGACATACTGGTGGGGAAGAATTGGTTTCCATGCCAATTACCAGGGCTGGCCCAGCCTTTAGGTTCAGCCAGTATAGTACGCTGGGGTCTCTCCTGATGAGGCTGGAGAGGATGATGAAAATAAGCACCACCTTTCTTGTGACCTGTGGAAACCTACTGCCTTCAAAGGAATGACAAGAAATGCCCCAGCCTTGATTGTAACAGGATTCCTATTGCTGGGTTTATCCAGATTCAAACACATCTCACTCCTCATTCCATTAAATACTCTATAAAAGGTCTCAAATATCAACCTCCAACCCCAAAACCCAAGCAGTCCAGGACCCATCACCAACAGCTGAGACAACTTCTTCTTCTGCCCACCTACTGATACAAAAGGCTAACAAGGGAAAGTCACACCTAATTGTCACCCTAAGAAGATTCCCTACCTTCCTCAAAGGACACTCTAAAACATAGATATTTTCCAAGTGGCCACTCAGGTGGTATGAGAAGAAAGCCACCGACTCAAATTGTTATCTTCCATAACCTAATGTCTTCATGCATGAAATTCCACTGTATATCATTTCTTTGAGGGACACATCCTGCTAATATGTGGAAAGGTAATACATTAGATCATTAACACATTAACCTATAATTCACTTTATCAGGTAAGTTTGACAGACAAAAGGTCCTAAAGGCAGTGGGACACAGGACAAGAAAATTTTGACAGTGATGATGGTGAAGAGGGTAAGAGATATCCACAGCTGGAGGACACGCCTTGGGTTGCAAGCCTGGCCTGGGAAACATGAGGGTATGTGGAGTATGGAAATGGGGAGAGATACTAGAGGAAATATATGCTTTTCTAATCATAAGTACCTAAAATCTCATTTTTCCTTATAAATCTCAGCCTTGGTAAATAGAAGGGGATGGATCCTTGCCAGTTTTCAAACAGATAAAACAAGGCCAAGAAACATGACTTTGCCCAAGGTCACTGACTTTATTTACTTTACTTTAACACAAATTCAAGTCTCTCCCCTTCTCTGAACCTCAGTTTCACCATATTCACCCTCTAGCTCTAACCTCCTATAACAAAATTCTCAAAAACCTGCTGATGTCTTGTAAGAGCAAACAGAAAAGATCTGGGCTCCAATGATATTTCTACTATGAGACAGATTATTTTTTTAGTCAATATATATTGAATGCTTAATATGTGCCAGGCACTACACAAGGTCCTTCATATGTATCATCTCATTTAATCTTCCCAAAACCCTATGAGAGAAACACTTTTATTTGTCCTATAAGGAAACTGAGACTCAGAGAGGTTAAATAAATTTTCCAAGATCACACAGTTGATAAATGATAGGGCCAGAATTCAAAGCCAGGGCTGTCTGATTCCATATCCCGGCTCTAACCACTGTTTATCAAAATGATGGCAGAGCACATATTATCATACTCCCAGAATGACCAAAAACAAGGAAAAAGTAAACAGTGGCTGTGTGATGTCATGGAAAACACAAGCTTTGGATTCAGACAGATATGGGAGTAAACTCTGACTCTGTTCATTTACTTACTGTAAGCCTAAGTTTTTTGATTTGTAAAATGGGGATGAAAGGGCTGATGTCAGAACTAAATCAGAATAAATGACATAAAGAATGTAAAGCACCTGACACACAGTAAATAATGAGTTCTCTTCCACCATAAAGTCCTATGAATTAAGCTTATGAACCAAAGGGTAAATGCCATCACAATCATACTCTTTTCCAGGCTCCACCTGTTGTGTGGTTCTAAAAGACCACCAAGAATGAGGTAGAAGAGCTGCCTTATATTTTGCAAAACAACACTGGGTCCCACACATCCGGAAGAAAGCAGCTGGCCTAGACATTTTTTCTTTAGCCTCTAGGCCACATGCTCTGCCTTTGAGCAACTAGTGAGGAGAACTCTAAGAAGCCAAAAGCGACGTCAAGCCAAGGGCAGCCTGCCACTGCTTCAGTTTCTCAAAGCAGACTCTCTTTGACACCAGCATTTCTGTCATTGAGGAAATAGGATTCTCTGAGTCCTAAGCAGATGGTGTGTGTGGTTAGGATCCTCCTACCCAGGTGGTGGAAGAAGGGTGCAGAGGCCAAGAGTGAGATTGCTGAGCCCAGGTTGTGTCAAAAGCCAGAGAGAGTGAAATGGCATTGCCTTGCCCCAGCTCCATGAAGACTCCCTTTCTGAAGGAATATAAAGAAGAGAAGGCTGGTGGTGACTGCTACTAGTTTGCTGAACATACTCAGGGGAAATAACAAGAAACATAAGATGCCTTTAACCTTTACTGAGCTCCTGAAGTTCGCAACACTGCTGTGAAGGAGGCTAGCCAGAGATGATCACCCCACCTCACATTTGAGGAAACAGGCTTAGAGACGGTAACTTACCCCTAGTCCTGCAAATATTAAAGGATAGAAATAGTATCCAAGTCCAAGTCTGTCTAGATTCTTTTCTAAAGTTCACCACATGGGAAAAAAAACAGAGTCATGGGGAATGCACCAGCACACAACCATGTGACCTGTGGCTTCCTGTCAGCAGAATCCATACCAAGAGACCTATAGATGCTGATGCTGCATTTGCAAAGGGGACCAAGAATAACAAATTTAGTTGAGGGAAGTAGGAACTTTGCTGCCTCATACAATAAGTCCCCACCAGGCTCTGAAGCCCCAAATAAAACTAGCAAAATTTGGCAGAACTGGCAGAGCTGGAAATAAAAAAGAAGAAAATCCCATTCCTTAGCAAGAACTATCTTCTGGGAGAAGAGGCCTGGAAATAGAATAAGCAGTGAAGAGAGTAGAGATTTAAAAGATATCCCTAGGCTTTAGAATTTAAATCAAAATAATACGTTCATTTAAATTTCACGTGAAAACATAAGTCCTCAACCAAATATTTATATGGTCATAATCAGTCTATCAGTTGCAATAATGTTGCATAGCAAACCATCCCTAAACTAAAAAGCTTGAAACAACAATCTTTTTAGGGACTTCCCTGGTGGCACAGTGGTTGAGACTCTGCATTCCCAATGCAGGGGGCCTGGGTTTGATCCCTGGTCGGGGAACTAGATACCATATGCATGCCATAGCTGAGGGTTAGCATGCCACAACTAAGGAGCCCATGAGCTGCAACTAAGGAGCCCGTCTTCCACAACTAGGGAGCTCACGTGCCACAACTAAGGAGCCAGCAAGCTGCAACTAAGGAGCCTGCCAGCTGCAACTAAGGAGCACACGTGTCACAACTAAAGGACACAGTGAGCCACAACTAGGGAGCCCACCTGCTTTGCCACTAGGCCAAAGAAAATCACATGGTCAAACTTGACATTAATGGGGTAAGGAAATATACCCCTCTTACAGAGATTAGGGAGGAAGGTCAAGCAAGTGAACAGTAAATATACCACAGCCAGTAAAATTTGCAGGTATGTGGCAGTATTTACTTAAGAAGAAAGCAGTATATGGTGGCAAAAAGCTTAGGCCATGACATTAGGCATACTTGAGTTAAAATCCCACTTTTCCATTTAGTGTACTAGCCTTTTGCATTCAATCACCATCTTCTACGTGTCAACTGGGGAACAGGGAGAGAGAAAGTAGTCAAAATTAGCAGAATATTTGTTGTACTTAAGGCATCACCCCAATAAAATCTTAAAATTGCTATAACCAAGAAGAAACATTTTTAGGTACTCAAGAGTTCCAGTTAATTAAGTTTTAACTTTTTTTTTTGCAGTACGCGGGCCTCTCACTGCTGTGGCCTCTCCCGTTGCAGAGCACAGGCTCTGGATGCGCACACCCAGTGGCCATGGCTCACGGGCCCAGCCGCTCCGTGGCATGTGGGATCCTCCTGGACTGGGGCACGAACACGTGTCCCCTGCATCGGCAGGCGGACTCTCAACCACTGTGCCACTAGGGAAGCCCTTAACTTTTTTTAAACTTTGATTTCAAAAAGAAAAAGAATCATTTCCTGCAACAAAGCAAAATTACTCTAAAAAATGGAATTGAGATTTGACCCAGGTAAGTTGGAGTAAGACTTTTCTCTCACTGAAATTAACCACAAAACCTGGGCAGACTACATTGAGCATCTATTTAAAAGGTAAATAGTAGCAGGGATTGCAAGGAAGAATACCAGAATTTGAGGCATCACCAACCCAGCAGTGAGTTTAGCATTTTATCCCCTCCTATAGCCCCTGGCCAGAAATCAAGGCAGACAGAAACCCAAAAGTAAGCACTATGGTACAGACAGAGAAAGAGAAAGTCCGAAAAGAAGCTCTCTAATTCTGGCTGGAGGTACAGGAAAGAAAACTACTAATGTTCATAAAGTGGAGGAAAACCCGGCTGATCAGCCTCTAGGTGATCCTGCAGCTATAGCAGCGGCAGTGGCAGCAGCACTTGGCTCAGCAGTTTGCAAGAGCCAAAACTCTGAAGGAGGCAGCTTTTCTCTCCATTCAGCTGAGGTGTAGCTCCAGGAGAGCAGAGCTAAGCCCATTACTTTTTTATACTCTTTCTGTCCTCTTGCTGCTTGGCCCTGACAGTAGTATAATTATGAAAGTAGGGGGTTTCTGGCTAAAAGACAAAAAAGGAGAGCCCCAGGGAATGAGAAAATGTTGGGGAGATTTAAGTGGGAGGAGCTCATGTATGCAACCCCATAAAGTTGCTTATGAACTCCGAGTCTCACACCCAACCTGGGCACGTGTGGATCTGGTCTGAATCGGCATACCAACGATTTCAAGAACTGAACTAAAAGGCAGACCACAACCCAGGTCCAAGTCTGGCCACTGGGTGGCACATATGCAAACAGATTCAAAGAGCACAGCAAGTGTCTTGAAAACTAAACTGACATAGGAATCTCAGCCCACAGAAAGAGTGCTTGCACTTGGTTTGAACGGAACCAGATGGATTACCTGATTAAAAACAAAAATATCAACATGCTCAATAAGATTTAAAGACCCAGAATCTCATAATGTAATATTCAAAATGTCCATGATAAAGTCCAAAATTACTAGGCATATGAAAGACAACAAAAATCTCCACTCACCTAGGAAAAGACAATCAAGAGACAAAAGACAATCAGTCATGAGATGATACAGATGTCAGAATTATCTGATAAATACTTTAAAACAGATATTTTAAAAATGCTCAAATGAGCAAATATGAACAAATAGTAAAATACAAAGGTATTTGTAAAGAAATAAAAGATATATAAAAGAACCAAGTAAAAATGTTAAAATTGAAAAATACAAAAATAAATTAAAAATTCACTAGATAGACTCATTAGCAGAATGGAGAGGGCAGAGGAAAGATTCTGTGAATTTGAAGATAAATCAACAGAAATTACCCATTTTGAAATGTAGAGACCAAAAAAAAGAGAGAAAGGTTTAAAAAAAGTGAACAGAGTCTCAGAGACCTGTGGGACAAAAAAAGAAAAACAAACGTTTTAACAGTAGTGTCCTCAGAGTCTAGAAGAAGAAAAATAGTGGAGTGCTGAAAAAATATTTGAAGAAAAAATGGCTGTAAACTTCTTAAGCTTAGCAAAAGAAAAAAAAAACAAATTCAAGAAACTGAGGAAAACTCAAATTGGATAAACCCAATGAAACACATGCTGATATACATTATAGTCAAACTTCTGAAAAATAAAGACAAAAAGTCCCGAACACAATCAGAAGGATGTGATGCAATACCTATGGGGGACAATGTTACAAAGGACTGTATATTTCTCATTAAAAAACATGGAGGAGAGAAGGATATGTCATGGTATTTTTAACACGCTGGAAAAAAAAAGAATTGTCATCCCAGAATTCTATATCTAGTGAAAATATCCTTCAGTAGTACAGGTAAAATAAAAACATTCTCAAACAAAGGAAACTAAATTCATAAACAGCTGACCTGCTCTTAACTGCTGAAGTAATTTCTTCAGATACGAGGAAAATAATACTGGGAGGAAATTTGGAACCTTAGGAATAAAGGAAGAACAAAAAAAAACTGTAAATATCTAGATAAGTATAACAGAAAAGAGCAGAAGAAATATTTGAAGTAATAATGGCTGATATTTTACCAAAATTAATGACAGACCCCAAACCACAGATCCAATAAGCTCAGAAAATATCAAGTAGGAAAAATACCATAAAATCTATAACTCAGCATATCATATTCAAACTGAAGAAAACCAAAGACGGGGAAAGTCTTGAAGGAAATCAGAGGGGAAAATCCACTTTACCTACAGAGGAACAAGGATTGGAATTACACTGGACTTTTCAGAAACCATGCAAGCAAGAAGAGAGTGGAGTGAAATATTTATTCCACTCTTCAACAGTGAAAATGTTGAAAGAAAAAAAAAAGTCCACCCAGAATTTTATATTTAGCAAATTAATCCTTCAAAAGACCCTCAGACAAAAACTGAGGGAATATGTTGCCAGTAGACCTGCCTTGCAAGAAATATTAAAGTTCTTCAGAGAGAAGGTAAGTGATATTGGTCAGAAACTCAGGTCTACATAAAAAAGGAACAGCATCAGAGAAGGAATAAATGAAAGTAAAACAGAATATATACCTTTTTATTATTCTTGATTGACCTAATAGATAATTCTTCAAAGTAATAATAGCAACAATATACTGGGAGCTTGTAGCATATGAATAAGTGAAATAAATGACAACAATGTTATAAGGGACAGGAGGAAGGAACTGGGAATACTCTGTTATACTCTGTTAAGAGGTACCTGTACTACCCATGAAAAGACATAGATAAATTAAAAGTAAAGAATGGAGAAAGACATGCCATGCTAATACGAATCAAAAGAAAGCTGGAGTAGCTATATTAATTTCAGACAAAGCAGACTTCAGAAAAAAAGGAAATTATTAGAGATAAGGCAGGATACATAATGATAACATGGTCAATTCTCCAAGGAAATATAACAGTTCTTGACACGTATGCACCTAACAAAAGAGCACCAAAATACATGATGCAAAAACTGGTGGACAAATCCACTTCTCTATCAGTAACTGACAGATCTAGGGGCCAGAAAGTCAGTAAAGACATTGATGACCTGAACAGCATCATCAATCGTGTCTAATTAACATTATAGAATAATTCATCCAACAACAGCAGAATACACATTCTTCTGAAGCTCACAAGGAATTTACCAATGTAGAACACATCACAGACTATAAAATGCACCTTAACGAATTTAAAACATTAGAAATCATACAGAGTATACTCTCAGACCATCATGGAGTTGAACAAGAAATCAATAACAGAAAGATAGCTGGAAAAAATGCCAAAATACTTGGAGATTAAACAGAAGAGTTGTAAATAACACATGGGCCAAAGAAGAAATCTCAAGAAGAATTTTAAAATATTATGAACTATGGATTTCCCTGGTGGTGCAGTGGTTAAGAATCCACCTGCCAATGCAGGGGACACAGGTTCGAGCGCTGGTCCAGGAAGATCCCACATGCCACAGAGCAACTAAGCCTGTGTGACACAACTACTGAGCCTGCGCTGTGCAGCCCACGAGCCACAACTACTGAAGCCCACGTGCCACAACTACTGAAGCCCGCGTGCCTAGAGCCCGTGCTCTGCAATGAGAAGCCACTGAAATGAGAAGCCCGTGCACCACAATGAAGAGTAGCCCCCTTTTGCTGCAACTAGAGAAAGCCCACACTCAGCAACAAAGACCCAATGCAGCCAAAAATAAATGAATAAATAAATAAATTAATTAATTTTTAAAACAAACATCTTCTTAGATAATTAACATTTTAAACAAAAATAAGTAAATAAAATATTATGAACTCAACATGAAAATACAACTTAGCAAAATCTGTAGATTGCAGGAAAAGCAGTGCTTAGAGGAAATTCATAGAATCAAAATGCATATGTTAGAAAAGAAGAAAGATATAAAGTCAACAATCTAAGCTTACGTATTAGGAAAGCGCAGAAAGAAGAGCAATATAAGCATAATGAAGGCAGAACAAAATAAATAATAAAAATTACAGAAGATATCAATGAAATTAAAAACAGGAAACCAATAAAGAAAATCAATGGACCAAAAGCTGGTTCTTTGTAAAAAACAATAAAACAGATAATCATCTGTAAGGCTAACCAAGGAAAAAGGGAAGACACAAATTACTCATATCAGAAATGAAAAAAGGATCATCACTACTTTTCCCATGGTCACTAAAAGAAAAATTAATAGTATCATGAATAATTCCATACCCACAAATTTGATAACGTAGATGAAGAAGACCAATTCCTTAAAAGACCAACTACCAAAGGTCACATAAGGAGAAACAGATAATCTGAATAGGCCTATATCTGCTGAAAGTATTGAGTCAAAAATTAATAATTTTCTAAAAAAGAAAACACAAGGCCCAGATAGTTTCACTGGTGAATTCTACCAAACATTTAAGGAAGAAATTATACCAATTATCTACAGTCTCTTCCAGAAAATAGAAGCAGAGTACATTGCCTAACTCTTCCTATGAGGCCAGCATTAGCCCAAAACAAAAACAGAAAAAAACATTATAAGAAAGGAAAACTATAGAGCAACATAGCTCATGTACATACATGCAAAACTCCTGCACAAAATATTACCAAATTGAATCCAGCAATGTATAAAATAAATTATGCACCACCAACAACTGGAATTTATTCCAGTCGTGTTCAACATTCAAAAATCAATTAATGTGGGGCTTCCCTGGTGGCGCAGTGGTTGAGAGTCCACCTGCCGATGCAGGGGACACAGGTTCGTGCCCCAGTCGGGGAAGATCCCACATGTTGCAGAGCAGCTAGGCCCATGAGCCATGGCTGCTGGGCCTGTGCGTCTGGAGCTTGTGCTCCGCAATGGGAGAGGGCACAACAGTGAGAGGCCTGCGTACAACAAAAAAAACAAAAACAAAAACAAAAAACAATTAATGTGATCAATCACATCAATAGGCTAAAGAAGAAAAATTACACAATCAATCAATAGATTTTTTAAAATTTCACAAAATCCAAGCTTCACTCATGATTAAAATAAAAAGAAATCTTGGCAAACTAGGAATACAGGAAAATTTAACTTGGTAAAGAACGTTTAAAAAAACCCTGTGACTAACATCATACTTAATACTTAGAAACTAGATGCTTTATCCCTAAGATTGAGAACAAAGCAAGGATGTCCCCTTTTACTACTGCTACACTGTACTGGAACATACTGGCAGTCTTAGCTAACGCAATAAGACAAGAAAGGAAATAAAAGGTATAAAGATGGGAAGGAAGAAATAACACTGTCTTCATTCACAGATGACATGATTGCCTCTATAGAAAATCCTAAAGAATAGACAAAAAAAAACCCAAACAAACAAACAAACAAAACCCCTCCTGGAACTAATAAGTGATTATAGCAAGGTTGCAAGATATGAGGATAATATACAAGAGTAAACTGCTTTCCTATATACTACCAATGACAATTTGGGATTTGAAATAAAAAACACAATACTAAGGCATTACATAATGATAAAGGGATCAATCCAACAAGAAGCTATAACATTTGTAAATATATATGCACCCAACATAGGAGCACCTAAATACATAAAGCAAATATTAACAGACATAAATGGAGAAATTGTCAGTAACACAATAATAGTGGGGGACTTTAACACCCTACATACATAAATGGAGTAACTGTCAGTAACACAATAATAGTGGGGGACTTTAACACCATACTTACATCAATGGAGAGATCATCCAGACAGAAAATCAGAATGAGGAAATATTGGCATTAAATGACACATAAGACCAGGAAAAAAAAAGATATATACTGGACAGTCCATGCAGAAACAGCAAAATACACATTCTTTCAAGTGCACATGGAATGTTCTCTAGTATAGATCACATGTTAGGCCATAACACCAGTATTGATAAATGTAAAGAAGACTGAAATCATATCAAGCATCTTTTCTGACCACAACGGTATGAGACTAGACATCTACAACAAGAAAAAAACACAAACACATGGAGTCTAAACAACATGCTACTATGCCACCAATGGGTCAACAAAGAAATCAAAGAGGAAATCAAAAAATACCCTGAGACAAATGAAAATGGAAACAACAATGTTCCAAAATCTATGAGACACAGCAAAGGCAATTCTAAGAGGGAAGTTTATGTCAATACGGTCCTACCACAGGAAACAAGAAAAATCTCAGATAAATAATCTTACATTTAGGTCTTTAATCAAGTTTGAGTTTATTTTTTATATGGTGTTAGAGAATGTTCTAATTTCATTCTTTTACATGTAAGACCAGATACTATAAAACTCTTAGAGAAAAACATAGGCAGAACACTCTCTGACATAAATTGCAGCAAGATCTTTTTTGATCCACCTCTGAGAGTAATGAAAATAAAAACAAAAATAAACAAATGGGGCCTAATTAAACTTCAAAGCTTTTGCACAGCAAAGAAAGCCATAAACAAAACAAAAAGACAACCCACAGAATGGGAGAAAATATTTGCAAGCAAAGCGACAGACAAGGCATTAATCTCCAAAATATACAAACAGCTCATGCAGCTCAATATCAAAAAACAAACAACCCAATCAAAAAAATGGGTGGAAGATCTAAATAGACATTTCTCCAAAGAAGACATACAGATGACCAAGAGACACATGAAAAGATGCTCAGCATCACTAATTACCAGAGAAATGCAAATCAAAACTACAATGAGGTATCACCTCACACCAGTCAGAATGGCCATCATCAAAAAATTTGCAAACAATAAATGCTGGAGAGGGTGTGGAGAAAAGGGAACCCACTTACACTGTTGGTAGGAATGTAAATTGGTAGAGCCACTATGGCGAACAGTATGGAGGTCCCTTTAAAAACTAAAAATTGAGCTACCATGTGATCCAGCAATTCCGCTCCTGGGCATATATCTGGAGAAAACCTTAATTCAAAAAGATACATGTACCCCAATGTTCATTGCAGCACTATTTACAATAGCCAGGACATGGAAGCAACCTAATTGTCCATCAATGGAGGAACTGATAAAGAAGATGTGGTATATATATATATATATATATATATATATATATATATATATATATATATATACACATACATACAATGGAATATTCCTCAGTCATAAAAAAGAACAAAATAATGCCATTTGCAGCAACATGGATGGACCTAGAGATTGTCATACAGAGTGAAGTAAGTCAGACAGAGAAAGACAAATATCATATGATATCACTTATATATAGAATCTAAAAAGATGGTACAAATGAACCTATTTACAAAACAGAAATAGAGCCACAGATGCAGGAAACAAACTTATGGTTACCGAGGGGGAAAGGTGGGGGAGGAATAAGTTGGGAGATTGGAATTGACATATACACACTACTATATATAAAATAGATAACTAATAAGAACCTACTGCATAGCACAGGGAACTCTACTCAACACTCTGTAATGACCTATATGGAAATAGAATCCAGAAAAGGAATGGATATATGTATATGCATAACTGATTCACTATGCTATACAGCAGAAATTAACACAACATTGTAAATCAACTATACTCCAATAAAAGTTAATTTAAAAAAACAAAACAAAGAAAAAATAGGAAAGATCAATAAAACTAGGAACTGATTTTTTAAAAAGTTAAACAAAATTCATAAACTTTTAGCCGAGTCATCAAGGAAAAAAGGGAGGGCCCAAACAAATAAAGTCAGAAATGAAAGAGAATAAGTTAAAACCAACACAGCAGAAATGTAAAATAGTATGAGATTACTGCAAAAATTTATATGCCAACAAATTGGACAACCTAGAAAAAATAGACAAGTTCCTATAAACATATGAACTTCCAAAGCTGAATCAGGAAGAAATAGAAAATCTGAACAGACAGATTACTAGTAGCAAATTTAGTCAGTAATCAAAAAACTCCCAGGACTTCCCTGGTGGTGCAGTGATTAAGCATCTGCCTGCCAATTCAGTGGACATGGGTTTGATCCCTGGTCTGGGAAGATCCCACATGCCACGGAGCAATTAAGCCCATGTGCCACAACTAGTGAACCTACACTCTAGAGCCTGCAAGCTGCAACTACTGAAGCCAACGAGCCTAGAGTCTGTGCTCCGCAACAAGAGAAGCCACCACAATGAGTAGCTTGCATACCGCAATGAAGAGTAGCCCCACTTGCCACAACTAGAGAAAGCCTGCGCTTAAATAAATAAATAAATAAGTAAATAACTCTCAGTAAACAAAAGTTCAGGATCAGATGGTTTCACCGGGGTATTCTACCAAGCATTTAAAGAAGAATTAATACCTATCCTTCTCAAAATATTGAAAAGGAAAGAATACTTCCAAACGTATTCGACGAGGCCAGCATCACACCAATACCAAAACCAGACAAAGACACCACACAAAAAAAGAAAATCATAGGCCAATATCCCAGATGAATGTAGGTGCAAAATTCCTCAACAGTGTATTAGCAAACAGAATTCAGCAATATATTAAAAGGATCATAAATCATGATCAAGTGGGATTCATCCCAGAGGTGCAAGGATGATTCAATATCTGAAAATCAATCAACATGATACACCACATTAACAAAATGAAGAATAAAAATCTTATAATCAACTCAATAGATGCATAAAAAGCTTCTGACAAAGTTCAACATTCATTTATAATAAACACTCTCAATAAAGTGGGTATAGAGTGAATATACCTCAACATAATAAAGACTATATATGAAAATCTCACAGCTAATATCATACTCAATGGTGAAAAGCTGACAGTATTTCTTCTAATATCAGGAACAAGACAAGGATGCCCACTCTGACCACTTTTATTCAACATAGTATTGGAAGTCCTAGCCACAGCAATCAGAAAAGAAAAAGAAATAAAAGGCATCCAAATTTGAAAAGAAGTAAAACTGTCACTGTTTGGAGATGACATGGTACTATACATACAAAATCCTAAAGACACCACCAAAAAATTCCTGGAGCTCATCAGTGAATTTGGTAAAGTTACAGGATACAAAATTAATATAGAGAAATCTGTTGTACTTCTATACACTAACAATGAACTATCAGAAAGAGAAATTAAGAAAACAATCCCATTCACAATGAAATTAAAATGAATAAAATAGCTGGGAATAATTCTAACTAAGGAGGTAAAAGACCTGTACTCTGAAAACTATAAGACATTAATAAAAGAAATTGAATATAACACATAGAAATGGAAAGATATACCATGCTCATGGGTTGAAAGAATTAATATTGTTAAAATGTCATTACTACCCAAAGCAATCTACAGATACAAGGAAATCCCTATCAAAATACCAATGGAATTTTTCACAGAACTAGAACAAATAATCCTAAAATTTGTATGGAACCACAGAAGAGCCTGATTAGCCAAAGGAATCTTGAGAAAGAACAAAATTGGAAGTATCGCACTCCATGATTTCAAACTATATGGCAAAGCTATAGTAAACAAAACAGAATGGTATTGGCACAAAAACAGACACATAGATCAATGCAACAGAATAGAAAGCCCAGGGAAAAGAAACCGCACTTATATGGTCAATTAATCTTTGACAAAGGAGGAGAATATACAATAGGGGAAAGACAGCCTCTTTTTAAATAAATGGTGTTGGTAAAACTGGACAGCTACATGCAAAAGAATGAAACTGGACCATTTTCTTACACCATATACAAAAATAATCTCAAAATGGATTAAAGACTTAAATCTAAGACCTGAAACTATAAAATTCCTAGAAGAAAACTTAGGCAATAAGCTCTTTGACATTGGACTTAATATTTTTTGATCTTGTCTCCTCAGGCAAGGGCAACAAAAGCAAAAATAAACAAATGTGACTACGTCAAACTAAAAATCTTTTGTACAGCAAAAAACAAACAAACAGAAAACAAAACCTTCAACAAGACAATATATTGAATAGGAGAATATTTGCAAATGATATATCCAATAATCTGTTAATATTCAAATTATATAAAGCAATCACACAACTCAATATTTAAAAAGCAAACAATTTAATTTAAAAATGAGCAGAGAACGTTAGTAGACATTTCTCCAAAGAAGACATACAGATCACCAACAGACACATGCAAAGATGCTCAACATCATTAACCATCAGGAAAATGTAAATCAAAACCACAATGAGCTATCGCCTCACACCTGTCAGATGACTATTATCAAAAAGACAACAAATAACAAGTGTTGGCAAAAATGTGAAGAGAACCCTCATGCACTGTTGGTGGGAATGTAAACTGGCACAGGCACTATGGAAAATAGTGTGGAGGTTCCTCAAAAATTAAAAATAGGACTACCGTACAATCCAGAAGTTCCACTTCTGGGTATTTACCTGAAGAAAACAAAAACACTAATTCAAAAAGATATATGCACTCCTATGTTCATTACAGCATTATTTACAGTAGTCAAGATATGGAAGCAACCTATATGTCCATTGATGGATGAATGGATAAAGAATATATGAGACATATATATATATATATGTGTGTGTGTGTGTCTGTGTGTCTGTGTATGTGTGTGTGTGTATATATATATATATATATATATATGCCATCACTATATACACCATTCTAGACCATGTCAATTTCACATCTTTAATGCAGATTAAAGATGTAAACATAGCTTAACAGCATGGTCCCAATTGGGTCACATCAAAGATTCAATTACATCTGTCAGGTGGAGTTAAATGATTCCTTTTTTACCACTCCACTCACAAGCCAATTACATCAATTGAGTTCTACTGGTACAAAATCTTCCTCATAAAGGACAGCAGCCATATCTCTTCTGGGATTTCTGTTGAATGGGTGGAGAACCCAGCTAAAGATATGCTTCTGAACAGACTGTAGGGCCCCTAAGAGCTAATCCACCAAGGAGCATGTCAGGCATAGTGAGTCAGATTTAGCAAGAAGGGCTGAGAATGAGGGGCAGGTGGAGTTTGCAATTACAGGATAGTTGTTGTTGCCTAAATCCATCTCAGCCCAACTACTCTGACTGGGCAAATGTGTACTCTGGGATATAAGGACTGAGTAAAAGCCAAATGAGCTGACTAAACTTTGTAATACCTCGGGACTCAAATAACCATGCCATGAGATTCCCCTAAGGGAGCATAATGCGGGAAGGAGAAAGCTATGCCCCTTCTGACTTTGCAGTTGATTGCCAAGGTCTTATTGCTTTCTGAGGACTGAGAGCATCGAGAGCCAGGCCAATCAGCAGGATGTAGCAGGCTGGCAAGGCAGCAGCCACAGCACTGAGGGTCTGGGGCACAGTATCAGCAGCACTGGTGGTGATCTGGCTAATTCAGAGCTCATGTGAGATAACCCCCAGGGACTCCCATAACTACTTTGACAGGGTCTTTTTTGAGAGTGACAGGCTTAAAATTACTATCTGAGCAGATAGGGGCCAGAGCCAGGTTCGGTTGGTTACAGCCATAAATCAGACAGGCTAGCACAATGAAACGTGATGCAAAAATAACCTTCACAGTAGAACGACTATACCATTATTTACTCTCTGACAACAGCAATTGTTTCCTTGGTGCCATTAACTGATTTGCTAGTATTAAAAAGCTAATAATTAAAATGACAAACTCACATGGACAAGTCGATTAAAGTCTTTGGTTAATCAATTCCTTCTCAATGCGTGTAACTGTACTTCCACAAAACCTGCTTCCATTTGGACATAATTAGTGAACATGTTCTTCATGCATACCAGTACAGAAATGACACATTAAAATAGGACCCTAGAACCACATACAAGCCCAGAGAAAGAAACATTAAAAAGTGGGATAAATATAGGAAATCAACGATATCACAGGAAATATCAGTCATCTCGTTGGCTGGGTTCTTGGTGACAGGCAAACATTTCCCCAAATGCTTTTTTTTTCCTAAAGTGCTTTTTATATGATTAAAGTCACTTTTCTAGAGAACCATACTTCCACTTTGGGACAGCTCTTGAACTGGAATAATGGCCCACACAACACTTATTGGTCTTACTGTGAGCCAGATACCATTCTAAATATTTACATGTAATAATGCATCCAATCCTCCCAAAATCCCTATTAGGTAAGCACTTATTATCCCTATTGTGCAAGTGAGCAAAATAAGGCTCAGAAAGTTTACATAGTTAGTGAGTGGCAGAGCCAGTATTCCAATCTAGGAAGTCTGATGTCAGAGATGAAGCTCTTAACTTTGAATGCTTTCTGTGTGCACCTACTGCATGCACCCAGCTCCTGGCTTCCCAGAGTCCTCCAGAGTGGTACTCCATCACAGCCTACCCTTCCAGGCAATCCCCATACAACATGGAAAATAAGCGAAACAAAAATGCACTTGTTCATGAACTTGTCTGTCCAGCCTGCTCTCTCTATGGACAAGTAAGTGTGCTGTTTGATTGGAAACTGTCTTCACTCTTTCACTCCAAGCAAATAGATGAGCAGCATAATAATTCTCTCAGCACCAGTTTAAGATACTTAATCCGGCTAATGAGACAGAACTGTTCTACCCTGCAAGTGGATATGATCCCTGTGATCAGCTGTTAGTAGAACATACATTTTAAGTTGGTTCTCCAGCATAGAGATGGCTTTTACCAAGTCATCCTCATTCTCTACTCTGGCCCAAGGCTCAGTCTCACAAGGAAATCAGCTATCAAGGGTAAATAAATCTTGAAGATAAATTTTAACCAATTTATCAAAACTGTTTCTTCTATTTCCCCTGCTTTATATCATTGTATATCACACACTTGATGATCTAACCATTTTTCATTTTTTGTTTCTGTACAGATAAACCTAACTTAGAATCCCAGCTCTGCCATTTCGTACCTCCATGTGCAGCCTTGGGCAATTTAGTTAACCTTTCTGTGACTTAGTTTTCTCACTCTAAAATGGGTACACAGATGTCTCTCCACAAGGGATTTAGTGAGGGAAAAATGAGCATACGTGAAAAAACATTTGGCAAGAAGGACATAAAATAATGTATTATCATTTTGTTTTAAATTGTGTAAATTCCCAAAAGGACAAATAGTTGAAATCAAAAATGACAATAGTCTTTTAAATCCAAGAAGACAGGATTTTTGATGGATTACAGTTTACAGTTGTCTATCTTTGACCCTTCACTGCTTAGTATTAATGATCTGTATAGGCTGTCATTTTCTTGGCATTCAAAAAAGACCAGAGCTCAACCAATCTGTGAGCACAGTCTCTAGTAACTGCACAGGTAATTTCAACCCTCATAAATTCAATTCCAAGTATCCACCATTTTAACCAATGCCTAAACTAAACACTCAGGTTTTCTAAGAACAGTGTCTAAAGTTAAGTTATTGGCCCAAATTTCCAGAGAGAGAGTGGGTTCAAATGCCAATTAAAATAGACTATAGGGAATCATGAATGGGCCATTTAGCTGCTCCAGAATACCTCAAAGTATATTATTATTCTTTCTCTTACCCTCAGACATTCTGGAATACCAGAGTCCAGACCAACATAAAGAAGTGTGCTTCCAATAAAAGGAAAGTTCAAAATGGCAAATTACAGAAAGAAATTGAATACATCGGACAAATTTTCAGCAAGAAATTAACATGTGCCACATTTGCAAAAAGTATAAAATAACCCACTCCCCCAAATATCCATATTTTAAATTAAACCTTTATTAAATATTGAGATCAGTTGAGTTCCCATCAATATTACACATGTTCTGCATAATCATACATATTTCATTAACTACATATCCACAGCTTTCTAATAACATTTCCATTTGGACTTCCTGTCATTGAGGCTTATTTTAGCATATAGGCACTTGGAGTCCATGAGGAAGGGAAGGAAAAACATAATAACCAAATGTGCTTTCATTCTCACTGTCAGCAGGAACTGTAGCTTGAGACACATAATTGAAAAGCAATACTGGCTTGAAATACTGCATTAGGCAAGAAAAAACACAGTGGCAGATTCAGAACAGAGAAAAGAAAGCATAACATATTGTTTATCAAAGGTAATTACAGGTTTTCAATATGTTTTTATTCTATTAGCTATCATTTCACCAAATTTCCTGTCTTCATTTGCATGAAAGAAAGAGCTCTGACATTCGCTTCTGCAAAATACTCATTATCTGGTAGAATTTTGAAAGCTAGAGCACAGACACAGTAAGAGACACAGACAGGCAGCCATCAAGTTACAAACCAATGACTCAGTGTTCTGTTATTTACTTGCTTAATTTCTGACACTTGCCTTTCAAGCCATCTCTTTGATTTGAATGGATGCTGCATGCACATAACCTTCACCTTTATTTTTTCCTCAACCATTTTTCAGGTCATGCTTGTCTTAACTTGGCCAAGTAGAGCAGGGCAGGGTCATTGTGAAATGTCAGTGCCAAAATAGATTTCCAAAAGCAAAACCAAGGATAGGATGGGGTTTGTTTGCCTGGAGAACATGGGCAAGGTATCACAATCTGGCCTTTGAGCCAAAGAGAATTGGGAGCAGAGTTAGGATCAAATATAGGGTCATCCCAGCAGAGGATGACAGATCCAAGTGAATGAATGTGAAAGAGTCAACATTCATGGGCAAAACTGAGGCCAAAGCTATAAAAGACCTGAGGGTAGGGTGGATACAGACAAATCCTATGGACAGTATTTCCTTAGTATCAGGCATCTTTTGAAGGCACAGGACCCCAAGTTTTAGATATGCCTCTATCAGTATGAAGAGCACAAATCTATGCATGTTAAACTCCCATGATGCCTAGCAGGTGTACTTAGAATAAGGGCTTAGAAATCTAAATAGCATGCTAAAATGTAAGTCCATGATCCTTTATATGCAATTCCAAAATACAAAGGGCTCTGGGATGGAAAGATATTTATAACTGACTTGGTATCAAAACCTGACAGAAACAATTGTGAGGTTATTTATGGTCTATATTCTTCATAGAGTGAATATTTATACATATTGCTGCAGAGATACTATGTGTTTGATTATAAAGCACAGCCCCACACTCCACTGAGGATACTGTAAAATCTTTGATAAACACATTGATTCTGCCCATTCTCCTTCAACTATTGTTGAAGAGGAATCAGATGCATCTTGTGGGCCGTATGCTTAGCAAAGAAGTGTCTTTCACTGAACCATGACAATAAACTGGAGCGTGGACCGTGCTCTTGACAACACAGTATTCCATGCTCTTGGCAGCATAATACTCTTCGGCGTGGAGCCACAGCACTTTATGTGCAGGCTCTAGCTCGTAAGTAGGCAAAGCTACTACTGTGAGGTAAGGAGGTCTGGGAAAGACTCTCCTGCCCATTCACTCATTCAAAAAATTAACTGAGGGGCTACCATTGCCCAGGCCCTGCCCTGGGAGATACAAAACTGAGCATAGTGAGAGAAGAACACAGAAAATTACCACTCACTTGTTATGATTTGATCTCAGAATATAACAGGAAGGAACTAAAATGTCCTACCCTATCCCTGTCCCCAACCTCACCTCCAGCTAACAGTTGCTTAAATGTCTAATGGTAGTACTTCATCTCGTTAGCTAAAGGTCAGGTTCCCTGCTACAGTGGCCCTTTGGGTGGCATCAGTCATTTTCCCCTCATGTTGCAGAAGTTCGTCATCCTCTCCTAGAGCAGGATTTCACAGGGGTGGGATAGAAGAAGGTCAAAGGGGTCTGGGAGTCTGTCAGGTAGGGCAGGGGAGTAGGAAAAGGGAGAAAAGGCTGGTTCACCAAGAGAAAACAAAAATAATGAAGGCATGCAAGAGGGAGGAACTATGGGGATATATGTATATGTATAGCTGATTCACTTTGTTATAAAGCAGAAACTAACACACCATTGTAAAGCAATTATACTCCCATAAAGATGTTTAAAAAAAAAAGAATGAAGGCAGCAGGTGGGAGTGAAGAACACCAAGAACAAACTGCTAGTGTTAACAGTTTTACCAAGGATTGACTTTGCAAGTTGGGGCAGAGAGGAGACAGACAAGTATGTGGAGGATACTGCAAGCCAGACTCATCTGTTCAAGGTTCACATGGTTGCTCCTGCTTTTCTTTACATTAACTGTAATTCAAACCATTGAGAAATATAAGTCCTTCCCACATTTCCCACTGCCTTACACTCCTGGACAGGCTCCCAGATCCACCAAGGTCTCTTTTCTAGTCTGAACACCACTTGGGACTGTGTGATTATAAAACAAAAAGGCACATGGGCATGGCCACTGAGCCTGTGCGTCCAGAGCCTGTGCTCCACAACGGGAGAGGCCACAGCAGTGAGAGGCCCGCGTACTGCAAAAAAAAAACAAAAGGCACATGGGGTATGGCTCTTGCCTTCTAATGAAATCAAGGCCACAGATAATGTCTATGAAAGGCTTCATGCACAAAATTAGGGAAAGACATAGTTTCACTTATGGGCATAAATGTATGTATTATAGAAAAGATTAATGCACATTTGATGCTTGATGTTGATAGATCAAACTCTCGATCTCTCTCTCTACACACACGTACACACACACACACCTCTCATACATTCTCCACTGTCATTTTCATAAAAATATACCTAAAAATACCAACATGTCCCTATCCAAACTACGTCTTCAAGACTCTTGCATCCTAAAGCATCCAAAACATACTTTGACAAATAATTTGAAAATATCTCCACCAAAGGCCAATTATTTTCAAATCAAGAAAAATTCTACATCTCAGATCTAGTCTGCACCCTGACTCTGGGCACAAACTCAGCATCTAATTTTAATTAGGCATCTCGCAAATGTGTGATGAAACTTGCAAGGGGATATCAGTGTGAGAGTGTGGGTGACACAGAACAGACACATCCCCAATGATGGAAACACTCCAGAAAGCTCCTCTTCTTCCCAGAAGGTCATCTTCACAAAACAGATGACAGCACATTTTGCTTTCTTCAGGGAAAGGAGCACACCTGACAGGCTGGTTTGAGAGCGTGTCAGCGGCTTCAATGAGGGCCTCCTCCCTAGAAGACTCTCATTATCCGGCTTTCCATGCCCCTCAGCCCCAGCAAGAGGGAGTAAGGCAAAATCCAGCAAGTTCAATCAGTTTCAGCTTCACAAAGGCAGAAAAATACCCAGCTAGACTTGCCTTCATGAGATAGCACCTTTAAATATGAATTGGGTGTCTTCTCTGTGCTTTATATATATATATATATATATATATATATATATATATATATATATATATATGATACCTTTGTTTGCTTGTGATCTGCTCACTGCAATATAACACAAGAATAAAACAGTGCAACTGTGTTTGTTTTAATAAGGCCATTCTGAGCAGCTGTTTAACGATCCATGGTGTTAAATGAAAACTACAGGTGTTCCAAATGCAAACCTTATGGCCCAGGGCCCCCCTTATTACCGCTCCACAATTAGCAGCCAACTGCTCTTAGGCTGCGCGAAGAATTGCCGCCATCATCATTACATTATTTCTTAATTTCATTCTCTGCCTAAGTGTCTTTCCCCAAAGGAAAAACCTGCTTGGCATGGGAAAGCATAAGAGTGACAAGACTAAAAGGGAGGGAGAAGACGAACCACTCCCTATCTGACCACAGGCAGGCCTCAGTGAAAGGGGAAAGAAAGGCTCAGCCCCTTGAGAAATCTTCCAGAGTGGCCTGATGGCCAAACTGAGCAAAGCCTTGCTGAAACTACTGGTGTTCATGACGCTTCCATTAACTCTTTCTTCTTCATGGTTCTCCAAGTTTTATTACTCTGCTAAGCCAAATTATCAGAAAGCTATATAACTGGACCCTATCACCCCAGCTTCTGCTTTTACACAACTATAATTTTAACCTCACGACTTCAGCTTTCATGGAGGGTCCATAAAATAAGCAGCAAAGGAGGAAAGTTTCTGTCTCTTGTGTGAAATTACTATCAATAGCATCATTCATTACGTAGCTCAGTACCCCATTCATAAAGATGCCTGAGCCAAATTTAATTAGAGCTCAGGAACAAGTTTATCTTTTCATATCAATGGGTATTCTTTCTTCTCCCAAACTAGTAGTTCTCAATTCTGACTGCACATTAGAATCCTCTAAGAGTAAACACATTCGCCTGCCAGCTCCATTCTAGCCCAGTTAAATTCAGAGTTCTGGGAGTGGGTGATGGGCAGGGGTGTTGAGCTGTGCAACCCCGGGGGGTCACCATTTACAATGTGCTTGGCCAACTTCCAGGATTATACTCTGCAGCCAAGACTGAGAACCACTGCCCCAGGAAATGAGTTTTATAACTCATTGCTTTTGCCTCTTCATTTTGGTTACTAAGAAGCTCAAAACTAATTGTATTGACTTGCAGTAGTTTTCCTCTGCCAGAATTTTTCAATATAATTTTCCCTCTGGATCCCGTTGCACTAATGGCTTTACCAATACTTTATTTTTTTTATTTATTCATTTATTTATTTATTTTTGGCTGCGTTGGGTCTTCATTGCTGTACACGGCAAGTGGGCTTCTCATTGCGGTGGCTTCTCTTGTTGCGGAGCTCAGGCTCTAGGCACGTGGGCTTCAGTAGTTGTAGCTCGCAGGCTCTAGAGTGCAGGCTCAGTAGTTGTGGCACACAACTTAGTTGAGGGCTTAGTTGCTCCATGACATGTGGGATCTTCCCGGACCAGGCCTCGAACCCATGTCCCCTGCATTGGCAGGCAGATTCTTAACCACTGTGCCACCAGGGAGGGCCCTTTACCAGTACTTTAATGTCAGCTACCAAATATTCTTTTTGGAGACAAAGTGAAGTAAAACAAGGAAATAAAATAAGGCTTTGGGGGGGAGGCACAAGTAGATCAAGATATGGATTTCTAATAAGCACCTCAGACTTAACATGGTCAAAAATGAACTCCTGGTTCCCCTCATACTAGCTCTTCCCCAAGTCTTCCCCATGGCAGTAAAGGATGCCCCATTCACCTAGTTGCTCAAAAGTCATCTTGACTCTTTTATCTCACATCTTGCAAACATCAATAGGTCTTGGTACTTCAGTCTTCAAAATATATGTAAAATCTAACCACTTCTCACCATTTGCACTGCTACTGGTTTTCTTGATTTGGGGTTTTGTTTTTGTTTTTGCTTTTGTTTGTTAGCCTCAAACAATCCTAGAATCTCTGGGGCTTCCAAAAATAAATATTTATTTCTTGCTCAAGTTACATAAAGGGCTGCAGCTCAACTGAACTCAGCTGAGCTCTCTGGGATGAGCTTAGTTCCACACGTCAACAAAGGACCCAGGCTGAAGGCCATGTTATCCTCATGGTGGAGAGCAGAAGCTCAGGGGCGGCAGAGCCAAACCACTACAAGTGCATTTGAAGCTCTGCTCTGATGGGATATAGGTTACATCTTCTCATATTTAATTGGCCAAATCAAGTCACATGGCTAAACCCAAAGTTAAGGGGGAAGGAAAATATACTCAGAGTACAGGAAATCTTGGCAAGGAAGAAACAAATACTTTTGAACAAATATATAATTACCATAGCCTCCTAATGGCCATCACAGTTTCCACTCTTATTCCCTATATATTTTTTCTCAACACAGCAGCCAGCCAGAAGATTCTTCTTAAAATGCAAAACTGATCATGTAACTCCCTTGCTTAAAACCCTCCAATGGCGTCCCATCACATCTAGAATCAAATACAAATGCTTTGCTCGTTTGTTCAAAATTCCCTTCATCATCTGGTCCCTGCGTACATCTCATAGCACTCTCCTCTTCACAAATCTGCTCTAGCCACGTTGATCCTCCAACTTACCTTCCCCCCAACCCCCAGGGCCTTTTCACTGGTTATCTCCTCTACCTGGAATGTTATTCCACTTGGTTTTCGCAGTCTGGCTCCTTTTTGTCTTTCAGAACTAAGTTTAAGCGTCACCTCCTCAGAGAAACCTTCCCGGGCAACATAATCTAATGTTGCTTCTCCCCACCCTGTCACTTGTTATCACAAAACCCTGTTTTAATTACCTGCATACCATGTATCACTATGAGAAATGATCTATATTCTTTTTTTTACATATTATATGGCTCAAGTTTAAGCTATTCAAGGGTAGAGGTCTTGCCTGTTCATTCACTGTTTTATCTACAGCATCTAGAGCAGCATCTGAAAAATCATAGGTACTCAATAAATATTTGTTGACTCACTCAACCACTACCCAAGTAATGCTTCTCTTTGTAAATCTTCAAGTAAATAAAACCATAGTGGATTCTTCACGCATATGATAGGGGATTGGACTTGATGACCTTTCACGTCTCATCAAATCTGAAGATTCTATGGTTTTCCAGCCAAGTCCCTACATTTGTGCAGCAGTTTCCTGTTTGCAAAGACTTTCACAATGATTACCACTTTCGATCCTCACAAGAACCCTGTGGAGTTTCCAGGTATTGATACAGATGAGGAATCAACTTTATACTTCAGGCCAGGGTAAAGCAGAGGTAACAAGTGAGAAGAACACCTTTGCAGGTTGACCCTTTAGCACACAGAGAGATCTAAGCAGTCTGAGCTAAGCTCTTCAGGTTCCAAACTTCCCCCCCAATCCCTTTAAGACATTCAGGCACTGATACTGATGTTGTGTGCCTGCCCCAGCCGGGCCCTATAGCCCAGCCATCACTTTTTCCTCCTAATCCAGACTTCCCTATCCTATACCTCTCCACTCAGCGGGGTCTGGTCAGAAGAACCCCTGTGAGTAGACTGTGACCTTTCCTAAAGCGTTTTTTTTTCAACAAATTTATTTATTTATATTTGTTTCTGGCTGTGTTGGGTCTTCATTGCTATGTGCAGGCTTTCTCTAGTTGTGGTGAGTGGGAGTTACTCTTCGTTGTGGTGTGTGGGCTTCTCATTGTGGTGGCTTCTCTTGTTGTGGAGCACGGGTTCTAGGTGCACGGGCTTCAGTAGTTGTGGCATGCGGGCTCAGTAGTTGTGGCTCGCAGGCTCTAGAGCTCAGGTTCAGTAGTTGTGGCACACGGGCTTAGTTGCTCCACGGCCTGTGGGATCTTCCTGGACCAGGGCTCGAACCCATGTCCCCTGCATTGGCAGGTGGATTCTTAACCACTGTGCCACCAGGGAAGTCTCCCCGAAGCAGTTTGTTTTCCTTTTTGTGAAAGGAAACAATCTCCAGAAATAAATGAGGTGAGATTTTCTGGCTGGAGTAGCGCATTGGTATGAGTGGTAACATGGCGAGGGGCGTATCTGACCATTTCCCTGTCTACAGGCAAGCAGAAAGAGAAACAGATGGGCCAACTTCACCATCTTACAAAAAACAGTGTTTTCAATATGGTCTCCAATATGGAATTCTGCTTGGGGACTGGATGGCCAAGGAAATCATTTCAGGAAGACAACAATAAACTCAGTTATGGGCAAGCAGCATGCATTTTGATTGATAGCATTCATTAAAGTGTGGACCAGCAAATGAGCCAGACTTCTGCAGTATGTAACTGTCCTTGGAACAATCTTCAGGGAGGGGCTGAGTCTGTTGAAGCATGTCCAAATGCTCCACCTCCCACCTGCCAGTGCTCAGAGAGCTTCACAGAGAGCCTTGCCTCTGCTGGTTCTGCTAACATATTTGGGGCTTGCCTCTGGTCCCCAAAGAACCCTGCCTCGCTCTAGGGAAGACCACCCACCCTGGCCTTATCTGTCCTCACTAAGAAGGGAGCTAAAGTCAGAGCAGAAGAAAGCAACCCTGCTCAATGAGACAGCAAGAACATCAGAGAGGTTGTGAAAACACGTTTAATCTTAAGTTTGGGGAACACTATTCTCAATGAAAGGTAAAGGGTAATGCAGATGACCACCACATGGCCAAGTTTAGAAAACAGGAAATGGAGACTTCCCTGGTGGCGCAGTGGTTAAAAATCCGCCTGCTAATGCAGGGGACACGGGTTCGATCCCTGGGCCAGGAAGATCCCACATGCCGCAGAGCAACTAAGCCCGTGCACCACAACTACTGAGTCTGTGCTCTAGAGCCTGCGAGCCACAACTACTGAGCCCATGGGCCTAGAGCCCGGGCTCCACAACAAGAGAAGCCACCACAACGAAGAGTAGCCCCCACTTGCCGCAACTAGAAAAAGCCCGCACACAGCAACGAAGACCCAACGCAGCCAAAACCTAAATAAACTTTTTTTTTAATTTATTTTTTTAAATAGGAAATAAATACTGATGGAGAACAGTGCTTGACTCCTGAATCTCCTACGCCCAACTACTGCCACCCCTTTGGTAGATCCCAGTATAATTCCCTCAGTTCCAAATGTGAATTCCCATTTCAGGTTCCCTTAGCAAGTACAATATGTTAGGGTGCAGGTATAAAACAAGCATAAGTAGAACACAAAATTGTGTATGGATGCAGAGGAACTGAAGTTTGGAGAAATAGAGGGGTCTGATCAGGCAAGACGTTACATGGAAGGCTGAGGAGTTTGGACATTCATTTAATGGTAATTCTTGTCTGGGGCAGGGAAAGTTGGTGGACAGTGGTGACAACAACAAGGAAAGGCTACTTGTGAATCCTAGCTCTGACATCACTCACAGGCACAATAAGCTGTTTAAATATAGGAATTGGAGCAGCACCTACAAGTCCCTGTGACTTATCAGTACCCTCCTCCCACTGACCCAGCCACTACCATGCTGAAATGCCAATAATAATATAACAACAACAATAAAAGTATTAATCACTAACCTTTACTGAGCACATATTATATTCCAGAAGCTTTTCTAAATACATCATAGAGATTATGACCCTCTTCTCTAGTTCAAGACATTAAAAGTTCCTGATAAAATGCATAAGTTATTTGGGCATAGTACATTAATCCACTAACAACCACCCACATCTAAATATTCACCAGATCACCATATTAATGAAGAGTGGTGTGCAGAGAAATAACATGAAAAAAGTTTCTAGAAGATTCATTTGACAGCTGTGTAGAGAATCAATTAGGGCTAGAAAGAAGCTACAGCCCTGCACATGAGTTAGGAGGCTGTTTTATAGGAAATCCAATTGCCAAATAAAAGATTAAGTTGTAATTGATATAGCATATATATTTTATAAATTTGGAGAGATGTGTGTTTATGTATTTATGTATACACACATTTATTTATGTGTATGCTATAAAACAAACCCAATCAGGTGGGCCCTTTTCAGCAGTAAACACACAGCTGTGGGTATGGAAAGGGAGGCACAGAGTTAAGTTTTGGAGTTAGTTTTGGCCCTAGACACAGCCAAATTGCTCTGCACAAGAAAATCTATAATACCTTTATATTCCTCCTGAGAGGACAGAAGAAAAAGTGAAGAAAAGGGAAGAGGCCATGAAGAGACAGCAAGGAAGCTAACCAACATGGTGGGAGACTGGAGCTCAGGTTGCAGAAATGGCTGAGGGACTTTGAAGGACAAGGACGGCTGCCACTCCATTTAAGTTGTTTGCAACTGTGGTAAAAATCTCTCCATATTCCCCAAGCTTCAGTAACATCTGCCACATCTACTTTCCTTGTGTGAGTGGTTTGTTGGGGGAAATGAAGAACAGGGGCTTTGTTCTGAATTTGAGTCAACATAGTGTAGAAGAGAAACAGCATGTACAGCACAGTAAGAAGACCCTGAAATAAAACAGCCTCCGAAATGGCCAGCGCTCAGAGCTATGGGGGACTGTAAAGCGTCAGCACGCTGGAAATTCACAGCTTGCAGAGGGCTTCGGACCTCCCACAATCTCTGGGATAGAGGTTCCAGGCAATCTTATTTCGATTTTAAGGATAATGAGGGTGACCCTAGCTGATGTCTGGAAATGTATAGGATTTTCTTAAAGTGAAATGCAAAAGAAAAGGAACTAGGAAGTTTTTCAACACAATTCAGTTGACATAGGGCTCTGATCTCTTTTTCTCTTTTTCTTCTTTACCTTCATTTTCTCTCTCTCCTTCCTTCTCCCTCCCTCCCCCTCTCCCTCCCCCCCTCCCCTCCCCTCCTTTCCCTCTCCCTCCCTCCCTCCCTCCCTCCCTCTCTGTCTCACCGTTTTCCCCTCTCACTCAAAGCAGGAAACGGTAAATTGCAAAAAAGATTCAGTAATTCCAATCCCAGATAGATTGCACCTAAAATCTGCAATCAGTAAGTGAGCTTTAGGAAGAAAGAAAACTGATCAAGGTAGAGTTTTGCAAGCCACATGCCAGTGTCAGGCAGGGTGGCTGCAGCTGTACTATCAGTCAGAACATTCTAATACCTGGTTATGAAGACTGACACTTTGGAAGTAATTACGTATTAGATATTTTTAGGTAATTGCAGCTGCAGGAACACACAACCTGTGCATTTGGGAGATCGAAGGCTTGATAGTGGCTTTTTCCTTGGAGGCTGCACTATCTTGATTGTTCTTAATCATTTTTAACACCTATGGTGTTTTGTGATTGCCTCAAGCATAGCAATTGGTCAAATGTGAACCAAGGGGGAACCGCTGCCTCTTCTTTTTTGCTAAGTATCATGAAAAGCAGCAGGGGCATATTGGAATATCAGACTAAACCACAATGACAGAAATAGCCCATTGACATGCTAGATTCCCATTAAGAGCACACACTGCTACAGCTAATTTCCTATGGCTAGTAGGGGATTCTAGGAGGCAATAATCGTTCTGTCAAGATGCTGAGATTATCAAAGATGTCTCTTTCTAGCTAGAGAAAAGAAAGAGAGGAAAATCTTAGCTGATCAGTATTTTAGTTAACATACTGGTATTGTGTTTTTATACCGTGTAATCAAGCCCTAGGCTATACATTATGGGGGCGACAGAAGGGGCCTCAATACCAAGAACAAAGAATTCACAGCAGCAATTTTGCATAGAATCAGAGACTTGTAAAGCTGGAAGCCACCTTGAGAATCAGCTGCCTCAGTGGTTCTCAGCCTGTGGATTTTAATCCACACATTAAAATCACCCACAACTTTTTTTTAATAACCCTCAAGCTTTTAAAAACTATCATACCTCAGACTCACCCCTGACCAATCAAATCAGATTTAAACATATATATTTTATGTATATTTTAGAGCTTCCCAGGCAATTCTAATGTCAGCCAGGGTGGAAAAGCACTTATTCATCCAACACCCTTATTTTACAGGTGAGAGAACTAACACCCACAAGGTCACTCCCCTGTGATGACAAATGTACACCTAGAATCAAGCCTCTGGACTCCCAGTGAGTGTTCTTTTTCCCCCTCTTGTAATGTTGCTTCCTGTCAAAGGAATAAGACTTAGAGAAGGTAAGGAACTTGCTCAAGGTCACACAGATTTTTTTGAGGGACATGGGCCTCTCACTGTTGTGGCCTCTCCCGTTGCGGAGCACAGGCTCTGGACACGCAGGCTCAGTGGCCATGGCTCACGGGCCCAGCCACTCCACGGCATGTGGGATCTTCCCGGACCGGGGCACGAACCCGTGTCCCCTGCATCAGCAGGCGGACTCTCAACCACTGCGCCACCAGGGAAGCCCCAAGGTCACACAGATTTTAAGTGACAGAAATGAGACTTGAACTCAGATAGTATGATTCCACAGTCTGTGTTTTAGCCACTGTGCTGTTTGCATCCCCAAACAAAACCAGTCAATAGCATCAGGCTTAGTGCCAAATGATGCTGAGACCAGTAGGGCTAGAGGGATGCAGAAGAGGGAGTGGTGCATAGAAGGATGCCAGATTGGAGCTGGACTTGGGGATCCAGGTAGGATTTGGAGAAGCTGTCTTGCCAGGTTCAGGGGAATGGTAGTGGGAGTGATGTAAGTGAGGGGATAGAGATGGGAATCCACGGTGTATAAGGGAATTAGTACCATAATTCTTTTTTAAAATTAATTAATTAATTAATTAATTAATTAATTAATTAAATTTTTGGCTGTGTTGGGTCTTCGTTGCTGTGTGCAGGCTTTCTCTAGTTATGGTGAGGGGGGGCTACTCTTCATTGTGGTGTGCGAGTTTCCCATTTTGGTGCCTTCTCTTTGTTGCAAAGCATGTGCTCTAGATATGCGGGCTTCAGTAGTTGTGGCACGCCGGCTCAGTAGTTGTGGCTTGCGGGCTCTAGAGTTCAGGCTCAGTAGTTGTGGCACATGGGCTTAGTTGCTCCATTGCATGTGGTATCTTCCCGGACCAGTGCTCGAACCCGTGTCCCCTGCATTGGCAGGCACATTCTTAACCACTGCACCACCAGGGAAGTCCCGAGTGCCATAATTCTTGAAAACGAATTCCAAATTTAAAAGTTACAAAAATAAAGAAGCAACCAAATATCCCTCAACAGAGGAATGGATAAAGAGGATGAGGCACATATATACAATGGAGTATTAGCCATATATCAGCCATAAAAGGAATGAAATTGGGTCATTTGTAGAGAAGTGGATGGACCTAGAGACTGTCATACAGAGTGAAATAAGTCAGAAAGAGAAAAGCAAATATCATATAATAACGCATATATGTGTAATCTAGAAAAATGGTATAGATGATCTTATTTGCAAAGCAGAAATAGTGACACAGATGTAGAGAACAAATGTATGGATACCAAGGGGAGATGGTAGGCGGGGATGAACTGGGAGATTGGGATTGACATATATACACTACTATGTATAAAAGAGATAACTAATGAGAACCTACTATATAGCACAGGGAACTCTACTCAGTGCTCTGTGGTGACCTAAATGGGAAGGAAATGCAAAAAAGAGGGGATGTGTGTATACGTGTGGCTGATTCACTTTGCTGTACAGCAGAAACTGACATAGCAGTGTAAAGCAACTATACTCCAATTTAAAAAAATATACAGATACTGAACCAAGAAGGTGGAATAGAAGGATGTGCTCTCACTCCCTCTTGTGAGAACACCAGAATCACAACTAGCTGCTGGAAAATCATCAAGAGGAAGACACTGGAACTCACCAAAAAAGATACCCTGAATCCAAAGACAAAGGAGAAGCCACAGTGACATGGTTAGGAAGGGCGCAATCACAGTATAATCAAATCCCATAACTGCTGGGTGGGTGACTCACAGACTGGAGAACACTTATACCACAGAAGTCCACCCACTGGAGTGAAGGTTCTGGGCCCCATGTCAGGGTTCCCAAACTGGGGGTCCAGCAAGGGGAGGAGGAATTCCTAGAGAATCAGACTTTGAAGGCTAGTAGGATTTGATTTCAGGACTTCAACAGGACTGGGGGAAATAGAAACTCCACTCTTGGAGGGCACACACAAAGTAGTGTGTGCATCGGGACCCAGGGGAAGGAGGAGTGACCCCAGGGGAGACAGAACCAGACCTACCTGCTAGTGTTGGAGGGTCTCCTGCAGAGGCAGGGAGTGGCTGTGGCTCACCATGGGGACAAGGACACCGGGGACAAGGACAGCAGAAGTTCTGGGAAGTATTCTTTGGCGTGACCCCTCCCAGAGTATGCCAGTAGCCCCACCAAAGAGCCCAGGTAGGATCCAGTGTCGGGTTGCCTCGGGTCAACCAACTAACAGGGAGGAAACCCAGCCCTACCCATGAGCAGTCAAGCGGATTAAAGTTTTACTGAACTCTTCCCACCAGAGCAACAGTCAGCTCTACCCACCACCAGTCCCTCCCATCAGGAAACTTGCACAAGCCTCTTAGATAGCCTCATCAACCAGAGGGCAGACAGCAGAAGCAAGAAGAACTACAATCCTGGAGCCTGTGGAAGAATAACTACAATCACAGAAAGATAGAGAAGATGAAAAGGCAGAGGGTTATGTACCAGATGAAGGAACAAGATAAAACTCCAGAAAAACAACTAAATGAAGTGGAGACAGGCAACCTTCCAGAAAAAGAATTCAGAATAATGATAGTGAAGATGATCCAGGACCTTGGAAAAAGAATGGAGGCAAACATCGAGAAGATGCAAGAAATGTTTAACAAAGACCTAGAAAAAATACAGAACAAACAAACAGAGATGAACAATACAATAACTGAAATGAAAAGTACACAAGAAGGAATCAATAGCAGAAAAACTGAGGCAGAAGAACGCATAAGTGACCTGGAAGACAGAATGGTGGAATTCAATGCTGCAGAACAGACTAAAGAAAAAAGAATGAAAAGAAATGAAGACAGCCTAAGAGACCTCTGGGACAACATTAAACACAACAATATTTGCATTATAGAGGTCCCAGAAGGAGAAGAGAGAGAGAAAGGACCCGAGAAAATATCTGTAAAGATTATAGATGACAACTTCGCTAACATGGGAAAGGAAATAGCCACCCAAGACCAGGAAGCGCAGAGTCCCATACAGGATAAACTCAAGCAGAAACACACCGAGATGCATAGTAATCAAATTGGCAAAAATTAAAGACAAAGAAAAATTATTCAAAGCAGCAAGGGAAAAATGACAAATAACATACAAAGAAACTCCCATAAAGTTAACAGCTGATTTCTCAGCGGAAACTCTACAAGCCAGAAGGGAGTGGCATGATATACTTAAAGTGATGAAAGGGAAGAAGCTACAACCAAGATTACTCTACCCGGCAAGGATCTCATTCAGATTCGATGGAGAAATCAAAAGCTTTTCAGACAGGCAAAACCTAAGAGAATTCAGCACCAGCAAACCAGCTGTACAACAAATGCTAAAGGAACTTCTCTAAGTGGGAAACAAAAGAGAAGAAAAGGACCTACAAAAACAAACACAAAACAATTAAGGAAATGGTCATAGGAACATACATAATTACCTTAAATGTGAATGGATTAAATGCTCCAACCAAAAGACACAGGCTTGCTGAATGGATACAAAAACAAGACCAATATATATGCTGTCTACAAGGGACCCACTTCAGACCTAGGGACACATAGAGACTGAAAGTGAGGGGATGGAAGAAGATATTCCATGCAAATGGAAATCAAAAGAAAGCTGGAGTAGCAATATTCATATCAGATAAAATAGACTTTAAAATAAAGAATGTTACAAGAGACAAGGAAGGACACTACATAATGATCAAGGGATTAATCCAAGAAGAAGATATAACAATTATAAATATATATGCACCCAACATAGGAGAACCTCAATACATAAGGCAACTGCTAACAGCTATAAAAGAGGAAATCAACAGTAACACAATAATAGTGGAGGACTTTAGCACCTCACTTACACCAATGGACAGATCATCCAAAATGAAAATAAATAAGGAAACAGAAGCTTTAAATGACACAATAGACCAGATAAATTTAATTGATATTTATAGGACATTCCATCCAAAAACAGCAGATTACACTTTCTTCTCAAGTGGGCATGGAACGTTCTCCAGGGCTGATCGCATCTTGGGTCACAAATCAAGCCTCAGTAAATTTAAGAAAATTTAAATCATATCAGCATCTTTTCTGACCACAACGCTATGAGATTAGAAATGAATTACAGGGAAAACAACGTTAAAAACACAAACACATGGAGGCTAAACAATACGTTACTAAATAACCAAGAGATCACTGAAGAAATCAAAGAGGAAATCAGAAAATACCTTGAGACAAATGACAATGAAAACACGACGATCCAAAACCTATGGGATGCAGCAAAAGCAGTTCTAAGAGAGAAGTTTATAGCTATACAAGCCTACCTCAAGAAAGAAGAAAAATCTCAAATAAACAATCTAATTTTACACCTGAAGGAACTACAGAAAGAAGAAAAAACAAAACACAAAGTTAGCAGAAGGAAAGAAGTCATAAAGATCAGAGCAGAGAAAAATGAAATAGAAACAAAGAAAACAATACCAAAAATCAATAAAACTAAAAGCTGGTTCTTTGAGAAGATAAACAAAATTGATAGACCATTAGCCAGACTCATCAAGAAAAAGAGGGCGAGGACTCAAATCAATAAAATTAGAAATGAAAAAGGAGAAGTTACAACAGACACCGCAGAAGTACAAAGCATCCGAAAAGACTACTACAAGCAACTCTATGCCAATAAAATGGACAACTTGGAAGAAATGGACAAATGCTTAGAAAGGTATTACCTTCCAAGACTGAACCAGGAAGAAACAGAAAATATGAGCAGACCAATCACAAGTAATGAAATTGAAACTGTAATTAAGAATCTTCCAACAAACAAAAGTCCAGGACCAGATGGCTTCACAGGTGAACTCTATCAATCATTTAGAGAAGAGCTAACACCCATTCTTCTCAAACTCTTCCAAAAAATTGCAGAGGAAAGAACCCTCCCAAACTCATTCTATGAGGCCACCATCACCCTGATACCAAAACCAGACAAAGATACTACAAAAAAAGAAAATTACCGACCAATATCACTGATGAACATAGATACAAAAATCCTCAACAAAATACTAGCAAACAGAATCCAACAACACATTAAAAGGATCATACACCATGATCAAGTGGGATTTGTCCCAGGGCTGCAAGGATTCTTCAAAACACGCAAATCAATCAATGTGATACACCATATTAACAAATTGAAGAAAAACCATATGATCATCTCAATAGATGCAGAAAAAGCTTTTGACAAAATTCAGCACCCACTTATGATTAAAACTCTCCAGAAAGTGGGCATAGATGGAACCTACCTCAACATAATAAGGCCATATATGACAAACCCACAGCAAACATCATTCTCGGTGGTGAAAAAACTGAAAGCATTTCCTCTAAGATCAGGAAAAAGACAAGGATGTCCATTCTCACCACTATTATTCAACATAATTTTGGAAGTCCTAGCCATGGCAATCAGAGAAAAAAAAAGAAATAAAAGGAATCCAAATCAGAAATGAAGAAGTAAAACTGTCACTGTTTGCAGATGACATGATACCATACATAGATAATCCTAAAGATGCTACCAGAAAACTACTAGAGCTAATCAATGAATTTGGTAAAGTTTCAGGATACAAAATTAATGCACAGAAATCTCTTGCATTCCTATACATTAATGATGAAAAATCTGAAAGAGAAATTAAGGAAACACTCCCATTTACCATTGCAACAAAATGAATAAAATACCTAGGGAGACAAAAGACCTGTATGCAGAAAACTATAAGACACTGCTGAAAGAAATTAAAGATGATACCAACAAATGGAATGATATACCATGTTTTTGGATTGGAAGAATCAATATTGTGAAAATGACTATACAACCCAAAGCATTCTACAGATTCAATGCAATCCCTATCAAATGCCAAATGGCATTTTTTATGGAACTATAACAAAAAATCTTAAAATTTGTATGGAGACACAAAAAACCCCGAATAGCCAACGCAGTGTGGAGGGAAAAAAACGGAGCTGGAGGAATCAGACTACCTGACTTCAGACTATACTACAAAGCTACAGTAATCAAGACAATATGGTACTGGCACAAAAACAGAAACACAGATCAATGGAACAAGATAGAAAGCCCAGAGATAAACCCACGTACCTATGGTCAACTAATCTATGACAAAGGAGGCGAGGATATACAATGGAGAAATGACAGTCTCTTCAATAAGTGGTGCTGGGAAAACTGGACAGCTACATGTAAAATAATGAAATTAGAACACTCCCTAACACCATACAGAAAAATAAACTCAAAATGGATTAGAGACCTAAATGCATGATGGACACTATAAAGCTCCTAGAGGAAAACATAGAAAGAACACTCTTTGACGTAAATCACAAGATCTTTTTTGATCCACCTCCTAGAGTAATGGAAATAAAAACAAAAATAAACAAATGGGACCTAATGAAACTTCAAAGCTTTTTCACAGCAAATGAAACCATAAACAAGACAAAAAGACAACCCTTAGAATGGGAGAAAATATTTGCAACCGAATCAATGGACAAAGGATTAATCTCCAAAATATATAAACAGCTCATGCAGCTCAATATTAAGAAAACAAACAACCCAATCCAAAAATGGGCAGAAGACCTAAACACACATTTCTCCAAAGAAGACATACAGATGGCCAAGAAGCACATGAAAAGCTGCTCAACATCACTAATTATTAGAGAAATGCAAATCAAAACTACAATGAAGTACCACCTCACACCATTTAGAATGGGCATCATCAGAAAATCTACAAACAACAAATGCTGGAGAGGGTGTGGAGAAAAGGGAACCCTCTTGCACTGTTGGTGGGAATGTAAATTGATACAGCCACTATGGAGATCAGTATGGAGGTTCCTTAAAAAACTAAAAATAAAATTACCATGTGATCCAGCAATCCCACTACTGGGCATATACCCAGGAAAAACCATAATTCAAAAAGACACATGCACCCCAATGTTCATTGCAGCACTATTTACAATAGCCAGGTCTTGGAAGCAACTTAAATGCCCCTCGACAGACAAATGGATAAAGAAGATGTGGTACATATATACAATGGAATATTACTCAGCCATAAAAAGGAACAAAATTGGGTCATTTGTTGAGATGTGGATGGATCTAGAGACTGTCATACAGAGTGAAATAAGTCAGAAAGAGAAAAACAAATATCGTATATTAACGCATATATGTGGAACGTAGAAAAATGGTACAAATGAACCAGTTTGCAGGGCAGAAATTGAGCACAGATGTAGAGAACAAAGGTATGGACACCAAGGGAGGAAAGTGGCGGGGTGGTGGTGGTGGTGGTGGTGTGATGAACTGGGTGATTGGAATTGACATGTATACACCGGTGTGTATAAAATAATGACTATTTCCACTAAGATCAGGAACAAGACAAGTTTGCCCACTCTCACCACTATTATTCAACATAGTTTTGGAAGTTTAGCCACAGAAATCAGAGAAGAAAAAGAAATAAAAGGAATCCAAATTGGAAAAGAAGAAGTAAAGCTCTCACTGTTTGCAGATAACATGATACTATACATAGAGAATCCTAAAGATGCTACCAGAAAACTACTTGAGCTAATCAATGCATTTGGTAAAGTAGCAGGATACAAAATTAATGCACAGAAATCTCTTGCATTCCTATACACTAATGATGAAAAATCTGTAAGTGAAATTAAAAAAACACTCCCATTTACCATTGCAAAAAAAAGAATAAAATATCTAGGAATAAACCTACCTAAGGAGACAAAAGACCTGTATGCAGAAAATTATAAGACACTGATGAAAGAAAGTGAAGATGATACAAATAGATGGAGAGATATACCATGTTCTTGGATTGGAAGAATCAACATTGGGAAAATGACTATACTACCCAAAGCAATCTACAGATTCAATGCAATCCCTATCAAACTACCACTGGCATTTTTCACAGAACTAGAGAAAAAATCTCACAATTTGTATGGAAATACAAAATATTCCGAATAGCCAAAGCAATCTTGAGAAAGAAAAACAGAGCTGGAGGAATCAGGCTCCCTGACTTCAGACTATAATACAAAGCTACAGTAATCAAGACAGTATGGTACTGGCACAAAAACAGAAAGATAGATCAATGGAACAGGATAGAAAGCCCAGAGATAAACCCACACACATATGGACACCATATCTTTGATAAAGGAGGCAAGAGTATACAGTGGAGAAAAGACAGCCTCCTCAATAAATGGTGCTGGGAAAACTGGACAGCTACATGTAAAAGAATGAAATTAGAACACTCCCTAACACCATACACAAAAATAAACTCAAAATGGGTTAAAGACCTAAATGTAAGGCCAGACACTATAAAACTCTTAGAGGAAAACATAGGCAGAACACTCTATGACATAAATCACAGCAAGATCCTTTTTGACCCACCTCCTAGAGAAATGGAAATAAAAACAAAAATAAACAAATGGGACCTAATGAAACTTCAAAGCTTTTGCACAGCAAAGAAAACCATAAACAAGATGAAAAGACAACCCTCAGAAGGGGAGAAAATATTTGCAAATAAAGCAACTGATAAAGGATTAATCTCCAAAACATATAAGCAACTCATGCAGCTCAATATCAAAAAAACAAACAACACAATCCAAAAATGGGCAGAAGAACTAAATAGAGATTTCTCCAAAGAAGATATACAAATTTCCAACAAACACATGAAAGAATGTTCAACATCATTATTCATTAGAGAAATGCAAATCAAAACTACAGTGAGATATCATCTCACACCAGTCAGAATGGCCATCATCCAAAAATCTACAAACAATAAATGCTGGAGAGGGTGTGGAGAAAAGGGAACCCTCTTGCACTGTTGGTGGGAATGTAAAGTGATACAGCCACTATGGAGAACAGTATGGAGGTTCCTTAAAAAACTAAAAATAGAACTACCATACAACCCAGCAATCCCACTACTGGGCATATACCCTGAGAAGACCATAATTCAAAAACAGTCATGTACCAAAATGTTCATTGCAGCTCTATTTACAATAGCCAGGACATGGAAACAACCTAAGTGTCCATCAACAGATGAATGGATAAAGAAGTGTGGCACATATATACAATGGAATATTACTCAGCCATAAAAAGAAATGAAACTGAGTATTTGTAGTGAGGTGGATGGACCTAGAGTCTGTCCTACAGAGTGAAGTAAGTCAGAAAGAGAAAAACAAATACCATATGTTAACACATATATATGGAATCAAAAAAAAAAGAAAAGAAAATGGTCAGAAGAACCTACAGGCAAGACGGGAATAAAGACACAGACCTACTCGAGAATAGACTTGAGGATACGGGTAGGGGGAAGGGTAAGCTGGGACAAAGTGAGAGAGTGGCATAGACATATATACACTACCAAATGTAAAATACATAGTTAGTGGGAAGCAGCCACATAGCACAGGGAGATCAGCTCGGTGCTTGCAAGAGGGAAGAGATATGGGGACATACGTATATGTATAACTGATTCACTTTGTTATAAAGCAGAAACTGACACACCATTGTAAAGCAGTTATACTCTAATAAAGATGTTAAAAAAATAAGATAATATAAAATATAAAAATGTGCAATCCGTTTGAGAGAGAAAAAATAAAATAAAATGAAATTGATGACTAATAAGAACATGCTGTATCAAAAAATAAATAAAATAAAATTAAAAAATTAAAAAAAGATATATAAATTTTTATAAAATACTGTACATAAATAAAATAAAAGAAATAAAATCATCAGCAAACTCTAGTTAAGTAGAAATAGTTGGAAAATTCATCTTTTGCCAATACTTATAGGTCGTGTTGTTTTATAATCTATATCTCCACGTATTCCAAAGAGATTTGCATTCACTAACTTTGAAAAGATGTTGTTAACTGCTATTAAATTTATCAACATTTATTTACCAACAAAGAGAAATAACTAAAAAGTGAAATAAAAAATAATTATAGAGTATACTTACTGTATCCAGGTTCATCTCATTCTCTCTCTCTCTCTCTCTCTCTCTATATATATATATATATATATATATATATCACACATATATATTGATCACCTTTGTTTTAGAATGCAGATAGAGTAGTGACTAAATGCACAGAGTGTATGTATACATACATATATGTGTATGTATATAATTTGTTGCATATAATTAATTTCTATATAGAAATTTATATATATTTATTTAATATACTCATATATAATTATTTTCTGAGCCATTTTAAGGTAGATTACATACATCAATTCTCTTTACTTCCTAATACTTCAGTTTGCATCTCCTAAGGACAAAGATATTCATTTAGATAACCACAGCACAGTTATTAAATTCCCAAAATTTAACATTGTTACAATACTTTTATCTACTGCCCATATTATTTCATCAATTGTCCCAATAATGTCCTTTATTGCATGTTGGTTCCTTTAGTACAGCAAGCAACCTAGCATCATGATTGCATTTAGTTGTCATGTCCCTTTAGTTTCCTTTAATCTCAAATAGTTCTTCAGCTTTTGTCTTTTATGACACTGACATTTTTGAAGAGTAGAAGCCCATTTTTTTGTAGACTGTTCCTCAATTTTCATTTGTTTGACTTTTGCTTATGATTAGATTCAGTTTATGCATTCCCAGCCAGAAAACCACATAAGCAATGTATTCCACTCAGAGCATCATGTTTGAAGGACACAGCGTCTATCTGTGAGATTGGACACTGGTCAAGGCATTGTTCAGTTTTCCTGCTGTATACACTTTTTCACTTCATAACCAAAAATATAAAATAAAAATAAAAACAATAAAGTAAAATAAAATTGATGACTAATAAGAATCTGCTGTATAAAAATAAATAAAATAAAATTCAAAAATTAAAAAAAGATATATAAATTTTTGTAAAATACTGTACATAAATAAAATCAAAAGAAATAAAATCGTCAGCAAACTTTAGTTAAGTAGAAATAGTTGGAAAAGTCATCTTTTGCTTATATTTTAAGGTCGTGTTGTTTTATAATCTATATCTCCACCTATTCCAAAAAGATTCTATATCTCCACCATTCCAAAAAGCAATCTATGAGGAGACACTTTGAGACCATGTGTACCTCTAGCTCCTCACTGAAATCGCCTCTGCCAAAGTTAGCATCTATGGATGATTCTTTCCTGAACTCTTCTATACTATGATAGCAGCAAAATGATGATTTCTCGACTCCACCACTCCTTCCACATCCATCAGTTGGCATTTTACTGTTAGGAATCCCTTCTCCCCTATCTCTTTGTTTGCTTATTTATTTATTATTGGTGTGCACTTTAATGGTTCCTACACCTGGCTCTGCTATTCACAATAGGGACTGGCTAGAATATTATGGTAGAAGCCTGTGGAGGTTCCAAGTATATACCGAAGGGTTTTCACATTTTAAGAGAGAAACTAGGCATGATTATCTGGTGATAAAGGGAAAAATCCCTAGTAAACCTATAGGAAGTCCTGGTGGGGGAGTTAAACCAGACATAATGCCCACTAAATGCAGCTATTCTTAGTAATAAACCTGAAATTCAAACAAAAGTACTCTGCTGTTAGCTTGAAAGCACTGTACCTATTTAAATATAGCGTCTCAAATTTCAACCACCAGCACAGCAAGGATTATTCCAGGAACCTAGTTTTGTCCAAAAAAAGTTACATTCAACTAAATGCATCATGACAGTTAGATTTCTCACAGCTCCAGAAATAGATCTATGTTCTTTGGGTAGATTGGCAAAGAGTGAGGGATTGGACTACAGGAGGTTGTAATTAATCTGATAAAAGTCGCTCAAACTGTGAAAAAATTAATCCTGCTGAGATTTCAGGGTGTGTTAGCAGTTCAGTTAGGGTTTGTGCAAACCACACCACCAACACTGAGACGCTTTAACAATCAAGAGCTGATGAGGCCGAGGGGAGACTTTATTATCAGTAAATTGAAAAATCAGGACGGCAAATCCAAAGAGCACTTTACAGACCAGTGCCTTTGAGTTCAGGTTGAAACAAGTCATGTGAGGGATATGTATCAGATTTCTTCACTAAATCACACAGCAAAGGCCATATCTTTTCCCAAGTGTCTTTATTTTTCTCTCCTATTTTACCCTCTTCCCAAAAGCAGACTCAAATGTGAGTTCCTTTGGTCACAGCCAGGTCTGGACAGGCCAGGTAAGTTTGGGGTTGCCTTCTGTCTGTGTTCCCCCAACACAGAGAGGCTGCAAAGCAATGATTTCCTTATATTTTCTGAAACTGAAAATCCCAGTCATGGTAATCAAAGCTGATACCAACTTTGGTTCATGCCGTCTTATGAAAGATGTTTGTACTGATTCAGAATGTAAAAAGTTGTCAGGGAGGTATGGTCTGCATGAGAAAATGCTGGAATGTTTTAGAAATGTCAAAAGTTAATGAGCCTAAGAGGGCAGTTTTTAAAAAGATCTCACTCCAGAAAATTTAGAACATAGGGCTGATGTACACATATAAAACAGCAGGAATTTCAGGCACTTCTTTTATTAAGCTTTGGTTGTATTTTTTAACTTTTGGAAGTAATCATTGCTATTAAGGCAATAATTGTTATTGGTTTACATGAAGGATTCAGGTTCTAAAAGCCAGAAGTGAGTTCCCTAATTTCAAACTGTATGATCGGTCCATTGGTCCATCAAAAGGATTTTTCATGTTAACAAAGCCTCACTTCCTGAGTTCAGCCACCATGAGAACCTTGAACATTTTGTTGATAACCAACTAGTGAGTTGATTCTCTTCTTGAAAGATTTTAAGTTTCGGTTCCTGGAAGGTCCAAAGCAGAGGAATGCTGGCTGTTATGCATAAACCACACATAGGATGCTTTAAAGGACTCCTGACATGTTGGAGACACAAGACTCAAATTTGCTATTAAGCTACTGTAATATTGTTCAATTTCTGAAATGATTTTGTGATCTTTAGAATGATGGGATTTCTCATAGAGCTCTTTGGCCTTGAAACATACTTATTCACAACATTTGTCACATGCAGCGACATTCAGCTACAGCAAATAGGCTTAAAACCGTGAGCTCTCCCTGCTGGAATACTTTATCATTATGCCTTGGCATCCTCAAATGCAATAAATGTGGAAATTCGGAATTGAAGGGCTTGATTTCCAGTCTCATTGGCCTCTCTCCCTTTGAATCAATGTGGTGCCACTGAGTTCAGCAATAAAGCATCTCATGCTAACAGAGAGAAAATATCAACTTTCTTTCTGTGCATATGTGAATTTGGCAAAATATCAGTAAGAAGGCAATATAAAAGTAAAAATGATTTAGCCATCAAGAATATGAGAAGGTGAATTTAATGCATAACTAACACCCTGCAGAATTTGTGGTTCTGGCATATTGGGGAAGGTGAGACATTAATAGAGTTAAGTGTTGGAAGAAAACCATTTTTCTAGTGATAAAAGCAAAGCAGTATTCTGGATGCTTTTCTCTAAGTAATGTTACATTTAAATCACCTTATCATCATCATCATCAACAACAACAAAAGCGTGCTGTTTAAAATGTTCTGTTTCTAGGCATGCACAGCAAAGAGAAGGCAGTATCCATTTTCTCGCATTACTAGATCTAGTGTCTTGCCTGGTTCCTCTCCTCTCCCAGGGCACCACTTCCTGCAGCTGAAGCCATTCTCAGAGTGATCCGCAAGCTCTGGGACCAACATGTTCCTCGTCAAGGAGGAAATTGAAGGAACGATACTTCAGGGCTTCAGCGGTTGGTCTTCCCTGCTCCAACCGTGCGGGACAGAAAATGCTAATGATCCCTAACTTTCATTCCCTCCTTTCTTTCAATTTCAATACCACCCAACCCAGTTGTCGCCAGGCTTCCAGCTCACCCAATGTCTTCTTGTATCTGTGCTTTCTTTCTGCTTCTAACCTCTGCAGGGCTGTTCGCCTCCTCCTTTCAAGGACAATTGTGCCCTTGATGGATCTCCCTGATGCCAGCCACCTACCTGAACTGCTTCCTGTTGCTTGTGCTAGCTTTTCTGGACCTGGAGCTGCATCTGTTATGGAGTCTGCTACTATTACTATACACTAACATGCTGGTTAATCTCTCTTGCCCTGGTCCATCCTGCTGCTTCTAACACTTCTTTTTTTAAATAAATTTATTTATTTTATTTTATTTTATTTTTGGCTGCGTTGGGTCTTCGTTGCTGTGCGCAGGCTTTTCTCTGGTTGCAGCGAGCGGGGGCTACTCTTCGTTGTGGTGCGTGGGCTTTTCATTGTGGTGGCTTCTCTTGTTGTGGAGCATGGGCTCTAGGCACTTGGGCTTCAGTAGTTGTGGCACCCAGGCTTCAGCTGTTGTGGCTTGTGGGCTCAGTAGTTGTGGCTCATGGGCTCTAGAGCACAGGCTCAGCAGTTGTGGCGCACGGGCTTAGCTGCTCCACCGCATGTGGGATCTTCCCAGACCAGGGCTCGAACCCGTGTCCCCTGCATTGGCAGGCGGATTCCCAACTACTGCGCCACCAGGGAAGCGCTGCTTCTAACACTTCTAACACTGTTTCATGTATTTACCACTTTAACCATACCCTGACTTGTATGACCAGTTACTTATCTCATGTGTTCTGGATCGAAGTCAATTCCTGACTTTTCCTCCTCCACCACCTATTAAACACAACCCTCTCTTTGTCCTTTCCCCCCAGGGCCCTTTTCTTGCCACCTATCAAAACTGTGACTTTCTTCCCCTGTAAGAATGTCAGCTCCATAGGGCCAGAAGCCATATATCCCTAACACTTAGCATAGTAAGTGCTTAGTACCTATTGGTCAAAAAGAATTATTTTTTGCATATTTATTTGCTTCCTCTCTGTCTCACCAACTGAAAAGATCTTGTTCACCACTGTAAGCCCAGATCATCACACAGTGCCTGGTATACAATAGGAGCTCAAAGAATGTTTGTCCAATGAGTAAAAATGAATTCTTCCATTGCACTATAATTCTGGTGGATAGAAAGAAGCATGCATATGCAAAAGGTCAGACTGAGTGGCCCAAGAAAACCTCTATTTCAGGAAAGTTATACTCATATAAAGCACAAAAAGTTTATTTCTAAAATTCCTATAAGTTATCAAAGACTGGGGCAAGTGAGGTACTCCCCTTGGACACAAAATATAAGGGGCAGCAAAAGATTCAGGATTAAGATAAAAAAAATCTTGCACTAAATATTATTTAAGTCAAAAATAATGTAAAAATACATGCTGAACAAAACCTCAAAATTTTAAATAAAGACAGGATCAGTAACAGGGCAGTATCTAGCCATATTGGAACCTGAGGCAAAAGAAAAATATCAGTAATACTGCTTGTTATTTATCATGTCCCCTGCCTTCTAAAGATGATGATTCCCAAGCAAAATGTAAGTGTGGGATGCCATATGAGGCTGTGAATTAAAGAAACCCAGAAAAAAGTTAAAATGCTCTCTATAAGAAAGAGGATAGATGTGAAATAGAATCTAGGAGGAGGCAGGAGACCAGAGGAGTGGAGGAGACAGGACCTGGAGAGGAAGGAAGAGGGGCTGACCGGGAGAGACTCAGATAGGAAAGAGACTTTGGGAGAGAGCCGTCCAATGAGAGACTTTTAGGTTCAATTTCACTCTGTGGTGTGCAATGTAACCAGATCGTCCATTCCCCTATGACATGTTCAGCAAAATGCTCATTCCCCATCAGTGTTTTGGGAAGCGGATTTACTTTGCAGGGGATGACTGACAGAGCACTGAATTTTGTCCCGGGAAAAGCAGAGGCTACCCAAGGGGAATACAGTCGAATCACTCACCAAGCTCGAGTAATGCTACCTCAACTGTTTCTGGAATCTGCCTGCTTCCTTCCATCTCTACTGCCTGCCCCCATCACCTTAGGTTCTCATTGTCACTTTTCACCTTAACCATAGCACTAAACTTCTAACTGCTCAAGGTTTCATCTTCCCTGGTCTCCAAATCATTCCTCACACTTCAGCGCCTAAGCTTTCTCAAAATCTCGTCACTCCCACTGCTCCTAAGACAAAGTCTAAATATTTCAAAATGGCTTCAAAGCCCTTCACGATCATGCCCTGGCATTGTCTTTTACCATACCCCATTATCCTCAATCCACCTGATACACTAGACTCCTTCAAGTTTTTTAGCACATAGGGCCACAATAGCAAATTCAAGAGCTGCACCTCAAAATTATAATCATTAAATGACAGTGGGATAAATGAAAGACAATCAAGTCTAAGATCTGCTTCATTACCCAAACGATACCCAAAGAAATTAATTTGGTTTATGGTATATCATCTTTTCTTGTTTCATTCTGTAGTCCAAGTCACCCGTAGTATGACACTGAAATAGATATTTTTTCTTTGACTGGATTATAAATGGCCCACATAAAGATATAACTCAGGTTATTATATCCAGAGCAGAGAAGAAACATTACTAAATTCTTTCATCAAAACCTTATTTACATTTCTTCTGTGAAATGTTCATTTCTCTGCTCCAAACAAGGTAGATTACTTTCATTAAAGTCATAATGCCCATTAGTAAAAAGTAATGTACTTGAACTTTCCATATTCTTAGACTGACCACAGGGAGACATGCTCCACCAAGACTGGCAGGCTCTCATCTAAAATCAAGGTGCAGGGCCTATCTACAGCTAACCAAAGCCTATTCTTCTCAACAGAGATATAAACTGCACACAGACATATGGATTTGTTGGTTGTTCTGTCTTTTCCTTAGGCTTTTGCTACTCTTGAATCTGGATACTGACCTAAATTCGAGTGCTGTGCTGTTCAATATGGTAGCCTCTAGCCACCTGTGGCTATGTAATTTTTAATTAATCACAATTTAAAAAATTAAAAATTTAAATCATCTGTAACACTATCCACATTTCAAGTGCTCAATAGCCATAGGTGGCCACTGGCTACCGTACTGGACAGTGCAGATACAGCACATTTGCAACATTGCAGAAAGTTCTATTGGACAGAGCTACTCTCACACATTCCAAAGCTCCTACCTCCCCACCCTACCCAGTGCAGGGATTCAGATGGAGTTCTAACTCCTGAGCTTCTGCCCTCCACATCCTGAAAAGATTTAGATATTTTTTTTAAAATCCCCTATTACACTTCAGCTTCAGTCAAAGCAGAGACTCTGACAGCTTTATTACTACCTTATCAAGTCACTACATGATTTTAAAAAAATATATATTATTCTAAAAAACCATTTATCCAGACCGGATTTGGTAGCTGTATGAAGTCTATTCATTTAATAGAAACTGATTTCCAGCACATGATTCCTGGCTTCCTTGCCCCCTAATGTGCTCTGTACCCAGCAGTGCTCACCATAGACGTCCTTTCCAAGAAAGCTTCCTTCCATCAGCCACATTCACAGATCCATTTAAAATCATGTTCAGGCATTTGCCTTATGTTTTCAGAGTCACAGGAAATTACTTCTTTCATTCACTTGAGTTTCATTTCTTTTTTTCCTTTTTCTTTTTTTTTCTTTTTCAGGAAAAGACTGTCTACCACAGCAATAAAGCATTTGTGTTCTCTGCAGCTAGATAATTGAAGAAGAAACACTGACAGGCATATTGCTATATCAATAATGCACTGTCCTTCACAGACAAAAGGCACAGCTACTGACCCACCTCTAGTAAAGCACAGGCCTTGAACTGTGTCTCCAGTGCTGAGAATGGGTTTGTCTTAACCCTTTTGATAATGATCATTTGTGTCATACCTGCCTGGTGTTAGGGTGCCATCTGTGGCCAGATTGGGGCTCAATCTGTGACCAGGGTCAGGACTCATCTTTACCTACAGTTAGGAGACAATGTTGTGGCTAGAATCAATGCTCAACTTATATTTGATGCTGATGGACAGAAAAGACATGAGGGTTAGGGGTCAGTAGTTGTGTGTTCTAACCCCTTCGCCTAGTATGGTGCAGATAATAATAGTTTGGGGCAGAAATATACAACTTTCTCCTCCACCCCAAGGGTAGTACATTTTGAGGCATGCATGAAGTCCATCTCCCATGCCAGACCTACGCACCATGAATCGGTCATGGCTTTCTTTCCTGCTGTGTTCAGATGAGACCTCAAATGACTTTTCACCACAGTGCCCTATGCAGCCACTACCATTCAATCAGAACTGGCCCCAAAGATTAAACCTATTTATTAGCTCTGCTCCAGAGAGGTCCATGAACGAAGCAGCAGATTGCTCCTGGAAAGAAAATCTTCATGGTTCTGACCATTTTTTGAGGTCAGAGGAAGGGAACAATCAACTTAAGGGTAGGACCTGAGGCAAATAAAAATAAGTGTCAAAGACTCCCCTGATTCAAAGGTGAAGAGTTGACACAGGCAGCCTGAGGAGGGATGAGGAAAAGGCAGGAAAGTGTTATTTCCAGGCCACCTGCTCTAGTCCTAAATCTGCATGCTGTTGGAAGTAACATGGTTTTGTGCCAAGTGGATATATTTGCACCTCTTTTTACCTTTTGCTGCATGAGTCACTGAATAGTTTCAGCCTCCTGGTTTCTATGAGCAGCCACCGAGAAATCCCCCTCAAAAAAATCCAAAAGATTCAACTCATTTTACCATCCCCTAGAATGACTTACCAACAGTGGAGGCTGAGCCCACAGTGGCACCCTTCTTTTCTGAGTATGCCCTTCAGTCACTGGAAAGCATCTGCCTAGTTGTCTCTCTTCAATTTTAGAACCACACATACTAGATGTACTGCCTTTCTGAAGGCAACTGGTCCTCAATTCTACTGAAAGCTTTAATTTCATCATACTTGAGAAACAAGTGCTCCTACAGTTTTAAGCTCTCAAACTTTCTCCAACCACAATTCCAAAGGATCTCAGTGTTGTAGTGACTCTTAAAATTCATCTAGTCCAGCTACCCATCTATTACTTGGATCTCCTTTACAGTACCCTCAACAAGTTGCCATTCAGTAATTCTTGGACCATTACAGAGCCAGGGCCAGGCTAATCACTATTTCCCAAGGTATTCATTCCACCAACATCCTGCACTCTGCCTTTCCATATTGGCACGGTTCCCACTTCTATATATTTCTTCCTTATATTGTGCCAAAAATACCTCTCCTGGTTCCCTCTACCCATTGGCCCTGGTTCTGCTTCATGATACCTTACCAAATGAAAAACATAAGAAGAAGGAATCTGTTCTTCCTTCCACATCACAGCCTTTGCGATGTCTGAGGACAGTTATCTTGACCGTTTCTGGGCCTTCTCTTCTCCAAGCTAATCAGGCCCTATTCCTATGGTTGTTAGCCATCAAGTCCCTTCACCATCCTAGTCATCTTTTACTGAACATGCTTTGGCTTGTCAATCTCACTCTTCAAGTCTCAGAACTGAATATTTTAAGTTTGACTTGATCATAACTGATTAAGGCAAAGCTGTTATTTTTCTTTTTCTAGGTATTACTTTTGTATTGACGGTTTTTAAATCATTCCCTTTCTTTGGAGATCATCTCATACTCTTGACTCATTGAGCTTCCTAACCCCTTTTATTCCTCCTCATCATCACTGCAACCAATCTATCAGGTCTTCTTTTAAAACAGTTCTTGGGTCTCTCCCTCTCTTCTATTCAAATAACTCCCACCCATGATTTGGTCCTAGTTACCTCTTACCTGGATTATTACAATGGTCTCCTAACTGATCTATTCTTTCTCTTATTCCAGTTCATCCTCTGGCCTACTACCACTTCCTAATACATCACGTTGGTGGTAGTTTAGTGTAGTCATTCAGGGCTTGGACTTTGGAGCCAGACTACCGGGTTCAAATCTCAGCTATACTATTTATGAGCTCTGTGAACTTGGGGAAGTCATCTAATCTCAAAGAACCTTATTTCATTCATTTTTCAAATATGGCTAATAATGGTATCTATCTCACAGAGTACAGTAAATGAGGTACTGCATATAAGTTAGCCCCAGGCTTGGTGCATAGTAAATGTGCAATACCTGTGAGCTATTATCATTATATCTGCTGTTGTCACTCTGCTGATTGAAAATCCCTAGTGTTCTTCATTGTCTATCAAATGAACTGAAATATCTTTTACCTAGTATCTGAAGCTCTGTATAATCAAACCCCAAACTACTACAAATCAGCTTGATTACTTTGAAAATTTTATCTGTTTCCTTACTTATAAAATGACATTAAATTATCTCAAATGCCCCTTCAGGGCCAGACAGTCTACGATTCAACCTTTCTAGTCATTTGGCCCCTCATATCCATATGTACTATGCATAGTTTCCTGAAAAAAAAAACCTTGTTATCTCTACCCTTTGCTCATGCCATTTCCTCCCCTGGGAATGCCTCTCCATCTTGTCCTTCAAGATATTCAAATGCTATCTCCTCCATGAATCCTTCAATCAGAATAAATCACTCTCTCCCCTGAAACTCCTAGAACAACTAGTTTCCTTGGCTCTGTGATTCTGGTCACATCCTATACACATCTTATATCCCCTACCAGACTATATGGAGATATAGAGCTCATTGTGTCTAACACTGTGCCTCCTACATTGTAGGATATTATAATGCTTATTGAATAAATGAAGAATAAAGCTTTACTCATATGTAACACAAAATTTTCACTGTGCTAGTGTATGTACCTTCAACTGATCTTTCCCTGACATATATTCTTAACAAATATTCAGAAAATTGGCAAATACCCACCATACAACTCTGAGCACTAACTGGGCATTCCTTGTTCCTTTGGGAACTTCTAATTACAGATGGTTAGACAAAAGCATTGTTTTTTAATAAAATAATTTGTTCCCTGAAAATGAATATGTCAGAATAAAGTCTAGAAACTGTAACTATAAAGTCTAGGAACAACTAAAGTCTAGAAAATTGAGTAAGAAGAGAACTCGGCCAAATCAAGAATGCTGAGAAAACAAGAAAGAGCCGTCCTTCCACTCATGGGAAATGGCTGCCTGCTCAAGAAGATGGCCTGAGTGCTCCATGAAGACCTCTTGTGACAAACCTCTTTAGCTATGATAACATCTTCAAATATCAGAATAGTTGAGGTTGATTATGTCTCCCTCACACACAGCCCAAAGTTTCCCTTCCACAAAGTTCTTTATCCCACCTGCCAACTTGTGAGACACAAATTGTCAGAAATCCCCACCACAACTCACTTTGTCCTGTGATGATACTGAAGGCCCTAGTTTCTGATTGGACACTGCAAAAAAGGGAAGGCATCTTAGAGATGGCACAAAAGAAACTACTTAAGCCATAATTTTGTCAAAAATGAGAGATGTAACCCTCTGAGTTTTGAGAAAACTCCTGTAACTTCCTGTGGGTAGCAATGCCCTTGCTCTACTCCCTTATTACGAGGGAAATCCTCCCAGTCTTATGTGGCATATCATGGGGATGGAACATCTCAGAATTTAGGAGACCTTTCTCCCAAACTCAGAATTATCAGTACAAAGCCATAATACATTTCAATATTTATCAATCACCTCTCACTTTCTGCTCTTCAATGCACTTTCAGATACATTTTAATTTAACTTTCAAATACAGCTTCCCCTTGACCAACTCAGGGATTACAGGTGCTGACCCTTCATGCAGTCAAAAATTCACGTATAACTTAGAGTCAGGCCTCTGTAATCCCAGTTCCACATCTGCAGATTCAACCAACCATGGATCAAATCATGTCATACTGTAGTATTTGCTATTGAAAAAAATCCTTGTATAGTGAACCTGAACAGTTCAAACCTGCATTGTTCAAGAGTCAACTGTACTGGAAATAATGGCCAGTCACTGTCCTGAGCACTTAACGTGAATTACATCATTTAATCCTCACATAAATCCTATGAGGTAGGTGCTATTATCATCCTCATTTTACAAATGTGCAAATCAAGACATGGGGAAGTTAATAATTTTCCCAGTCAGACAGCTAATAAATGATGGAGCCAATATTCACAATGAAATCTGCCTGACTAGACTCAGTAGTGTTTAACAAATATACTATATATATAATATATAATCATAATATATTGACACTTTGTAACCTGCCTGTGAAAAATTTTGTAGAAGCTTTCAGTGTTAATAAATATAGCTCTACATTGTTATTTCAAATGTACTTTTAGCAGTTCATTATAAGGCTGTACCAAAATTTATTTAATCACTTTTTGATAGAAATTTTGGTTGTACCTAGTTTTTCACAATGTCAACAGTATTGTGCTGCAAACCTTGTATGTCTATATATCTACATGCACATGCATTACTTTTTTTCAGAATAAATTCTCAGAAGCTTTATGCCACTTTTAGGATGTGACAGGAGAGACCTGCAAAATAATATTTCAAGGAAAGTCCCCAAGGGAAAGAGCCAAGCCAATGGCTTCATAGAGTCAAACACAAATTCCAAAATGCAGATGCGCATATTGGGGAGCAAAGAGAGAAAGAACAAAAGCAAAATAGCAAAAATCAGGGCTTCCCTGGTGGCACAGTGGTTGAGAGTCCGCCTGCCAATGCAGGGGACACAGGTTCGTGCCCCGGTTCGGGAAGATCCCACATGCCGCAGAGCGGCTGGGCCCGTGAGCCATGGCCACTAAGCCTATGCATCTGGAGCCTGTGCTCCACAACAGGAGAGGCCACAACAGTGAGAGGCCCGCGTACCGCAAAAAAAAAAAAAAAAAAAGCAAAAAGCAAAGAACAAATAAGAATAATTTCTATACAGAGTCACAGAGATAAGTGAAAAAGAAAAAGCTAAAGCAAAACTGAAGTTGGGACCTATGAACACTTGAGAACGGGTGAGTAATAAAGAAGAATATTGGCTGGTGGTGGCCTTAGTGGACAAATTGGACAGATTGACAGTGCAAAAAGAGAAATTTGGATCATAGAGTTCTCTTCAGAATTATTTTTGGAGAAGAGAGAAGGGAGGGACCGTGGTCTTATGTTGAGGCACCAATCAAAGGAGAAAGAGACAGCTGGTAGAAGAACTGACATGACAGCTCCAGAAGTGAGCAGCAGGATCCTGTTGTTGAAAAAGAGAAATGCTCCCAGCCCTGCTGGCCTCACTGCTGAGTTCAACATGACTTTGGAGGATAGAAGCTTCAGCAAAGTTTTGAAGGCTACTGTTTTCAGTGGCACCTGAGAGGAAGGGGAAATGGTCATCAAGGTGACATAAGGAATCTAGCTGCAGAAGGCGCTAAAATTGGCAGAATGCATACCCCTCAAAGTGCTAGAAACAGCAATAAAGGATAGGCAATATTTGACTGACAAGTACTTGGATTTCTCTGGAATTCTTTAAATGTCAAAGGCTGTGAAATGTGCCTGGATCAAGAAAAGGCTTTGGTATATGATTTTCTTCTCAAAGTCTTGCAGAGAAATGAAATGCCAGATGTATTGATAAAATTGAAGAAGATAGGACATAGCAATGGGTGGGTAAGGGAAGAAATTGATGTAATAGTGGAGCAAGGAAAAGCTACCATTATATGTGGTCTGCTACACCTCTCTTATGGAAAATGATGCCATGTGTGAGAGAAACAGAATGTAAAGATGAAATTGGATGGTTTCCATGTAGCCAGTTACATGTTTTTCAGATTAAATCATCCTGGAAATATGCACAGAAGGCCAGAGAAGCTGGAGTCAGACAAAGTTAAAAGTTATAAATATAAAAGCCAAAGGGAAATATGCTTGTAGCAAAATTCTATAAGTGGTGAAAGTTCTTGGCATATACTCGGTAGCAAAAGAAGACACAGGAAGAATTTGGGAAATCAAACTAAATCTCAGAAGAAAATAAAATAAATGTGGAGCATTCAGAAGTTATTAGAATAGAGACTAAGATTGAGTGCATAGTTTTGCTGGTGTAGAGTCATCCTGATGGGAACCATTGAGGTAGCTATCTTAAACAATAAATTCAACATTCTGGAAGCTCACATTTCAGCACCTAGAAAAAGAAAAGCTAAGCTTGATCAAGGTGGGGTTGTTAGAATAATTAATTTAGTGAAAGACAAAATACTTGAGTTTAGACATCAGAGAGACCTCAGCTTACATCTCAGCTTTGAAACTTACTAGCTATATGGCCTTATGTAAGTTATCTCTCTAAGCTTTGGTTTCTTCATTTGTAAATTGGGATGATAATGATATTGACCACTGAGAGCTGTTGTGAGGGACTGATGAGATAATACAAATAAGTTCTTAGAAGAATTCCTGGCATACAAGAAGTGCTCAATAAATACAATGGTATAAGAAAGAATACTCACCAAAATTTTAACAGTAATTGTCTCTTGGTGGTGAGATTTGAGGAGTTCTTTATTTTCTTTTTTAATTGTTTTGCCCCTTGAATGGACTTTTTCAATAATCTTATTTTCAAATAGTTTAAGACTCACAAGAAGTTGCACAAATAGTACAGAGTTCCTGGGTACCCTTCAACCAGTCTTTACCAATGTTAATACCTTATAAAACCATAATATGCTGTCAAAACCAGGAAACTAACATTACTAAAATACTATTAACTGAGGTAGAGACTTTCATCAAAGTTCACCAGTTTTTCTATGTACTTTTTTTTGCATATAGTTCTATAAAATTTTATCACATTGCAGATTTAAGTGATCATCACCACAGTCAGAGTACAAAACTGTTCATTATTTTTATGAGTAGCAGCTTTTCTTTTAAAGAAAAATATAAAATTATAATTATAAAGTTATGTTTACCTCTCCTTTAAAAAATTCCTACCAAAACTTATGGGATGTAGCAAAAGCATTTCGAAGAGGCAAGCTCATAGCCAAAAATGCCTACATTAAGAAAAAAGAAAGATCTCAAATAAACAACCTAGCATTACACTTCAAGGAACTAGGAAAAGGACAAAGTCCAAAGTTAGTAGAAGGAAGGAAATAATAAAGATTAGAGTAAAAATAAAGGAAATAGAAAAGAGGAAAACAATAGAAAAGATTATGAAAACTTAGACTTGATTCATTGAAAATATAAACAAAATTAACAACCTCTTAGCTAGACTAACCAAGAAAAAGAGAGGACTCAAATAAATAAAATCAGAAATGAAAGAGAAGACATTACAACTTATACTACAGAAATACATAAGGATCATAAGAGATTACTATGAACAATTATACACCAATAAACTGAACAATCCAAAAGAAATGGATAAATTCCTAGAAATATACAACCTACCAAGATTGAATCATAAAGAAATAGAAATTCTGAACATGCCAATAATGACTAAAAAGACTGAAACAGTAATCAAAAACCTCCCAATAAAGAAAAGCTCAGAACCAGATGGTTTCACTAGTGAATTCTACCAAACCTCTAAAGAAGAATTAATGATCATCCTTCTCAAACTCTTCCAAAAATTTGAAGAGACGGACTTCCCTGGTGGCTCAGAGGTTAAGAATCTGCCTGCCAATGCAAGGAACACAGGTTTGAGCCCTGGTCCGGGAAGATCCCACATGCCACAGAGCAACTAAGCCTGCATGCCACAACTACTGAGCCTGCGCTCTAGAGCATGCGAGCCACAACTACTGAGCCCATGTGCCACAACTACTGAAGCCTGTGTGCCTAGAGCCTGTGCTCTGCAACAAGAGAAGCTACCTTAATGAGAAGCCTGTGCGCCACAACGAAGAGCAGCCCCCACTCACCGCAACTAGAGAAAGCCCACATGCAGCAATGAAGGCGCAATGCAGCCAAAAATAAACAAAATTTTAAAAAAATTTTGAAGAGGAGGGAACACCTTCAAACATATTACATGAGGCCAGCAGTACCCTGATACTAAAACCAGATAAGAACACCATGAGAAAAGAATACTACAGGCTAATGTCCCTAATGAATATACATGCAAAAATTCTCAACAAAATATTAGCAAACCAAATTCAATGACACATTAAAAGAATCATGCACAATGATCAAGTAAGATTTATTCCTGGCATACAAGAATGGCTCAACATACACAAATCAATAAATGTGATACATCACATTAATAGAATGAAAGATTAAAATCTTATGATCCTCTCAACAGATGCAGACAAAACATATGACAAAATTCAACATCCTTTCATGATACAAACACTCAATAGAAGGTGAGAAAACAAAATAACAGAAAATTTCCAAAAGGTAGAACAAAAATGACAAGGAGTTAGAAAATACAAAATATTCGTGTCTTATAGAATCAATTCAGGAAATCTAATATCCAACTAAATTAATCCTGGGTCCTGAAATAGAAAGAAGAGAAAGTGAAGGAGAGGAAATTATCAAGTGAATGTCATAGGAGAATTTTCCAGGCCTGAAAAATACGAGTCTCAGATTAAAATTACTCACAAAAGGTCCAACATAATGAGTGTTAATAGGCCCTAAATCAGGGCACAGCACTGAAACTTCAGAACATCTGGGAAAAGAAAATTTTCTAAAATGAAACTCATGAAAGATTCACATAGGAAGCGTAAGGGGACTTACATTCAAAGGAATAAGAATCAAAATGGCATGGGACTCTTTTCCTCAAAACATTTTGTTTTGAAAATATTAAACTTACAGACTAGAGGAAAGACAGGTAGAAGGAATTCCCATGAACCATTCACCTAGATTCAACAACTGCTAGCATTCTGCTAAATTTGCTTAATTTCAATAGGTAAGTAGGTAGGTGTAAAATTAGATAGGTTGGTGGATACAACCCAGGAAAATGAAAAAGAAAATTGCATCATGAGACCTGTACAGCAGGATAAGGGAGTAACCAGTCCAGATAGGAGGAAGAGAGCAAAGGATCTTAAAGGAGGGAAATCTTCAGTAAAGGGGGTCTTATGAGAGATGGGTTAATATGATGGAATGTTTGAGAGAAAAGGACAGGTGGGAAGTATATTTGATGGAGCAACTTGGAAAAAATTAAATACTATTTGCATTATTGTAATGATATAATCACTAATACCATTTGATAAAATATAGTGACATAGGGGCTTCCCTGGTGGCACAGTGGTTAAGAATCCACCTGCCAATGCAGGGGACACAGGTTCAAGCCCTGGTCTGGGAAGACCCCACATGTCGCAGAGCAACTAAGCCTGTGCGCCACAACTACTGAGCCTGCACTCTGGAACCTGTAAGCCACAACTACTGAGCCCACGTGCCACAACTACTGAAGCCCGTGTGCCTAGAGCCCATGCTCTGGAACAAGAGAAGCCACCGCAATGAGAAACCCATGCACCGCAATGAAGAGTAGCCCCCACTCGCAGCAACTAGAGAAAACCCACGCACAGCAATGAAGACCCAACGCAGCCAAAAATAATTAATAAAGTTTAAAAAATAGTGACATAACTATATTGAAAGGATGACGAAAATGATGTAAAATATATGAGAAAGCTAAATCATTATCTACCACCACAAAAAAATCATTAGTTATTAAATTTTTTAAGTCAGTAAGTAGCAGAGTGAGCATATTGTCTAGAAACATGGAAGTAAATAACAGAAAAAAGAGCTGAAAATGTTTGCTTCCAAAATGTGAAACCCAGGAGGGCATAAGAAAGGGGGAAGGGACTGAGGATTTTTGTCATAAGTCCCTTAACTTTTTAAACTATGCAAATAAATTACTTTTATTTAAAAAAATATAACACGTGACTTCTGCTTCTTGGAAGATGGAATAAATATATTTCCCCTTATTCCCTACACTAATTACAACCAAAAATCCTGGAAAGCACATATAAAACAAACGTAGGAAGATTCTTGGAGGTGGAGAGAAGAAGGTAGACTGGCTAGGGACCTTAGGAGCTGAGGAACAACACAATGGTGAGTTCCTTGAGTTTTCTTTTGCTTCATATATCTCAGACTTGGAGATGAAGAAGCTGGCAACCCAGAAACATAAATAAGTGTAGACAAAAAGAAAGCACAAACTGAAGTCTGCTTTCATTAGCCCAAGAAACAGGAAAGCCTAGCAAGACAGAAAACATTTAGTCAATTACCACTCTACTCCAGTCAAACACCACAGAAAAAACTGTAGCCCCTCCCCTACCTCTGCCAACAAAGGCTGAGTGAGAAGCCTAGACTTCTTATAAGGCCGTAAGGTGCTGCCCCCAAACCTCCTCTCTGTTGGCACCAAAGAAGACCATGTAGGAAGTTGGGATTTCATCCCTGCTCGGTGGTAATGTGGTCTCCATTAGTGGGGATCACCTGGAAAGCCTGGACTTCCACACATTCTCAGCAGTAATAAGGTGTCCCTCTCCTTCCCAATGGGGTGGTGTTAGAGGAAGCCTAGAGGAGAGGCAGTGGTAAAGGTAAGATGGGGAGCAGTAGCAAGGCACCCCTACTCTTCCCATCCAGGGAGTTATCAGTGGAGGCCTAGTGGGGAGGTAGAAATCCCACCCTTGCCCAGCAAAAGTGAAGATCCCTCCCTTGGGTGTCAACAGAAGTTAAGTAGGAAACATATACTTCTACCCCCACTTGGAAATAATGAGTTGGCACCCCTCTTCTCCTGCCAGATCAGTGTCAATAAGGGTTGGCTAAAACAGGTTTAAAAAAGTTTCAGAGTTTCACAATATAATAGCCAAAATGTCCAAATTTTAATAGAAAATTACTTGCCATACCAGGAACCAGGAACACCTGTAACTGAATGAGAAAAGACAATTACTAGGTAGTAACACCAAGATGGCACAGATGTTAGAATTATCTGACAAGTATTTTAAGCAGTCATCACAATCATGCTTCATTGGGCAATTAGAGATTTGGGGGGAAAGAGATTTTCCCCCTAATAGAGATTTGGGGAAAAAATTAAAAAGCTCAAAAAAGAAATAGAAAATATAAGGCTTCCCTGGTGGCACAGTGGTTGAGAATCCACCTGCCAATGCAGGGGACACGGGTTTGAGCCCTGGTCTGGGAAGATCCCACATGCCGTGGAGTAACTAAGCCTGTGTGCCACAACTACTGAGCCTGTGCTCTAGAGCCCATGAGCCACAACTACTGAGCCTGCATGCTGCAACTACTGAAGCCTGCGCACCTAGAGCCCATGCTCCGTAGCAAGAGAAGCCACCACAATGAGAAGCCTGTGCACCACAACAAAGAGTAGACCCCGCTCTCCACAACTAGAGAAAGCCCACATGCAGCATCCAAGACCCAACACAACCATAAATAAATAAATAAATAAATACATTTTTAAAAAGAAAAGAAAATATAAAGAACAAAATGTAAATTTTAGAACTAAAAATATAAAATAACCAAAATATAAAACTCAAGTGATGGTTCCAACAGCAGAATAGAGGGGCTAGAGGAAAGAATCAGTGAACTAAAAGTTGGAACAATAGAAACTATCCTATCTGTACCAACAGTGAGAAAATAGACTAAAAAATAATAAACAAAGCTGCATGGACCTGTGGGACTATCACAAAATATCAAATATTTGTGTCACTGGAGTCCTTGAAAGAGAGGAGAGAGAGGGTGGGGTTGAAAAAATATTCAAAGAAAAATGGCTGAAAACTTCCCAAATGTCATAAAACATATAAACCTACAGATTCAAGAAACTAAGTGAATCCCCAAAAGGATAAATTTAAAGAAATTCACATTCCACATCATAATCAAACTTAGTCAAAGAAAAAATATTGAAAGCAGTGAAAGAGAAATGTTCCTTACCTATAGGGGAAAAACAATTTGAATGATAGCAGACTTTTCATCAGAAACAGTGAATGCCAAAATAAAGTGGCACAACATTTTTCAAATGCTGAAACATAAAACTGTCAACCCAGAATTCTGTATCCAGCAAAAATATGCTTCAGGAATGAAGGGAAAATCAAGACATTCTCAGATGCAGAAAAACTAAGATAATATATTACCAGCAGACCTACCTATAAAAACGGCTAAAGGGGGCTTCCCTGATGGCACAGTGGTTAAGAATCTGCCTGCCAATGCAGGGGACATGGGTTTGAGCCCTGCTCAGGGAAGATCCTACATGCCACAGATCAATGAAGCCTGTGCGCCACAACTACTGAGCTGCGTGCTACAACTACTGAAGTACATGTGCCTAGAGCCCGTGCTCCACAACAAGAGAAGCCACCACAATGAGAAGCCCATGCACCACAACAAAGAGTAGCCCCCACTCGCCACAACTAGAGAAAGCCTGTGTGCAGCAATGAAGACCCAATGCAGCCAAAAATAAATAAATTTATTTAAAAAACGGCTAAAGAAAGTCCTCTAAACAGAAAGGAAATGATAAAAGAAGGAACCTTGGAACATCATAAAGGAATAAAGAACACAGTAACCAAAAGTATTGGCATATACAATAGACATTCCTTCTCTTGAGTCTTCTGAACTGTGTTTTATGGTTGAAGCAAAAATTATAACATGCAGTTCTAAACATATTTAGAGGAAATGTGTTTTTTTGGGGTTTTTTTGCGGTACACGGGCCTCTCACTGCTGTGGCCTCTCCTGTTACGGTGCACAGGCTCCGGACGCACAGGCTCAGTGGCCATGGCTCACGGGCCCAGCCGCTCCGCGGCATGTGGGATCTTCCCGGACCGGGGCATGAACCCGTGTCCCCTGCATCGGCAGGCGGACTCTCAACCACTGCGCCACCAGGGAAGCCCAGAGGAAATGTTTTAAATAATTATATTACAAATGGGGAGGGCAAAGGGACATAAAGCGTGGTAAGGTTTCTATACTTCATTCAAACTGGTAAAATAATGACACCAAGTAAACTGTGATAAGTAATGTATATGTATGTAAAATGTAATACCAAGAGCAATTACTAAACATGCTATACAATGAGATATACTCAAAAATGTTATAGATAAATCAAAATGGAATTCTAAAAAATCTTCACATAACCCACAGAAAAGCAAATTAATTAATTACTTAAACATAGAAATAAAAAAAACAGAACAAACAGAAAACAAAAGGTAATATGGCAGACTTATACCCTAACATATCAATAGCACATCAAGTTTAAATGGTCTAAATACACCAGTTAAAAGACAGAGATGAGCAGAGTGGATGTAAAAACATGACTCAACTTTATGCTGTCTACAAGAAACTCACTTCAAATATAATGATATATACAGGTTGAAAGTAAAAGGGGAAAAAAGATATATCATGCAAACATTAATCAAAGGAGACTAGGAATAGTTATACTAATATCAGATAAAGTAAACTTCAGAGTAAAGAAAATTACCAGAGACAGAGAGAGGCATTACATAATGACAAAAGGATTAATCCACCAGAAATACATAGCAATACCAAATGTGTATTCACCAAACAACAGGGTTGAAAAACATGAAGCAAAAACTGATAGAACCTGTTTTAAACTTGTACAGACAGAACTCTTTCTCTAGAGAAATAGACAAATCTACAATTATAGTAGCTAACTTCAACAGCCTACTCTCAACAATTGATAGAAAAACTAGACAGAAAATCTGTAAGGATGTAGAACTGAACAGCACAACCAGCTAACAGGATCTAATGTAATATACAGAGCACTTCACCCAATAACAGCAGATACACATACTTTTCAAGTGCCCATGGAGCATATAACAAGATAGGTCATATGATGGGCCATAAAACAAGCCTCAACAAATTTAAAAGAATCTAAATCATACCAAGGGACTCAAACAAGAAATCAACAATAGAAAAATAACAAGAAAAATTTTAAACACTTGTAAACTAAATAACACACTCCTAAATAATCCATGAGTCAAAGAGGAAATTTCAGGGGATATTCGAAAATACTTTAAAATAAATGAAAACAAAAACAGAACATATTCAAATTTGTGGAATATAGCTAAAGCAGTGCTTACAGGAAAATTTATAGCACTAAAATGCACACATTACAAAAGAGAAAAAGTCTCAAACCAATAATCTAAGCTCCTGGCTCGAGAATCTAGAAAAAGAGAAAGAAAATAAAATCAAAGCAATCAGAAGGAAGGAAATAATAAAGAACAGAAGTCAATGAAATTGAAAACAGAGACACAATGGAGAAAATCAACTAAACAAAGAGCTGGTTCTTTGGAAAGACAAATAAAGTTGACAAACTTCTAGAAAAACTGACAAAGAAAAAAGAGAAAACACAAATTAGCAATATAAGGAATCAAACAAGAGATATCACTGCAAACCTTGCAGACATAAGGGAACACTACAAACAACTCTATACACATAAATTCAACAACATAGGCAATATGGGCTGATTCTTCAAAAAATACAACTGCCACACAACTTCACCCAATATTAAATAAATTGAATAGCACTATAACAAAATTGAATTAGTAATTTCAAAACTCCCCCACAACAAATCTCTAAGCCCAGATAGTTTCACTGAATAATTATACCGAACATTTAAATAAGAATTAACACCAATCTCATACAATTTCTTCCAGATAATAGAAGATAATATAATTCTTCCAATTGTAAAATCAATATAATTAATTTTCTAAATCTAGTATTACCCTGATACCAAAACCAGACAAGGACAGTACAAAAAACTGTACAGACCAATTTTCATCATGAATACAGATGCAAAAACCCCTAACAAAATATTAGGAAAAATAATTCAACAACACATTAAAATAATTCTACTCCATGATCAACTACAGTTTATACCAGGATGCAAGGCTAGTACAGTATTAGAAAAATCAATCAATGTAATATTAACAAGCTAAAGAAGAAAAATCACATGATCATATCAACTGATTCAGAAAAAGCATTTGACAAAATTCAACACACATCATGATAAAAAAAAATTCTCAGAAAAATAGGAATGGAGACAAACTTTTCTCAACTTGATCTAGAGCATCTACATTAAAATCTATAGCTAACATCACACTTCACAGTGAAAGACTAAATTGTATCCCCCTAAGATCAAGAACAAGGCAGGGACTTTATCAAACTCTATCAAAATTTAAAACTTTTGCTCTGCAAAAGACCCTATTAAGAAGATGAAAAGACTAGCTACAGAGTGGAAGAAAATATTTGCAGAGTAAAATATCCAACAAAGGACTTACATCTAGAATATATTAAGAACTATTAAAAACTCAAAAGTAAAAAAAAATCAATTAGAAAATGGGCTGAAGACATGAAGACAAACTTAACCTAAGAGGATGTACAGATGGCAAATAAGCACATGGAAAGGTGTTCAACATAATTAGCCATTAGAGAACTGCAAATTAAAACTACAATGAGATATTACTATACAACTGTCAGAATGGCTAAGATAAAAAATAGTGACCCCAATGCTGGTGAGGATGCAGAGAAACTGGACTGCTTATATGTTGTTGGTGAGAATGCAAAATGGTACAGCCATTGTGGAAAAGAGCACTTCCCAATTGCATGCTATTGTCATACAACCCAGAAATTGCACTCCTGGGCACTTTTTCCAGAGGAATGAAGTCTTAGGTTCACACGAAAAACTGTACACAAATATTTATAGTAGCCTTATTCATAATAGACAAAAACTAGAAACAATCCAGGTGTCCTTTAACGAGTGAATGGTTAAACAAACTGTGATATATCCATATCATAAAATACTACTCAGCAATAAAAAGGCTTAAACTATTGATACATGCAGCAACCTAGATGAATCTCCAGGGAATTATGCTGAGTGAAAAGAAAAAAATCAGTCTGAAAACCTTACATACTATATATTATACCAGTTATTTACGATTCTTGAAATGACAAAATTTTAGAAATGGGGAACAGATTAGCGGTTGCCAGAGGTTAAGAAGTAGGTGGAGGCACAAGGGGTCCTTGTGGTGACGGAAATGTTCTGTATCTTGACTGTATCAATGTCAAAATCCTGGTTTTGGTTGTGCACTATAGTTCTGCAAGATGTTACCATTGGAGGAAACTGGATAAAGGTTACATGGGATCTCTCTGTATTATTTCTTACAACTTTCATGTACATTTATCTCAAAAATGAATTTTAATTATAATAGTAACTATTGGTCTAAATTAAGAAAAACTGAAGCAGTTATTAACTCCAGGATAAACAAAAAGTTGTACACAGAAAGACATAATCGTCATAGTATGCTATTTGGCTCAGCAGTGAAACCACATTTACATAGTTATCATAAGGCAAAATACTGATTTGAACTGAATCAGTATTTCAGCTGAATACTGATTTGAACAAAGATGATGATTTAATTATAGTGAGAGTATATAGGGAAGAGAAGATGAGCAGGGAGTGATGTAAAGTGCTAAATCTTTATAATCCATAATAGAATGTCAGTAGATGTTGTCTGAAGTCCATATACCAAGAAATAGCAGGAAAAGCCTATTTACAAAAATAGAAATACCACAAGGAATAGTCAAAAGGGTATTAGTCTTCTAGCAGGTTGGATGTGAAGGGAGGGAAGGAATGGACAGGGGCCTGCTATCTGGAAAGCCTTTTGGTACTATTTTATGTTTTACCATTGTGCATGTATTACTCTGATAAAATTGGGTAACATTTTTAAGGAAACTTGATAAAATTTTTAAGAAAGGGGAAGCATTCCTGATGGGAGCAGTGTGGCTTCCACTCCTTGTTCTGTATTAACTGCTTTCACGGTCAGCAGCGACCTCCTAAATAACAAAGCCAGTGTCCCCTTCTCTAGCATCAGCTTGCTAGACCTCTCTGCAGCATTTGGCATTGTTGATTATTGACTCCTCCCCTGACTGTCATGACACTATATCTCTCCTCACTCTCCTGTCCTTTCCATTCCCACTGCTGCAATGCTAGTTCAGATCTCTACTAACTCTCACCTGAACCAATGCAATGGCCTCCACCCTCCTACCCACCTCCAGGGTGCTGTCAAATAAATTTTTCTTATGAAGCAGCTCTCATCCTGTGAATGCTCTGCTACAGCAGTTGGCTACCTGGGGCCCACAGTCCAAGTCCAGACCTCCACCTGTTTTGGTAACTAAAGTCTTATTGGAACACAGCCATGCCCTTTCATTTATCTGTTCTCTATGGCTGCTTTGGAGCTACAACAGATTTGAGTAGTCAGTTATTGCAGACGTCTTCCAGCTTGCAAAGCCGGTAGTATTTACTGTCTGGTCCTTTACAGAAAAAGCTTGTGGATCCCTCCTCTACTGCAAGACAAGTATGGATCTTGTTGCTCAGAAGTCCCTTTGTTTGTTCCTAGACTCCTCTTTCATGTGACCCACAGTAGTTATTTCAAAACTTCTCCAATATCTTCTAAACCTCCTACCCTAATATCTCTTCTTTCAATCACAGAGAAAATAGAGGTCAGTTAATAAGAACGTTTCAACTACATTCCCAAAGCCCCATCCCTGCTAATATGTATTCGCTCTTGTACATACTCAATCTTTCTGGAATGTAAGTTCCACAGGGGCAGGAATTTTTGTACTACTTCTTTAAACTGTTACACTTCAGCACCTAGAACAGTGTCTAATAGGGTGTAAAAGCTCCATGAATCTTGGTTAAATGAAATTATTTTCAATTTCAGTAGAATAGGCACCGCTCTTCCTACCTCAAGGCTCTGGATCTCCTCTGTTCCCACCTCTCCAGGGACCTCAGCTCATCGACATATCCTTTTCTTTCCTACATTTTCAACACCCTCTCCCTCTAGCATACAATGTGCTCATGTCTCTCCTGGCATGCCTACATATATAAATAACCAACTACCACTCAACTGCTCACCTCCCATTCACGACCAAATTTCTTGAAAGAATTGTCTACACAGTTTCCACTTCCTCTCCTCCGATAAATTCTTGACCCACTACATTCTGGCTTTAGCCCTCACCACATCACTGAACAGGCTTCAGTTAAAGTTAGCAATCCCTTCTATGATGTAAAGTCCTACAGAAAGTTCACACTCTTTATCTCACTCTGTAGCGTTTAACACAGTTCTCTGCCAACTTCCCTCCCCCTCCCCTCCCCCACATATCTGCCTATTCTTTATATTGCTCCTCTGGAGTTTTGTCTTTGGCTTTTTCCTGTACTCTGCATACTTCCTCTGCATGTAAACTCTACACTCACTCTAATGGACAATTACTCTATATATCAAAGGTGGAAAGCTGGCTGCTTGAAGCTTGATATGGTCTGCAGATAGGTTTTGTTTGGCTGCCTTACCAGATTCTTTTAAAATGTGAACGCCTTTGGGCAAGGCCTATGCACATCTTTTCTCTTAACCCCATATGAGCCCCAGCCAGAATCATCCATTTATGTTGCCTGCCTGGATCCTGTAGACATTTGGGTTCCTGATACTGTGACTCTCAAAACTATATCTGCAGCCCAAATTACATTTCTGTTCTCCAAACAATATAGTCAACTTTTGGCCATTATTTCCATCTGTATATCTGACAGGTCCCTCACACTCAACATGGGTAAAACAAAGCTTATAAATTCTCCCTCAAATCTTCTCATCCACTTGAGTTCCTCTTCTGAGTGAATAGCACTCCCTGACACCCAAGCTCATCCTTGCACTCTATCATCCACCTTATCACTTGCATTCCTTTGGTTAGCAAGTTCATCAATGCTACCCCCTAAATATCTCTCAAATGTATGCCCCCTTCTTCTTCCCCACTGCTGTATTTGTAACTCAGGGTCACATCAGCTCCACATGGATGATTGTAATAGCCTCTATAAGGCTTTTCATGATGAGGTCCCTATTGAGCCCTCCAGTGTTCTCTCTCTACCACTCAGTTCACACCCTACGTTCAAGCCCAGCCCTCCTGGAAACTCTCCAGGTTCTCCACACCTCGGTGACTTTGCATGTCCTCTGTGCTCGAAATATCCTTCCATTTTCTCTCCTTGAAACACCCTTCTTATATGCCACAGCTCAGGAAAACCCATCCTCTCATATTTCAACTCAGACATTACCACCTCTAAAATGTCTCTCCTGACACCTCACATCCTGTCTAGGACAGGTGCCCTCAGCACTTCTCACCCACTGCCCCCATTAATTTCCTTGTGGGCAGAAAAGGTATTTATCACTGTACTCTACATGCCTTTTTTTTCTCTTTGTTATTCCACACGCCTTTTAAAGTGCCTGTCACACAATAGAGCATCAATAAGATTTTTTAAGTAAATGATTCTCTGAGTAAGTCTATCTCCATTAGATTGGTGCCCAAGAGTCTTTGCAATTCAATTCCATATGTCCATTTTCATCTGTATCTCACACTATACCCCTACATATATATTTAATGCTCCAAACAATGTAAACAGTCAAGAATATCACATTATACGTTTTGACTAGGGAGAAAGTCTGTAAAACCCAACCCTTATTATTCATAAATTGAGATAAATTGCCACTATGACTGTTGAATAAGTAACCAAACTGGTCTGCTTCATTCCCTGAAGCCCTTGTGCTGGTTTCCCACATCTATCATTGTTCATGGTTTCTTCAATATCTCTTCTTATAATAAGTCTATCCCTCATATACCAGATTATATACTGTCTTCCTTAAACCTGACCAGCTCAGCATAGCCAGAAATAGAAGTGACTTCTCCTTCCCCTGAGCATCTCTACACCTTGGAGTCTCTGATAACTATCCAATTTTGCCTTGCTTCGTAGTTATTTGTGTGCATAGCTTTTATTCACTTCCTGACTATAATCTCCCACAAAGCAGAGACCATGTCTTTTTTGACCTTTGAATGCCCTATGGCATCTTGAATGTAGCAGGGACTCAATGAATATTTTTAAATACATATTAAACAAAATCAGATCACAGGAGCATTTCACCTAATTACAAATGCACTTGACATTTGATTATCATCCCCAAAGCCAACTGCTTTGTGAATTTGAAAAAATAAAACTCATCCATGGTAACTATTAAGTATTAATTTTCACAGTGGCTTCCTATTTACAAATGTTAACATAGGGGAAAACATTTTCAAAGTCACTGAGAGGAATAGACACTTTGGTTTACATTTCTAAAACCAAAGCTACAGAATCCATTTCCATATGGTCTGCTTGGACAGCAAAGGGATGGCCTCAGCTTCCAACTGAAACTATATTGGCAACTCAGAGGTATCTCTTCAAACCCTGAGTAGGTCCCCTGGAGGCTTCCTTAGATAAAGAGCTGTAAATTTGCCATTGCATAACCCAGTCACAGAAAGCACGAAGGAGCTCACGTTTTCCTTCCCTTCATAGTAGACATTTAATTATATGATAATTACTTACAGCTTGCTGCTCAGCTTCTACTTGTATGAAATGTAAATTACACTTCACTCAAAAGTGCAAGACGAGCATTTAAAATACTTTACTAGATAGATTTAAAGAATTTTCTGACATTTTTTTCCCAGGCCAAGAATTAGAAAGGTGATATACCTTTAAAGGAAACTTTCATTTGGATACCAAGAAAGTTGAGTTCTTAACGAATACCTGAAAGAGAGGAAAAACTTCCAAGGGGAAAAAAATGTATATTGGGTTTTGAACAAGCTCAGTGGCCTCAGTAAAGCCAAAGCCTCATCTCTGAGAGTAAGTCAGCCACTCTATTAACTGTGCTTACTGGTAGATTCATTAACTGAGTTTTACTGGCAAGGCTGAGGGAAAGAAAAGTGATGGCAATGATAAAATAATACGATTTGAATGACTACTTTTGGAAATGAATGTCAAATGTGTCTTATTATTCTTCTAGCATTATTTTCACCTGACATTAGAATTATTAACTCCTAACAGAGGTCAAGTGATTGGGAAAATCATTATTATTTCCACTGCTACATTATGCATGTAAGTAGAAAACCTAGTCTGAGCAATACAAAGCCACAGCTGACTCAAAGAATCATGAACCGGGCTTCCCTTGTGGCGCAGTGGTTGGGAGTCTGCCTGCCGATATGGGGGACGCAGGTTCGTGCCCCGGTCCGGGAGGATCCCGCATGCTGCGGGGCGGCTGGGCCCATGAGCCATGGCCGGTGGGCCTACACGTCCGGAGCCTGTGCTCCGCGGCGGGAGAGGCCGCGACGGTGAGAGGCCCACGTTCAGAGAAAAAAAAAAAAAAAGAATCAGGAACCATTCTCCTTAAACCTTTCAAGGCTTTGCCATTGTTTATTGCCAGCTCAAAATTTAAGAGGGTTCAAGATTACTCTCCATAGGGCTTCCCTGGTGGCGCAGTGGTTGAGAGTCTACCTGCCAATACAGGGGACACGGGCTTGAGCCCTGGTCTGGGAGGATGCCACATGCCACGGAGCAACTAGGCCTGTGAGCCACAACTACTGAGCCTGCACTCCGCAACAAGAGAGGCTGCGACAGTGAGAGGCCCGCGCACCGCAATGAAGAGTGGCCCTCGCTTGCCATAACTAGAGAAAGCCCTCACACAGAAACGAAGACCCAACACAGCAAAAATTAATTAATTAATAAACTCCTACCCCCAACCTCTTCTTAACCAAAAAGAAAAAGAATTAAAAAAAAAAAGATTACTCTCCATGATATTTGTCTCCGGTTTCTCATCCAGGGTCTTGAGAGAAAAGTTCAAAGGAATTAGGAAATGAACAATAGCCAGAAAAGCAGAGAGGTAACAAATTTTTTAAGTTGGAAATAAATATATAGAAATTTAAAGCAAATTATTTACCACTGTTTGATCAAGAAATCACTAGGAATTCAAGGTCAACTACTACTACTACTAATAAAAGACCTTATACTTGTAGAGGATTTTATTATTTTCAAAGCATTTTCACACAAAATCATAGCACGTTAGAACTGTAGGGAACATTAAAAATCATGCAGTGTAACCCTCTCTCTCTAATATATTCATTCTTATTTTATTTTTATAAACTTTTTTTTTTTTTTTTTTTTTTGCGGTACGTGGGCCTCTCACTGTTGTGGCCTCTCCCGTTGCAGAGCACAGGCTCAGGACGCACAGGCTCAGTGGCCATGGCTCACGGGCCCAGCCACTCCGCGGCATGTGGGATCTTCCCGGACTGGGGCACGAACCTGTGTCCCCTGCATCGGCAGGCAGACTCTCAACCACTGCGCCACCAGGGAAGCCTTGGTCTCGCTTTTTAAGTCATAAATCTAGAAGAAGAAAGGGGCTACAAGCAGTTGTCATCCCTGTCATAAGGAAAAACCTACCTCATTGGAGGAGAATGAGGCCAGCAAACAAATGGAAACAAAGACAAAAGATGGACAGAGATATCCCTGTTGGCATCATTTGAGTGTCTGGTCCAGATAGTCTAGATCTATCTAAGATTCCCCAGTTATATGAGCCAATAATTTTCTTTTTCTCTTCAAGTGACTTTTTTTTTACATCTTTATTGGAGTATAATTGCTTTACAACGGTGTGCTAGTTTCTGCTTCATAACAAAGTGAATCAGCTATACATATACATATATCCCCATCTCTCTTCCCTCTTGTGTCTCCCTCCCTCCCACCCTCCCGACCCCACCCCTCTAGGTGGTCACAAAGCACCGAGCTGATCTCCTTGTGCTATGTAGCTGTTTCCCACTAGCTATTTTACATTTGGTAGTGTAGATATGTCCATGCCACTCTCTCTTAATTGCTCTATGACATTCCATTGTGTGAATATACCACAATTTATCTAGCCCAATGTTGATGAACATTTGGTTTTCTTTCAATTTGGTGCTATTACAAATAATGCTGTTATGAACATTTTGCACATGTCTTGGTGCACACACATATGCATTTCTGTTGGAGAGATGATAGATAGATATAGATAGATAGATAGATAGGAAGAAAGATAGATTTGTAAGGTCACTGGGTACACACACATATGTTCAACTTGAGTAGATGCTGTCAGTTTTCCAAAGTGGTTGTACCAATTTAGATTCCAATCAATAATGTAGGAGAGTTCTAGCAGCTCCCCATCCTTGACAATACTTGGTATTGTTGGTCTTTTTAATGTTAGCTATCCTGATAGATGTGTAGTGGTATCTCATTGTAGTTTTAATTTGCATTTCCCTGATGAGTAACAATGCTTGCTGACCATTTCAATATTCTATTTTGTGAAATATCTGTTCAAGCCTTTATAATTTTTTAATTGGGTTATCTATAGTTTTTAATAGACTTGTAGAGTTGTTTATATATATCCTGAATACAAGCCCTTTGCCTATTATGTATATTGCAAACATTGTCTCCCACACTGGTTTGCCTTTCACTCTCTTAATGGTGTTTCTTAGATGAATAGGAACTTTTTATTTCATAAAGTCCAAGAGAGAGGACTCAAATTACCAATACAAGGAATGAAAAAAAAAGATATCACCACAGATACTATATATGTTGAAAAGGATAATATCAACATCTCTATGCCAACTCTTTTGGCATAACAATAGTCAATTCATTGTCGATTTTCATCCTATAAGCTAACACCACTATATAAATGTAAAGAAAGAGTAGAAAATAACCTCTGCATTGTTATTTCAAAACTATGGGGATTTCCCTTCATTTATTCACTTATTCCATTCTTTTACAACTTCTAAACATCAGATATTGGAAGGTGGTGGGGGTAAAACAATGAACAAAAAGGATTAGTCCCTATCCTTATGGAACCCACAAACCAGTGGGAGAAACTAATATTAACAATCACCTTAATAACTCATTACCATTATGGCATGTGCTAAGTAGGATAGCTACAGGGTGCTATGCATGCATAAAATGGGAGTCTAATTAGAGTAAGGGGCCATGGAATACTTACCTAAAAGAGTGACATATAAGCTGAGTCTTGAAGGATGGCTAGGAGTTTGCCAGGTGAGGCAGGGTGGAGGGGCAGGGAGGATGAGAAAGGGGAAATTCAGAAAGGAGAGCCCCTCCCCGCTTCCAATATCCACCCACGCATGCACACGCACCCCCCCACACACACACACACATACACAGCCTACCTAGAGTGGCCTTGTGACCCAGAAGCCTGGGTATTCAACAGCTTCAGGTCAAAGTTAAAAGAATGCTGTGTTCTAAAGCCAAGGCAAAAGGAGGCAAAGAGTTAAACTGCTGTTCTAAAACGGAAGTGTCTCTGAGGTCTGGTACCTCAGATAAAGAGGTACCTAGAGCTTTAAGACAGTGTCCTCAAAACTGGCAGGGCTACTGGAGTTTTATAGATTCTACAAGTAGAGAATATAGGTACCCTGTTTCCTGACAGTGCATAGGGAAGTGACAAGACCTCAGAGGAAAATGGCAAAGTGGTATCCAAGGAAGGCTAGACTGCAAGCCCCTCTAGGGCTCCCAGCCTAGATGGAAACCCCTCTGCCTCAGCTTGAGGCAGAATCAGCAGAGCTGTTAGCCTTGAAGAGACCATCCAGTATGTAGACTGAAGACCTGAGGACTCCCTGTGATTGGTGTCCAAGACACCCAGCACTTAACGTGACCCTGGAGGCCTCAATAGTCACTGACATTGAATTTTCTACCAAATTTGGGCAGGGCTATGTGGTCTCTAAACAGATTAAATCATGTTTAGAGAACAAAAGAAATACAATATTTCTTTCAATCCACATTTTGGGGTAAAATGCTGGGAAGAAGTAGTGGAATCTGGAAAGTCTCAAAGCAGTTTGAGCTGAGTTACAGGTGTCTTTTATAGGATTCCCCTGGCCATAAGTGGGGAAGGAGCAATTAAAGGTGCAGGGCCAGTGCGGACAAATGCTCGATAAATGAAAGAAGGAATGGTCCTGGCCCTTTCAGGGACCCATGCCAATCTCCAGAAAGTCACCCCTTCTATCTGACCTCCATCTCTACCACAGGAGTGATACATAGAAAGAAAGTTGGGCTGCCTTACCTTAATCTATTGCTTCCCAGCAGTGAAAGTAGGCCTCCCAAGTGGCTGCCAAGGTTGTAGGAGCAAAAATGTGCTTCACGCTTAACTGGGAAAGAAGCACCTCCTTGAGTTATGTGTCATTAGCGGATCCTAATGTCATTAGGTACAAGAATCAAAATTTGCACAGAAATCATTGCAGCGAATTGTTTCTTCCCCATGCTGGTATTGATTTCCCAGCACCGTTAGCTGCTTAATGCTACTGCTTTTAATTGATTACTCAAGGGGAGTCCCTCAATAGCAGGATTCTTCAACGGAGATGCTAGGACATTCATTCAATGTGATTCGACCACCCCAATTGACTCTGGAGACCTCTGCCTTTCTATAGCACAATCAGAGCAGTCCCCCACAGCTTAATAAATACTGTGGCCCTTTCAAATGCAATACTCAGGCTACAGCCCACTTAAAAAGATGAATCTGTCCAGTTGTGTTTACCTGCTAAAAATCAGTGATCAAGTCATTCGTTTGTAACTACACCCAAATTTGGGTATCTGAGGCTTATGTTAAAACCTCATCTTGTTTCCACCTCTGTCTGTGAAAACTCTAAGATGCCTGAATTCACCCTCGTGCACCTTAGTAAGTAGTTGAGTGACCCTAGCTAGACTCTCCCTTGGTTAACCAGGGGTATTGGAGTGTTCAGTATTTGCTACTGAGGACTGAAGAAGCTGAGAAGTGTTGGAGTGAAAGCATTCTAAGGCAAGGACAGCTCAGGGAGCGCTTCAATACCTACTAATGCACCCAACCCCCAGCGGAGGCTTCTTGTCTTCTGATTCACTTTTCTCTTAAATGTTGGCCTCAGGAAAAAGGCTTTGGTTCATCAAGTCAATCCAACTGACCAAATATAGAGTGCCTTGGTGGGGTTGCTATAAATGTCAACTCACAAATTCAGGCTCACGAGAATTTTTTTCTTATAACTTAGTCTATTTTGAGCTCCCATTCCTCCAGGTAATATAAAACTTAATCTCAGTCCATTCAAGCTATCCCCACAATCTCTGAGGCTGTGGCTAAGACAAGGAGAAAGTATTTGATCTTTAGTTTTCTGCTGTCCACGCTGGAAACCACTGACAGGTACACTGTCATGTATGGCCTTAACTGTCTCTGCACATGTGTTGCAGGGCTATTCAAATTCCACCCAGGCCTCAATTACAGTTGGACTCACATCACTGCCATGCCTCCTTAACCTTGAGTTGAAGTTTTCTCAGGTCTTGAGGACCCTCATGGCCATCCAGAAGACACTTTGTTCTCCCCATACCTCACCTGAGTCCAGGGAATGATAAGGCTGCCTCAAGCCCTGTCCCTGCGATAACACCTGCAGCCAGCTCTACTCCACTGCTCTGGAGCCAGGCCGGGCTCAAGGGAACACTTCAGGCTTGTTGCCTCTAAGTGGGGAGAGGCCAGCAGTCCAATCTGCTCAGTTTTCTCCATCCCTCTCCCCTTTGTCTTCAACTTGGGTCTTGCCCCACAGGGCAGGTTACAGCACGTTTGTTAACAAGGAGTTTTGTTCTAACTCACTCCTCTCACATCCCATGAAATTTTCATCTAGTCTGGGGAGAAAGAAAAAACTTGCTCAGATTGACCCTGTATCCTTTCAAATCTAGTACATATGTCATGAAGTGTATGACCTGGGCTCTTTAGGGCTTAGGATTTTGAAGCTCAAAAGTCCTGGTTCCTGAAACTCTAAATAGGCTTTTAAAACTCCAAGGCTGAGAATTAACTTTTTAGTTTTCTGCTTTTCTACTATAATAACCTTTCTCTTAGGTGATGAAATTTCTTTGCTGAATATGGGAAGGGCTAGGTGTAAAGACACACACACACACACACACACACACACACACATGTAGGGGATAATCTATTAAAATATTATCCCAACATGCTACTGTATACTTAAGGCTGTGGTAGAAACTAGGGGAGACAAGAAAAGACACAGTCTATGTGCTAAAGAGAATAAAGTTTCATTACAGAGACAATGATTTATATATCTGAGATACTCAAAAGATGCATTGTCACATATAATCCAGGGGTAGTTTGAATGATACTCAAAATGCTATAAAGAAGCCAAATAAGAGAGCTATCAAGATGAACCATAGGGGTCAGAGACAGTTCCATGGAAATGATTGACCTGAAAGGAAGAAGGTAGGAGGAGGTAATAAATGAATAATTTAATCTCGAAAACTTTTCTCCAGGCAAGTGTCATGGCCCTTATATTAGGCTTTTTATGGTGTTTTTTCACTGCTCTCCCACAGGTTTGACAAAAAAGCCTATTTCTGCCTTTCAAAAACTAATGTGCCCTAGAGCTTAATTCACTTATTATTCAACATGTACTTATTAAACACCTACAGTATGCTGAGCCCCATGCTAGGTACCATTAGGGCTATTTGCATAGAAGGGAATCACCTGGATCTCCTACCAAGAGGGAACCATATAATGGGCAGTGTAGGGCAGAGCAGCGGTTCTCACACTGGAGCGTGCCTCAGAGTCACCTGGAGGACTTGGTAAAAGATTGCTAGGCCTCACCTTCAGACTTTCTGATTCAGTAAGCCTTTCACAGTGCCTGAGAATTTGCATTTTCAATGAGATCCCAAGTGATGCTGATGCAGATGGTCTGGTAGAAATGACTGGCATGATGGTTAAGAACCCAGAGGACTTATAGTCAACCAGAACTGGGTTTGAATCCCAGCTCTGGCACTTAGGGGCTGTGCAACTCTGAGTACGTTATTTAGCTGCTCTGAGCCTCAAGTTTTTTTATCTGTAACACTTGATTCAACAAGATTCAGCAAACAGATTTTGAGATATGTGTCTTAAGGTACAGGAGAAATAGCAGTAAGCAAGATAGACATAGACCCTGTGGGGTGACAACCATTCAACACGATCACAAAATGTACTATGTAATTACTATTGTGATTAGGTCTGTAAAGCAAGAGGGTGGTATGCTATGGAAAACAGGGAAAGCTAATCCAGGCTGAATGGTCAGGGAAGACATCACTGAAGCTGGCTGGTACTTGAACTATAAGTAAAAGAGCCCTTGTCCATTAGTAGGGTCAGTAGGGTAGGGCTGCTACAATTTGTAGCTGCTGGATGGACAAGGTATGATAGGGAGATGGGGCAAAAAGGAGCATGGGTTATAAAAGGGGTGGACGAAGCTGGTGGTAGTGGGTGGGGCTAGAGGGTGTAGCCAGTGGATGAGGGTATGGTGGTGGACATGACAATGGGGAATTGTGGTGGGGTGATGAGGATATTGGGGTGTAAAGCCTGGTGGAAGTGGTGCATGGAAGGCTGTGGACTTGCTCACAGTAAGCAAAGTTGGTGGCTATGCCTTGTAAGTGATGGTGATGAGTAGCATCGTTATGAAGACTAAGGGAGCATTCCTTTAGGTAAATGACTCAGAGAAGGTAGTGACTTTTAAGTTGAGACTGGAAGGTTGAAGAGAGAGGTGAGGTATACTCCAAGCGGAAGCAATTGCACATGCAACAGCTCTGAGACAGTAGGGAGCTGAGGGGCCTATAGAGACTCAGTGCAGCTAGAGGGGCACAAGTAAAAGAGAAAATGGTGGAAGAGGGGGCTAAAGACGTGGGTAGGAGCCAAACCATGAGAGCCTTGTAGAGGTTGGTGAAGAGTCTAGTCTTCTTCCTAAGAGTGATTACAAGTGGTAAGATCAGTTTGACATGTTCAAATGCTCACTCTGGCTATATTGTGGATAACAGGCTGGGGGTGGATGGCTCCAGTCAGGAGTTTGGAGAAGACTGAAATAATCTAGCAACTCAGCACCAAGTCACATTTTTCTACTGACAGTATACAGGTACCTCCATAAGCAGAGCTCTTCCATGTCTTCCTCCCGTGATTCCTTGCCTGGTATCCCAGTTGTGGGACTACATCTCCTACACAAAAACCTGTTTCCCAGTCTGAATCTTGATCTGAATCCCTAGTACCCACTACCATAATCCCTTGATAGTTAACCACCAGCTAATCTGGACTCTGCCAATTGCCAGCTACTTGGATGACCATTGTCAACTCCTCACTTCTGCTTAGCCAATAACTGGTTCTTGGTTTGCGTTGTGGATACTTACACTCACATCTTACCTGCTCTTAGACCTCCATGGTATCATTTGATTCTGAACCTACCCTGATTGGATTCCAACTATCATGTACTCAAGCCTATAATAACTAAATTATGAAACACCAAAATTACGTTCTTGTCCCAGTCCCAGCCTTCCCCCGACCCACTAAACCCTCATGAATTCCCAAGTCTTATCTATTCCAATCTGGCCTGTTCCACCACCACTCAAGCTGTGGTTCTACTAGCAGGTATTGTTGAAGTGTTAGCCATTGAAGAATTAACATAGCCTGGGATTCAGACCACATCAGGTCTTGCTGTCTGAGAATTGGATGTGGGCTGTTTGAGATACTTGGACTCTTGTGATTATACAACTTAAGCCTGGTAAATAAGTCAGAGCTGCTCCTTTACAATACCTCAGCTCCCTAGTCCAGTTCCTGGGAAGTCAGCTTTCATATGTGAATGGATTTTCCTGAGGCCTCTTGGAAGTTTAACAAGGAAATCTCTTATATATCCTAGACTACAGGCATCACTTGGGTGACATCGTGGCATTCACTCTCAGGCATTCGCCTTGGGAAACAAGAAATCTCTCTATCCTGGGTTGCTAGTAGAGCATATTAACTGTATAGGTCAGATATGCATCTCTGAATGTGTGTGTTAAGGCCCAACTGACTGGGTCCCTACTCCTCACATTCAAGTCATCAAACTGAAAGTGAAGATGGCAGGGAGGTGGGGGGATGGAGAGGTGAAGCTACTAATGGGTTCAAAGTCCCTCAGTTTTCTGGACTTGCATTAGAGTTCTCTGGGAATGAGATCAGAGGAAGGGAAGGCAGGTGACCATGTGTGATGGTTGCAGACACAGAAAGCAGGTTTTTGGATTCAAGATCCTTCATCTGTAAACCTGCTACCTCTTATTATAAACACCAAAATACCTTGGTGGTTGGGGGGTGCAGTGGGGGGGGAGAATTCTCCCTCAGAAAGAGTCATCTCACAAGGAATCTGGGAGGTCTCCTGATCAGGGCCCGATGGTGGGTTTGGTGCCAGGGGGCTGGTGGCAAAGGGTTTATAGGTTAGAGCAAAGAATTCCTGGGAGCCGGAAACTCAAGGCTCTAAGAATAGAAAAGTATCTGACAGGCCCAGACCAAAGAGTTGAAGTCAGAGGACGCTAGGAGTCCAAAATAGGTAGTAGAGGTGGCAGGATATCAGAGTACCAGAAAGAGAACCAACCCAACAGGGGCAGACCAAAAAGCAGTCAGTCCCAAAGTCAGGGAGTTTGTAGGACTCAGCAAGCACAGGAAGTTCTTTATTCCTTTAAGCTTATGGGGAGCTCTATGGAACAGGCTTGAAGCTGGATTAGTCACAAAGATGATGCTCACAGGGACTTCCCTGGCAGTCTAGTGGTTAAGGCTCCATGCTTCCAGGGGGCACGGGTTTGATCCCTGGTTGGGGAAATAAGATCCCACATGCGATGTGGCAATAAATAAATTAGTAAGTAAGTAAGTAAGATGCTGCTCACAACCAGTGAGTTTTTCACTGGTTGGCCCCAGGATATAATAAATTCCATAATAAATGGAATTTAGTTTTTAGGTTCTCTCTCTTCTCTTTTGGCACCCTCTCATCCCAGTCATCACTCTCTGTATCCAGCTACACAGATCCCACTTGTCAAGTCTAATCTCATGATGCCCCAGGGCCCAGAAATCCCTGCATCCTGGGTCCCCTTCCATGCTCTCTGCCAGCCAGCCAGAAGAAGGCATAACAGACTACTGAATGTTGCCTAACACATTTTTCCTTTGTATTTTAGTGGAAACTTTTAGCAATTGTGTCCTTCAGTGATAGCTCCCAAAAGAATAGTTCTAATACTGTGAATTTCTGGCTCTCTGGCATGTCTGGGAGAATTTGGAGGGCTGGCTTGAAACAACACAAATTTATTCTCTTATGGTTCTGGAGGTCAGAAGTCTGAAGTGGGTCTCAATGAGCTAAAGTCACAGTGCAGACAGGGTTTCCAGGTTCCTTCTGGAGGCTCTGAAGGGGAAATCCATTTATTTGCCTTAGTCAGCTTCTAGTAGCTAACTGCCTGTATCCCTTGGCTTTTGGCCCATTCCTCCATCTTCAAAGTACATCACTCCAGTCTCAGCTTCTATCATCACATCACCTTTTCCTCTGCCTCTTGTCTCCTCCTGAGCCCCTTTTATTATGATCCATGTGATTACATTGGAACCACCCAGATAATCCAGAATAATCTTCCCATATCAAGCTCCTTAACTCAATTGCATCTGCAAAGGCCCTTTTGCATATAAGGTTGCATATTCACAGTTTCCAGGGATTAGGATGTGGAAACATTTAGGGTACCATTACTCATCCTACCACAGGGAACATTTCAAATTGTACCATGGTTCAAACTTTTTCTATGTCTGCACATAGTTTATAGATTAGAGATTTTAAAGAAATGTGAAATAACTCAGTGTTACCTTTACTCAATGATCATCATCTTCCAAAGGCTGTATGTGGATGGAAGGAGGTGATTGGGAGGGGGGCGGTGCATATGACAAAAGTTCTGCAATGAGATATTTGAAATTGGCCTCTTACCTGAGTAACTCCACTGCCAATTAGGACAAGCCTCAGCCTTGTGCTTTCATTTGAAGCCTCAATTCATGACAATTCATTTCAGTGCTTCTGCTGCTTTTCCAATACAATTTGTTCTTGAGCTCAAATGGTGCTCTCAGACTGGTTGGAGATTGAGGGCCAGCTTCCTTCAACTCTGGCCTTGATCGAGGAAATAGGAAGTGGACATTTGGAAAATTTATCTGGGAAGGGAGGGAAATTAAAGCTGAAGGGAATCCAATTGTTTTTCACAAATGTCTAAAGAAATTAGAGCAACGGTGACTCAAAATGACATCCTACTTAGTTTACAAGCTCCCACTTGTTCAGCATTCTCTGGTGCAGGAGATAGCCTGTCCGGGGAGTCTGCACAAGCCTCAGAAGCTGAGGGCAAGGACATAGTGGTGAGCAAGATGGGACACTATCCAGGGCCATCACTTCCAAAAGTTTGCATTCTAGGAATACATATAATAGCTACCAGTGAGTGTGTGCTTCCTATATACTAAGCACTGTGTTAAGCACATTACATGTGTCTTGTCATTTACTTTAACCTTCATAACAACCATGTAAGGTAGTTAATATTACCCCATTTTATAGGTTAGGAACCCAAGGTACAGAGACATTAAGTGACTTGCCTAATGTCAAAAACCTCCTACAAGGCAGAGGTAAAATTTGAGCCCATGTATGTCTGGCTCCAAAGCCCATGCTGTTATCCACTATGCTATTATACCACTCCAAATGGACCCTTGGTTGGGGAATTCTGTGTTAGAGATGTAGAAGTTTATGGTGCCAAATAAGTCATCATACCTGCTCACTAAAACTACTATCCTCAAGGACTTAACTTCCACCATAGGGGCAGCATCAGGGATGATTTCACCAGATTTTTATGAGTTATAATATTTGGGTAACAGGTGAGATGGAGCATCTGAAGCTTTAAAAACCAATTATGTGATCCGATGCTGGCCAGGGCCAAAGATAACATGGTACATGTATTATCGTGCAGGGATAAACCGCCTTCTGGAGAAGAACTGTATCTGAACAGGCTCTTAATTCCAACAAACACCCTCCTTGGAATGATCCTCAGTTTTCTCTTCATATACATTTTTAAAAGCCTATCCAGCCACTCCCTACACACCTTATGAATGGAAGAAGCTCTAGGTCTCACGTCCTCCAAGCTAAAGCTTCCATATAGGGACTTCCCTGGTGGCGCAGTGGTTAAGACTCTCTGCTCCCAATGCAGGGGTCCCAGGTTTGATCCCTGGTCTGGGAACTAGATCCCACATGCATGCCACAACTAAGAGTTCACATGACGCAACTAAGAGCCTATGTGCTGCAACTAAGACCCGGCACAACCAAATAAATAAATAAATCAAATTAAAAAATATATTTATTAAAAAAATGCTTCCATATGTCTCAGAGTGGGGGAGTGGGAGGCACAAACTATTGGGTGTAAAATAGGCTCAAGGATGTACAACACGGGGAATATAGCCTACATCTGGTAATAACCGTAAATGGAAAGTAACCCTTAAAAGAGTATAAAAGGGACTTCTCTGGTGGCACAGTGGTTAAGAATCCGCCTGCCAATGCAGGGGACACAGGTTCGACCCCTGGTCTGGGAAGATCCCACATGCTGTGGAGCAGCTAAGCCCGTGCGCCACGACTACTGAAGGCCACACGCCTAGAGCCCGTGCTCTGCAACAAGAGAAGCCACTGCAATGAGAAGCTTGCGCACTGCAGGAAGAGTAGACCCCGTTCACCACAACTAGAGAAAGCCTGCATGCAGCAATGAAGACCCAACGCAGCCAAAAATAAATAAAATAAAATAAATTTATTTTTAAAAGTATAAATAAAAATTAAATTAAATCAAAAGCTTCTATATGTCATATGTCATATTTTTCCAACCACCCAGACTGGTTCAGAGGTATGAAGGACTTCAAGGGCCTTGGATCTGAGATTTTAAAAAAGAAAAAGAAGGTATGTAGCTACCTAACTCAGAAGAGTTAGAAAAGGTTATACTTTGGAAGACTGATCATAGGAGCCATCTAAGGTTGTGTGGGGCCCTCAGCTTAATGATAGAGGCAGAACATTGTCAAGACTTGCTCACTGGGAGCTGCTCTTATGCCTCAAGCCAGCAGCCACCTCCTTCATTACATATCATCTCAACTCCAGCAGGTTTGGGTCATTCATTCAACAGATCTTTATTAAGGACCAATTATGTGCCCAGCACTGTGCTAGGCACTGTGGGGGAATACAAAGATGTACAAGACACAATCCTGCTCAAGACACTGTATCTATCTTGCTAGTCAGACTCCCCAGCAAGTACAGGAGCCACAGAAAAGTGCAGAAACAGTGATCAAGTTCACTTAACTCTGGGTCATTTTCATTTTTGTCCTATTTTTTCCCTGTACCCTTCACTCCACAACTCCTCTGTCCCTGCTCTCATTCCTTGAACCTCAAACTGCCTTTCCTCTCCCCTCCTCAAATAATGACCCATTTTTTGTACTTCAGTATCTTCCTGTTGCTTCATGAAGATTTACCCCAAACTATCTGATACTTGATACCTTCACCTATTTGCAGGCATCACACTACCCCAATCTTAACACATACACCACTAACACCACCAACAAAAACAATGCAGCCCCTATTTTGAATTTTGAGATCATGCTAATCAAGGAAGTAGCAACCACTTGGTGACGGCATACCCCAATTCAAATAGCAGGAACTATTTCTAGGTGAGAAGGAACAGCCTGAACTTACAGAACTAAAGTTAGAAAATGCCAGATACGCAAAGTTAAAGTTAGAAAAATATAACCATGTCACATCTATAAAGTAGTATCAGTTGTACTCAGGAAGACAATTGAGAGTGTTGCAGTCCTGATAACTGCAAAAGAGAGAGAGAGAGAGAATGCAAAATTTATTATGGGAGTAGAGAGTACATCCTCCAGGCTATAGCCACAAAAAGAGCCCCAAGTCCTAATGTTTTAGTTCTAAATGCACAAAGCCTGTTATATCTCCATATTCCCTTAGAGAAAACTGCAGTTAGACTAATTGAATAATCCAGACTTTTGGAAACAATGGTAAGCCAAATGAAAATGCATATACAGCATTTTTCTTTCTGGTATAATGGGTCATTAATAATAAGATACTTAAAATAACACAAGCAGCAAGTGTATGGCTTTGGGGACTGCACTCACTGGAAGTCAAATCCTCCTCCGGGATTTGCATCAAATGTCAAATGAGCTCCCACTGATGTTGAAGGCAGTGGGCTGGCATAGATATCCTCCCGAGGCTCTTGAATTCTACAAAAACACAGAGACTATATTCTAGTTCTTAAGTAGCCAGAACACGATAATTATTAGCAGCCCAGCACAACAAACTTTCCCTGATATCTTTAGAAATGTGGGACTCAGAATAGCTTTGAAATTGGCCCCTTAGTCAAATGATCTCTAGTTGATTAAGAAATGCCTACGCCTTGCATCTGACGTGCCTGAAAAACAAACAGCTTTTCCCTTTCTCATTAGAGCTTTTCTAGTTTTAGAGGAATCAGTCTATAGTTTTCATCCATAATAAGACACCCAAGCCAAGAAGTTCAATGGTAAAAAGCATGGAGTATTTTAGCTCAGCTGGCATGCATATGGCCAAAGTCAATAAAAAAAAAACACATTGAGCCCCTACTATGAACCCATCCCCATGCCAGCTGCTATAGAGTAGACAGAAAAAGTATTGGCAGAGTGCCTGGACTCAAGTGCTTACCATCTAGTTGGGAGATAAGATTAACATAAAAAACAATTAGCTAAAAGACACAATGTGTTTTCAGTTGGATTGTTCAGAGACTAGGTGCTATGGCATTAAGTAAAGAGGAACATGAATGTGGGCTAGGCTGTTGTCAAGAACTGTGAAGGGTCTGAGATTTTACTCTAATTACAAGCTAGCAAATTCGCCTGCCACACCTTCATGGATACTGGTAGAAAGTATGAGACTCCTGGATTAGAGATGGAGAGTTTATTGCTCATAGCAATAGCAGTAGCAGGCATAGAAGCATTTTTGCATTGTTTCCAAAGTCCCAATTCCCACAGGGCAATGTGAAGAGGGCCAAATGACACCTGCCTATGACGTAGGTTGCATTACAGGAGAAGAACCCTGAGTTTAGGGAACTCGAGTTTATAGAATCTTTTTATAATGGGTAATGGGCAATAAGCATGCCTGCCCTTTGCTCCAGAGGGAGACACTACCTCTCTATTGCAAGGATTCTCCCTCTACAAACATCCTCGAAAAAAATAGTCCAGAACGATGGGCAGGCAGCACCTCACTTGTAAGACATTCAGATACACAAGAGACTCAGTAGTTAGGTGAAGGACTGCGGTGCCATGGATTTGGTAAGAGGTGCAGATCACAGCACAGGTGGCTCATGTAAACCCATGTCCATTACAGAGCACATGTCCTAAAGATGAGGAATATCCTAAAATTGCTAATCAAATCCTAAGAGGTCCTGAGCTGCAAAGGTCTTTGTCCAACATGCTTGTTTTGCAGACATGGAAACTGAGTCCCAGAGAAGTCAAGTGGTCCTAACACCATTGTGATGTACAACTAGCACGTGTCCTAGGTCTGATTAGACAGGTATATTCTGTGCCCACTGAACACTGGCCTACTCTTCATAGTAGGATGCTGGTTGAACACCTCATTAGAAATAAAATTACCACCTGCACCAGGTTTACACTAATGTATTGACATCTACAGCACTCATTAAATGAACCGTAAATCCAATACACTGAAGTCATTTTCCACCGAATCAAGTCCAGCTTCAGTCAAAAGAATTATCATTGTGATATACTTAATGCCTGGCATTTGCAGGGGGTCCCTGACTAGATCATTTTAGACGAAGAGAAAAAAAAAATGGTGGAGTCATAAAATAGTGCTGACTAAATAGGTCACATGCAAGCATACTAACCCAGAACTGGGAGTTTAAGGACAGTAATCAACTCACATTGACTACTTAGTGAAGCCATCTAAGGATTCACAGTTCTTTGTTTACTAATCTGTCTGTACTTCACCACTGACTCCAGATCACAAGGGTCATAAATACTACTGCTTGCTTTTTCTAAGAACCTTTGGCCCTTTTCAGTTTGCATAGCAACAGAGCTGCAAGAAAGGGTGAGGGGGGAATATAAAAACTATCTGCTACTAAAATGGAACCCAAAGTATAGATAGACCTTCTTGTATTTGTGGGGAATAATAATCCCAGGGCAAGAAAGTTAATCAAACTGGAATATACTTTCTGGTTGGGTTACATTAAACCTGACCCAGAAAGTCAGGAGCGAGTATTGAATAAATGAAAAATCTACTTGAGTTTCTGATTTTGTATGCAACTCATGCCACAGAGTTAGAAAATATAGCTCTTTCCAAAATCAGGAGTATACTGGCATATAAAAGCCAAACATGGAATGCAGTTAAGTGTGTCCCTCAGCCCCCAACATCATCTCCCACCTCTAGGCTTCCAATGGCCTAAGGTTGACTGAAAAATCATTGCCATACATTACTGGCTTAAGATGAATTGACTTGTTCTGGCTTCATGAATTACTTGAACAGGAGACTAGTATTGAGATCAAGGGAGATGATAATCTCATTGCACCTGGCAGTCCACACCTGAAGTATTCAGTTGTGGGCACCATATGTAACAAGAAACTTTGAAAATTATAATGTGTCCAGAAAGTATCAACCAATATGATTAGGAGACTGGGATTCTTAGCCTTTGAGGACTAGTTGAGGAACCTAAAGATATTTAGCCAGGAGACGACTTAGTGGGAAGCCATTAGTTGTGTCTTCAGATCTTTGCAGGGTTATTATTTTTAATAAATCAATTGGTCTGGGTGACTCCAGAGAACAAAATGGGGCTATTGACATTGTTGAAAAAGAAAACAGAAGTCAACCCAGTAAAAGAAAGAACTTTCAAACAATTGAAGCTATTTAAAAATGGAATGGGAACCAAATAGGGCAGGATGAATCTTGTGAATAGGAGATTCCATTTGCAGTGTGACCTTCCCCCATAGAGCTTATTACACTCACAGGGTCTGGGAGTTAGGACCTTAAAGCAGCATGCTTCTACTAGACACCAGGACCCTCAACCCTCCAGTTGCAAAGCCTCTGGTGCTTTGAACCAATTAGAATAAGAACAATCTATCTCTGAGCAGAAAGTCCTGATCCTGCAAATAAAACCTTTAGTTTTTTTTTCCTTAGAAACTTCGTATCACAGGACCATAGGCTGTTGGAGGAAAAGGACTTCTAAAACCATCTAAGCTTCCGATTAAGTCCACATTACAGACCCTGTGAACAAAGGATACCCAAGAAAGTTGTAGAAGAAATACCTGTGGACAACTTGACATGTTACATCAACTTATGTTATTTTTCAATCAAAAAATGGGCAGAAAATCTAAATAGACAGTTCTCCAAAGAAGACATACAGATGGCCAAAAAGCACAAGAAAAGATGCTCAACATCACTAATTATCAGAGAAATGCAAATTAAAGCTACAATGAGGTATCACCTCACACAGGTCAGAATGGCCATCATCAAAAAGTCTACAAACAATAAATGCTGGACAGGGTTGGAGAAAAGGGAACCCTCCTACACTGTTGATGGGAATGTAAATTGGTACAGCCACTATGGAGAACAGTATAGAGGTTCCTTAAAAAACTAAAAAATAGAGCTACCATATGATCCAGCAATCCCACTCCTGAGCATATATCTGGAGAAAACCGTAATTCAAAAAGATACATGCACCCCAATGTTCACTGCAGCACTACAATAGCCAAGACATGGAAGCAACCTAAATGTCCATCAACAGAGGATTGAATAAAGAAATTGTGGTACATATATACAATGGGATATTACTCAGCCATAAAAAAGAATGAAATAATGCCATTTGCAGCAACATGGATGGACCTAGAGATTATCATACAAAGTCAGACAGAGAAAGACAAATATTATATGATATCACTCATATGTGGAATCTAAATTTTTAAAAAGATACAAATGGGGACTTCCCTGGTGGTGCAATGGTTAAGAATCCACCTGCAAATGCAGGGGACATGGGTTCGAGCCCTGGTCCGGGAAGATCCCACATATTGTAGAGCAACTAAGCCCATGAGCCACAACTACTGAGCCTGTGCTCTAGAGCCTGCAAGCCACAACTACTGAAGCCCACACACCTAGAGCCCATGCTCTGCAACAAAGAGAAGCCACCGCAATGAGAAGCCTGTGCACCGAAACAAAGAGTAGTCCCTGCTCGCTGCAACTAGAGAAAGCCCGCATGCAGCAACGAAGACCCAACGCAGCCATAAATAAATAAATAAATAAATAAATCTATAACAAAGATACAAATGAACTTATTTACAAAACAGAAGCAGACTTATAGATATCAAAAACAAACTTATGGGTACCAAAGGGGAAACACTGGGGGGAGGGATAAATCAGGAGCTTGGGATGAACACACACACACTACTATATATAAGATAGATGACCAGCAGGGACCTATTGTATAGCACAGGGAACTCTACCCAATATTCTGTGATAACCTATATGAGAATCTAAAATAAGAATGAATATATGTATATGTATAATTGAGTCACTTTGCTGTACACCTGAAACAAACACAACATTGTAAATCAATTATACTCCAATAAAATTAAAATATTTTTTTAAAAAATTTACATTACTCTTGCCCTTAATTATGTACACTCTTAAGTCCCTTTAAAAATAAAAATTCTACTTTGTGCCAAGCTGACAGTGCCAATAGTTTTACTCTTTGCTTCTTCCAACATCTTCTATCAGTTCACTGGAGAGTCGAGCTGAGTTGTAGACCAAATCATAACATCGACTATGTTCTGTAAGCAAGAGCCCCTGATGCCTATATGAATAATGCTCCTTGTAGCTCTGGCTGGGCTGTAGACACTTCTGAATATCTTCCACACCCTTCATCTAGCTCTCTGGCCCAGGCTGTATACTACACGCTTCCCCTCTGCTACACTACAAAGAGCCCAACTGCAGGTATAGTAACTCTAAACTCTGTGTCTATACCAGAAAGAACCAAGGAAGTAGATCTTCTCTCTGTCTTACTACATTTTCCACCCACGTAAATATGCTGAGGTGCGCCTTATTGGCTCAAGACCCATTGCACAGTGAAGAGAGAAATTAGGACATGCATATACCTTCTCTGGCTTTCTTACAGTGCAGACCTAGAGGAGAAGAACGTTCTCCCTTACACTTTCTGTCTGTTCAAGCCTGGCTGTTTATATACTAAAGGAGGAGATTTAGGGAACTTAGAAAAATCCTCTCCCAACAATGTCTATCTTTCAAGCCATATTCCCTGGCATAGAATTCTATTTTGAATGTCAAAAGCTGAAGGTTAATGTTTTCTTTCATATTTTATTCTCAATCTTTTTTCCTAAGCAGTCGATGTATGTCTTGGGCTGAGAAAAATATCACGTACCCCAAAATGCAAATAAGAAAAACACATTTATATTTTTTCAAACTATTTCCTCCATGACATGTATGATCATTTATTCAGTACTATTCATGGTATATGCATTTTATATATACTATAACACTGTCTAAGTCAGGATTCTTTCAGAAGCATGTGAGAGAAATCCCATTCAAACTGCTTAAACAACCAACAAGCACCTACTGTGTAGCACAGGGAACTCTGTTCAATATTACGTAGCAAAATAAATGGGAAAAGAATTTGAAAAAGAATAGATACATGTGTATGTATAACTGAGCCACTTTGCTATACACCTGAAACTATCACAACATTGTTAATCACCTATACTCCAATATAAAATTTAAAAAAATTAATAAATAAATAATTTAAAAATGATTTTTAAAAAAAGGGACTTATAAACTGGGAAGTTCAAAAGGTAACCTGCTTCAGGCACAGGTGGATTGAAGAGCTCGTGTACTCTATCTTCTCAACTCTCTTCTGTGTGTTGGGTTCACCCTGTAGACAACTCTCTCCATGTGCAAGGGAAGATGACTTGTGGAATACATTCCTTCCAGAAACCTTTGCTTCTTGTGCTTGTTAGCGGGGATACGGTGCCCTCCTGTGAGTCTCTGCTTCATTGATTGTCTCACCCACCAGAAGGTCTACCCGAGGGCCAGGCGTGTGTCTGATTAATCACTGTAATCCCCAGCTCCCAGTACACGGCCTGGCCCAAAAGGTGAGGAACTAAGACAATACTTGTTAAATAAAGTGATCATTATACAAGGAGAAAACTGTTTTATTGATTCAACAACAATTAGAGGATAGTCCCTGCCCTCCAGGAGCTCAATGTCTACTTCGGAATGTTTCATATCCCCCTTTCTAAGATCCTGGAAATCAGTGGCTAGGTTTTAGTCATCTCTGTATCCCCATCACCTAGCATAATTCTTGGCACACCCAGTGCTTCTTAAACTTGCCCATTTAACTATCCCTAATGGTAGAGTAGAGTAGATACCTATTCCTGAAGGAATATAGGGGCTTAGCTTGAAGTACCCTTCACAAGCAGAATTTTCTTTGAAGTCTTGTGTTCTACCTTAAAAATTCATATAAATATTATACTACATTCCACAACACAGCCACTTATATTTTTTAATGTTTTAAATTACTTAATAGGGAGTAAAAATATGCTCCAGAAAGATGTCCATACAATGCTAACTCAAACACCCATCCAAGTAGGTAAGATGCTCTAAATTCAACTTATCAGGCCCAGTGGAGGGCGTGATGGCAGTTTTCATGAAGGACCTGGTCTTCCCTGAGGCTGACTGGCACAATTAGGAGTGAGGATGAATTGTGCTTGGATTTTTGTCTAAAATGATTTCCCAGAATGTCCCCAAATGTCAAGCTTCATTTGATAAACTAGGCTACATTCCAGAAGCAGGGGAACATAGCTTTCTGTGGGGGAGGAAGAGCAGGGAGTGGGGATGCTATAGGAAGGACTGGCCTAACTGGGGGCATTTTGCTTTGCATCAGTTGGGGAACTCCAGTGGTTCAGTCACTGGCCACATCCAAAAGTATCTGCTCTGACAATAGTGGGCCTGAGTGTGTCACAGGACCATACTTAGGCCAAGGGTGAGGGGACATGGCAAATGAGAAAAGAGCAAAAACAACCTAAAAAGAAAGGGGCATGGGATGGTACTACTTAAAATCATTGTTCTACAGAAAAAAACAAACACAAAAATAGCAGTTGGGATGAATTAGAGAAAAATAAAATGGTTTTCAGGAAGCCAGTACCTATGATTCCAAGGCCAGTTTTGTTATTCTTGTTGTTCTATTTTATGGCCCTAGATTGAGCCCTGATCCAGTCCTTCCCAAGTTCCCAACCCAGGCCGTAGTTAGAGACCTAACCCCAAAAGTCATGTCACAAAGTGAATGGTTGACCACAAATGGGACAGCTAAAATAAGGTGAAAGATGCAGAGTAGAACAGCACTTCTCAAATTTAATGTGCATATCAGTCACCTAAGAATCTTGTTAAAATGCAGATTTTGATTCAGCAGGTCTGGGATGGGGCCCAAGATTCAGCATTTTTAACAAGCACCATGCCTGCTGATCCAAAGGCTACATACTGACTGAGTAGCAAGGGTGTAGATCTAGACCTCTTCCCACTTATGCTCACCTCCTGGGTTCACTCTCAATTTTGATAGTCCCTAGGTGAGCCCTTGAGATTTCAGAGAAAAGGTGCAATTTGAATTTACAGCAATCAAGTTTTACTCCATGTTATCCTTACACATAAGTGCTTTTTATTGAGCACTATGTACTATAAATAATCCTGTCTCCCAGGGCTAAGAAAAATACATCTGGAGCAAAAGAAAGCAGGCGATGGGCAATAAAAACAATAACAATTTGGGCAAAAATGATATCTTAGTTATTAATGCTCTGTGAACCAAGACACTAATACAAATCTAATACAAGTATGGGATAAAAGGAATAAAATGTATGTTATCTACTATTTTGTAAGTACTCTCACACAAACATTGACAGAGACAGCTCAGGTAATACAACAACCAAGGCTGGTAAGGGGAAAGACTAAGCATGCTGCTGAGCACATCGTAACTCTTCAATAAACAGTAACCTTTCAATAAATCTTTAAACTGACAAAGACAGATTTCAGAAAGGCAAGACTGGTTTTGGCAGGAGCAGGGATACATGATGGAAACTAGAAAACCTTGGAAATGCAGAGGAAGACAGCCAGGGTTCTTCAGAGAAACTGAACTGATATATACAATATTATATGTAAAAGATATTTACTTAAAGCAATTGACTCACATAATTCTAAGGGCTGTCAAGTCCAATATCTGTAGGCCAGTCTGGAAACTACAATATCTGTAGTTTCCAGACTGGAAACTCAGGCAGGAGGTGATGCTGCAGTCTCGAGGCTGAATTTCTTCTTCTCCAGGAAACTCTGGTGTTTGCTCTTAAAGCCTTCAACTAATTAGAAGGCTCCCACACACATTATCAAGCATAGTCTATTTTACTTAAAGCCAATTGATTACACATGTTAACCACACCTACCAAATACTTCACAGCAACATCTACATTAGTATTTGATTAAATAATTAGGTAATACAGTCTAGCCAAGTTGGCACATAAAATTAACTATCACAGAGACTATTCTAGGTCATTGTTTCTTAGCCCTGGCTTCACATTAGAATCACCTGAGGGTTTTTTCTTTTAAATACTAAAGCCAGACCTTACTCCCAAGAGGTTCCATAATTTTTCATAGCTCACCAGGCGATTCCAATGATCAGTGCAGTCAGGATGGAGAACCACTAATTTAGAGACCAATTCTCCTCATTTCAATGAAGATGCTAAGGCCAAGATGAGAAAGGAAAAGATTTTTCCCAGCATCTCTTAATAATCCGGGTCCAGATCTGGAATTCCTGACTTATAACCCAGTATGTTCACAACACCTACCTCTGTCACCTTCATCCCCTGACTAGGTGAACTTACAAAAGGATTTTCCATAATATTATACCTTGAATTTTGCTTGAAAATAATTTGGTATTAAGATTGGAAAGAGTAGGTAGGGTGGTATAGATAAAACAAGAGTGACCATGAGGTGATTATTGTTGGAGGCAGGTAATGTGTACCTGAGGGTCTGGTACTGTTCCCTTTACTTTTGTATTACTCTGAAATTGTTATTAATACTTTTTAAAGTCAAAACCAAAAGGGGAATCCCATACCACTGCCTAACTCTACATTAAGGTATCAGCTGTAATTAACTGGCTTCCACTAGATTTGAAGAAGCCTTCCCTACTTTTCAAGTCTATACCTGGAAGCATAGGATAATAGTCTGTCAGTCATGGTCACTTCCTTGTAGCTGTAATGAGTATTCATTCCTGGAATATAACCTGTCTTTAAGATATTAAATAACCAAACAAGACAAAAATTTATTTCATGTTACTAACAAATGGGAAGAAGGTGCCTATTAAATAGCCATAAATGTTGGAAAGAAAGCTGTATAAAACAGGCTTGACCTTAGTGAGTTGCAAAGCACTAGACTGAGGTGCCCATATTAACCATGGAAAGATTATTCTGCTGTTGTTGCATGAATTATTCTATAGATGTCACTTAGGCCAAGTTGGTTGATAGTGTTGTTTCAAGCCTTATGTAACCTTGCTGATTTTCTGCCTAGTTCTTCTATTCATTATTAAAAGTAGAGTATTGAAGTCTCCAAAAATTACCATCAAATTGTCTATTTCTCACTTTAATTCTGTCAGTTTTTGCTAGATGTATTTTGGAACTCTATTTTTAGGTACATATATGTTTATAATTGTTTGTCTTCCTGATGGATTGACCCTATTATCATTGTAACATGCCCCTCCATCTCTAGTAAATTTTTTTGTTTTAAACTCTATTTGTCTAATATTAGTAAAGCCATCCCAGCTCTGTTATGATTGCTGTTTGAGTAGTATTAATTTTCCCATTATTTTACTTTGAACTTATTTGTATAATTGAATCTAAAGTGTACCTCTTGAAGACAGCATATGGTTGGATCTTGTTTATTCTTAATCCAATTTAACAATCCCTGCCTTTTTGTTGAAGTGTTTAATCCATTTATATTTACTATAATCACTTACAGGGTAGGATTCATGTCTGTCATTTTGCTATTTATTTTCTATATATCATATCTCTTTTGTCCTTCTGTTACTCCCTTATTGTCCTCTGTCTTAAGGAATATTTTCTTTTTTTATCAGAAAACTGATATTGATATGTTAGAATTTTATTTAGACTTTTTGGATACTTTTTTTTAAACATCTTTATTGGAGTATAATTGCTTTACAATGGTGTGTTAGTTCCTGCTTTATAACAAAGTGAATCAGCTATACATATACATATATCCCCATATCTCCTCCCTCTTGTGTCTCCCTCCCACCCTCCCTATTCCACCCCTCTAGGTGGTCACAAAGCACTGAGCTGATCTGCCTGTGCTATGCAGCTGCTTCCCACTACCTATCTAGTTTACATTTAGTACTATATATAAGTTCATGCCACTGTCTCACTTCATCCCAGCTTACCCTTCCCCCTCCCCATGTCCTCAAGATAAGTGAATATTTTCTAATATACCATTTTGATTTCCTTTAATGATTTGATTTTTAACTATATTTTTGAGTTATTTTATTAGTGGTTGTTCTAGGATTTACAACATACATCTTAACATAGCAAAATCTACTTACAGATCTTTACTAAGTTAATTCTAGTAAAATATATAAACTTTGCTCCAATATAGCTCCCTTCTTCTCCACTTTTGTGCCATTACTGTTATATATTGTACATCTATACATGTTATGAACACAAAAAATATAGTGTAATAACTATTGTTGTATAAATTTTTGGTTTTTTAAGAATTTAAGAGAATAAAGAAGAAAAATACAGAGCCTTTTATATTAACCTTCATATTTACCATTTCTGGCACTCTTCATTTCTTCCTATAGAATTGAGTTATACTCTGGTGTCATTCCCCTGCCTCAAAATAGATCTGTTCCCTCTCCCCTGCTTTGTGCTATTATTGTTATATATGTTGCATCTTTATATGTTATAATTCAAACAATACTATTTTATAATTAGTATTTTATGCAATTATCTTTTAAATCAGTTAAGAGAAAAAAGAGAATATATATTTTTTATACTTACATACTTTGTTTCTTTGCATGTATTTGAGTTAACTTTTGGTGTCACTTCCTTTCGACCTGAAGAATTTCCTTTAATATTTCTTGTAAAGCAGGTTTTCTAGCAACAAAGTCTTTTGGTTTTGTTTATATGGGAATTTCTTTATTCTTCCTTCATTTATGAAGGACACAAATTTTTCCACTCTTATGAGGAGAGCAGCACTGCTAGAGAGGACAGACTCCACCAAAGCATTGCAGGAAGAAAGGAGGAGGGAATATAAGGCTCTTGGATACACAGTTAGCACTTGATAATAATTGGAGAAAGGAGGAGGAGAGGAAGGAGCAAGAGAAGCAAGACCTAAAGGGAAACATAGAGTTACTGATTATAAATTATATTCCAAAATTAAAGTAGTAATAATATTCCCTATGTGTACAACCTTTCCCAATTTTCAAAATTCTTTCATTTCCATTTTCTGTTTCTTTTTCTCAAACATCCTGTGAGTTAGCCATGACAAGAATTCTTATCCCTGGTCTCTTACACTACTCACAATTTTGTTATCAGTTCTCTCTATATATTTATGGAGCCAGACTTCCTGGGTTTAAATCTCTCCTCAGCCACTTACTGGCTGTGTGGCCTTGGGCAAGTTACTTAGCTTCTCTGTGCCTTAGTTTCTTTACCTGAAGAAATGATATGATAGTAGTACCTACTATATAAGATTTCTCTGAGTATGAAATGAGTTAATATTTTTAGAGTGTTTGGAAGAGGGCCTGGCACCTAGTATCTACTATATATGTTTGTTAAACACGTAAATTGCCAGCTGGGAAACTTCCTAGCTGTGTGACCTTAGGTGTCAATGTCTTCATCTGGAATATAGGGATGACAGTACCTGCAAAATTGTGGTTAAATTTACTCTTATACATTTGCGGTGAGAGTGTTAGCCTTTTGGAAAACAATTTGTCTCTATGTATAAAATCTTTAATTTTTAAAATCGAACAACTAAAATTAAATAAATTTCTACAGCTCTAGAAGTAATCTGAAATATGGTGGTAGAGGGGTATTTTTCCCATGATTAGTCATTGTGAAAGAATTTATAATAACAGAAATATGGAAGCAACAATAGAGGAACTGTTAAATAAATTATTGTACATTCACTTGATAGAATATTTTGCAACCATTAAAAATGATAGTAATAAAGTGCTACTATAATATGGAAAAAATGCTTACACTATAGCCAGATAATAAGTTATATGCATAGTATTATTCTAATTATGTTAGAAAATGATATTCCTGTTTTTTAAAATATTACCAAAATTGTAAAAGTGATTGTTTGAGATGACCAAACTAAATTTTTCTTCTATTCTAATTTCCAAACTGTCTTTTATTTATTTATTTAAAAAACTTCTTCTTTTTTTTTTTTTTTTTTTTTGGCTGCATTGGGTCTTCGTTGCTGCTTTCTCCAGTTGCGGCGAGCGGGGGCTATTCTTCATTGTGGTGCACGGGCTTCTTATTGTGGTGGCTTCTCTTGTAGCGGAGCACGGGCTCTAAGCGCACAGGCTTCAGTAGTTGTGGCATGTGGGCTTCAGTAGCTGTGGCGCATGGGCTTAGTTGCTCTGCGGCATGTGGGATCTTCCTGGACCAGGGATTGAGCCCATGTCCCCTGCATTGGCAGGCAGATTCTTAACCACTGTGCCACCAGGGAAGTCCCTCTTTTATTTTTTTTTTAATGTAGGTTTAAATCATACTAATCTCTGTCCTGTCTACATAACAGGCTTAATGTGAGGATTGAATGAGACACTGACATGTATGAAATTGCTTTGTAAACTCTCACATAACAATCTTATGTAAGGTGTTATTATTTCATAGAGAGTTATGTGCAATCTGAACAGGTCCACAGCTGCACTAAATGGCACTTCTGGGCAGTGCTTCCCACATTTTCACATCAGGACACACATAGAAAATGAAACTGTTTGTCAGCATACTGAGGAAAATGGACCAGGCTCCTTGCAGCCAGAGCAAGTGGTCAGGCTTCTGACCACTCCAGGCCTTGCCCCACCTGAGGGTGAGAGCACCAGTATCTCTGCATACCAAATGGAAATCTCTGCGCTATTGGCCTTACACTTGCTTTAAAAGAGGCCAAGAAATATAGAGTCCAAAGATCCAACACTTTATGATCTTGGACATTTCACTTCACCTCTCATTTACAAATGGTGATAGCAATATTCCTTTCCTTCCCAGCCTAAGAGGTTAGTGAGTTATCAAGGGAGATGATGGATGTGAAAGTACTTTGTTTGGAAATTAAAAAGATGAGGCCATGCAGTGGACACTATTATTCTTTCACATTTAAACCCTAGGGAGGGGGACTTCCCTGGTGGTCCAGTGGGTAAGACTCCACACTCCCATTGCAGGGGGGGGGGGCAAGCTCAATCCCTGGTCAGGGAACTAGATCCCACATGCCGCAACTAAGACCTGGTGCATCCAAATAAATAAATATTTTTTTTAATAAATAAAATAAACCCCAGGGAGGGGCTTCAACACTAGGGAGACTAGAAGCCAGTGTAGTTTTAAACGATACACATATGCTGCTCATTTACTCTGCGAATGCTCCCTGTTTGCAAAACACTGTGCTAGGTGCTGAGAATCCAAATTTCCCATTCTCCTAAGAAAAAACTGATTTGTTCTTTGGCCATAGCAACTAGTAACCCTTAGAGCCAGTTTTACACCCATTTCTTTTGTCAGTGACATTTGGTGCTAGTAGTCATCCTTCTGAAAGCCAACCGATCAGTGGTAAACCCATGCCTGGGAAAGTCAGCCAGTCCACAGCAGATACACTCCAGTCACCATGTTGCTATAGCTAAAGATGGTAAGTTCTTAAGCACTTCTGCTTCTGAAGCTCACCAATCCCCAAATTCCGTGCTTTCCAAAACCCTATATAAGGTAAACTCTCTGCTTTTCTTAGAGCATCTACACCTTACAAGTGAAGCTCTCCCTTACTTAAGCAAACAATAAACTTAGCTTTTGTTTTCAGCCATTGAGTAGTAGCCTTCAACAGTACTAAAAGTACTAAAAGATGTTGTATAAGTGAGCCAAAGATGTTCTCTATATATTAGCCCTATGATGTTGACTTCTTCATAGCAGGCTGGGATCTGTTGGTTCAAAAGCCAATAGGTGCAGGGGAGGGGAGATAAATTAGGAGTTTGGGATTAACACATACACACTACTATATATAAAATGGACAACCAACAAGGACCTACTGTAGAGCACAGGGAACTATAGTCAATATTCTGTAATAACCTATAAGGGAAAAGAATCTGAAAAGAAAAAAAAAAAAAAATATATATATATATATAACTGAATCACTTTGCTATACACCATATTGTAAATCAACTATACTTCAATTTTAAAAAAGCCAATAGGCAACAAACTCAAATTTTTACACATCCAACTGTTTCAAATATAGCCCAACTAGGCAGATATTTGGCCATTTAGAGCCTCCCTGCTTTGCATACCTTGCAAAACCACACCTAACATCTGCTAGCCACAGGTGAAATAAACCCTGTGGCTATAAAAGATGGCAAGCCACGGCTGCCCTTCAGAGCTCTCTGACCCAGAGGCTTCCCATCACGCTGCTGAGCAACATCACCTAGATGGGTAAACTCCCTCTCCAATTGCCCTCTTCCCTGGAAGTTCCTTGCCCTCCTGCCTTTCTGAGTGGTGGCCCTTGTACCATAGCCTAGGGAAGATCTAATGCTGTGAGGGACACTCCCCCACCTCCACCATGCAAACCTGTCAAACTGGCACCCAAAGCAATCTTACTGTGTATTACTGCCACCTTGTGGTCGTACTGTTTTCCTTAATCAGCCCAGACATGCCCTCAAGCTCACTACAAGGAGAAATTAGGCTGGCTTGGCTTTCTGCGCTCCAGGAGTTCTCAGGTTGATGGGGGAGTTATGACAAATCCATTTAGATCAGTGGCTAGTTGATGGATATAAACTACTTGTGATCAGATTTGGGAGGGGGGAAGAGGTCATCAAGGGCAGGAGTGTGTCAGGACTAGCTTCCTGGAAGAGGTGGAAATGGAATTGGGTAGTGAGGCGACTAGGCAGAGAAAAGGTTCTAGAAAACAAAAGATGAAATCAAGAGAAAACAGGTCAAACCACTCATCAGTGGAGTGATGTTTTCAAATTCTAAATCTTGCTGAAAGACCTAATTGAACTAGATTCCCTGACATAGGTCAAATACTAAAAGCTAGCTTCTACCAGGTGGATCTGCATCTAAGTAGTGTGTCAAAGGTTATTTCCCCTCCAATGGTGCTAGAGTAAAAATGCTGCACATGAAAATGATCACAGGCTAAGTAATGTGTGGATCACAATACAGAACAGCTTTATGATCCACCTGTCTTCCTGGGTCTAAGTAACCCCGGAGAGAAATAAACTTTATAAACACAGAGGAAAGATTACATCCGACCACGGCTTTTCAAACACAAAAGAAATGCTCATAAATATTCTTTGATTTCACTGGTAACAGCAGGTGCTTGCAGGAAAATAAAACTGTCCTTCTCCTGCTGTCCCCAGTCTTCCAAAGGCATCCCACTGTCCTGATCAGGTTATCCTCCTTGAAACAAAGTAACTTTTAATAAAGTGGGTCGCTGGCAGGGAGCACCTGATATGATCACACACCTGTTATAATAGGGTTTAATTCTGCTTCAGATGTGCTAGTTTTAATAAAAAAGGATTGAGCAAATCAAAAATAAATTACATTGAAAGGTCAGGCTTATTGCTTGTACAGTTATGTTAACTTCCCCACCAATACTTTTAGAAACTGTATTTATGAGACCTTTTGATTTGGGAAAGAGAGGTATAAAATACATCTACAATTTCCCCATTATTTGCAGCAGTATTTAATTTTCAAGTGTCAGTTCCAAACACTTAAGTATGGCATTCTTTAACAGGAGTAAATCTAAAAAGTATGAATTGTTTACAGAATGCTATTATTCAATATATTAATAAAACAAGCTTTCCTATCCAGTGGAAAGTTAGAAAAATCCTTCCAGAGTTTATGCAGCATGCTAATTCACTTGAATGCATGTGGAGCATTTATTAAGAATGTGTTGGCTCTTAATATGAGTGAATATATTCCTCTGACATAGCATCTCCTCTGCCAGAGGGAAGCCTGCTTGATTTACTAACTAGGGATGATGGAGCAATGATCCACCCAAGATTATTTTCCTGATCTTTCTAATGGGACATTCAAGTAGATATAGTGAGTTTGTTTCTTTGCTCAGCTACAATTTAGCTAGAAGTATTTCCATATGCAATTCCAAATGTCCTTCCCTGTTCCTAGGTTGGTTTTATGATCCATCCATCAAACATAACAGAATGTTGAAGGGGACTCCTATTGCCCCAGAATTGGTGACTATGGTCCAAAACTGAAGATAAGTAATAAATAATAATAATAACAACAAACTTGCATGACATTTATTATGTACCAGGCACTGTACTAAGCAGTTTACAAACCTTAATCCAATTAGTCCTCGCAATAACTCTATGATATATATTATTATTATCTTACTATTATCCCCATTTTAGAGATGAGGAAACTGAGGCACAGAAAATGTAAGTGAACTGCCCAGGAACACACAGTTTGTAAGTAGAGAATTCAGGATTTGAACTCAGGCGCTCTAGCTCCAGACTTAAAGTGTCTTGTAGCCTAGATACTCTCATAGTCTAAAGAGAGCCACCAACAAATGAGACCAGATATTTTCCCCAGGGCTTACTGGACATACTATCAACTACTATCCTCTATGACTCTCCACCTCCAGTCTAGTCCCCTGAGACCTGGAGGAAGGGAGCGAGCAACTTATTAGAGTTTTCAGCCTGGTGGAAAAGAAAAGGTTTTTCTCTTCCCACCACCAAAGGCAAGTGAAGTAGGGGATGGACCCCAAGAGAAGCTTTCATAGATTTGAGGAGAACCTGTAAGAAGAGGAGACTGGTATCTTCAGACTCGGATCATCCAGTAGACACTGCATACTTACTCTCATACCTTTGGGTCGAACAGTATGGGAATACTTAAGAGAGTGTGATATAGATTCTCTCAAGGCAGAGGGTGTGTGTGAATATTGAGGCTGGCCCTGCTCCTCACCTGGAGATTTCTGAAGGCAGGTGACTTGCTGGAATAGTTCATCCCAGTACGATATGAAAGGATTGTAGTGTAATGTAACTTGGAGGAGAACAGGATGATACTCCCACCCCCAGATCCCTGCTGCCCTTGAAAGTCATAGAAAAGGACCACAGCAGCTGTGTGACTCCACATGAAGGATCGTGGAATAGAAGAGGAGGAGCCTGAGCACTACCCAGACAGCTTCAGGGCCAACAGTCATGGCGACCCAACTAGTGACGAGGTTGGGCGCATGGATTTCTGGGAATGACTGTGAGAGACCAGCTGTCCCTCTCTGAGCGAGTTCGCAGTCACAGAGGATGCATTAGTGGAGCTAGCCACCACTCCCGTGAAAGCCACATATGTTGCCTGTGTTCACAGATGGTAGCCCAGCAGCAGAAGCTACCGGCAAGAGCTAGAAGCATATCTAACCAGGGTGAGGCCAGGGGCATCTCCCTACGCCAACAGACAGCTAAAGTAGAGAGCAAAAGCAAAGGAGCCAAAGGACAAGCAGGAAGGGGAAGAAGAATGGGGGTGAATACCACACCCCTGTACCTACTCCTATCCATCCATCTACACAGAAACAGGGTAAGGCGCAACCTCTGAATCAGATATGAGACTGGAATTTTTAATAGACTAAATTTTACTCACTGATAAGGACCAGAAGGCTATGAATTTAAAAAGGGAACTCAACGGGGTTTCCCTGGTGGCGCAGTGGTTGAGAGTCCGTCTATGACACGGGTTCGTGCCCTGGTCCAGGAGGATCCCACATGCCGCGAAGCGGCTGGGCCCGTGAGCCATGGCTGCTGAGCCTGCGCGTCTGGAGCCTGTGCTCCGCAACGGGAGAGGCCACAAGAGTGAGAGGCCCACGTACCGCAAGAAAAAAAAAAAAAAGGGAACTCAACAAATCAAGGTTAGAATCACCGTTCAGAAAACAAGAAACCTTTACACGTTAATACCCTACTAACTTAATATTCCTTAGTTCCTCTGATGAACCAGTTATATCAGAATTTCATGGTGGGGAGTTGTTGGAAAGCAGATGCCTCTTTAGCAGGCTACTGCACGAGTGCAGAAATTACTCTTCAGGCCCTTCATTTCAAAGATTACAGGTCTATGTAAACATTCTGACCTTCCATGGTTCAGTTGCAGTCTGTCATTCCTGGATTTATGAGCAACAGGTGCTGTCCAGGCCACCAGCCTAGGGGAGGATACAATCACACACAAAGAAACAGGAACAAAATCATCCTTCTCTGGCTCAGTTCCTACTTGCATAATTGGAGGAACTCTAGCCTCATCCACATACTTCCTTTCGGCTCAAGTTAGCTATGGTGAATAGAAGGGGAAGGACCCTTGGGGTGTTTCACAACTTCTGCCTTAGGCCATATTTCCACATAGGTCCTGGAGACCAGGCCCTGACCACTCTTTCCGGAGTCTACCATATGGTCGCTGCCCAAAGAGTCTACTGCCGTTTGCTGTTTCAGCACTGCAACTCCATTATACTGCTAGTGTCATCATCAGCACTGTGGCAGGCCTCTTCTGTACTGGCACTCTTCATCTCATACAGGAATACTACACCAGAATGTGCTGGTACATTCCAGATACCTCATGGGAGTCCTCTCTCCCTCAGACTCTGACATTTGTCCCAAAGGAATGTGCCAGCAGCCTATATGAGTGTCAACCCACCACAATGCCCGTGTTAATCCCTCACTCCCCACACTAAGTTGGTGGACCCTAACTCTCTCTGTTACCGAGGTTAGCTCCTAATAATATTAGATATGTATCGTGCAAGTACCCTGTGCTCAAGCACTGTATCAATACTGGGATAACTGTATTATCACACTCAATCCTCAAAACCGCCCAATTAGGCAATTCCTGGTTGGGATTAGTTCTGCCTGGAAAAAATGGAAATAAAAAGGAAGTAATAATGGCTTAAACAGCATGGCACTTCATTTCCACTCATGTTCAGGGAGGACTGGTTTAATACTTCACTGTGTCAGAGACCTAGATTCCTATTCCATTGCTCCATCTTGTGTGTTGCTCCCATTTCCATTGTCATTTCACAGTACTGGTTGGCTGCTGGGGCCTTAGCCATAATGAGCCCATTCCCTCCAACAGAAAGTGGAACAGGAATGGGAAGGGTTTGCCCTTCCCTTTAAGGACACTTCCTACATGTTGCACATACTGCTTACAATTCATTGGCTAGAACTTAGTCACATGTTCACACCTAACTGCAAGACTGGCTGAGAAAGTCTTCATTCTTGATGACTTCATGACCAGCTAAAGAACTGGAGTTCTACTGTTGATGAAGAAAGGGGAATATATTTGGGGGACGATTAACAATCTCTACCACAGGTAGGTACAAGACTCCCACATATGATTGTGCATTTTGTGGATTTAGAAAAGCTGAAAGATGAGAGATGACATTTAGCCAGTGCCCACTAATGAAACTAGTGTGCCATAGCTCAAGGTTCAGTGAGCCCAGAAGAAGGAGTGCCTTTTGTATTAGGTTAAACCATATGAAATTATCATTTTCGTACATCCAAAATGATGGAGTATCAGCAATTTCATATGGTTCAACCTAATAATATGAACGTACCACTGCTCTGCCTAATGGGGAGGGAGCCCTAATGGCTAAATGTTTAGCAACCAGCTCTCCGGGGACAAAAGCCCTTATTTGTAGTATTTGCTGATTTCCATGATTTAAATATACTCCCACTGTGACCAATCTCAAACCTCCAACTTGACATCACTGAACACAGAGTTGGGAATATATATGCAATAATACAAAATTACATAGTATTTCCACATACAAATATAAGTATATAATCTAAAGAGCATATAGAAGTAAAATGTAGTAAGAGAATTAGGAAGTGATGAGTTTTGCATATTTGTTTTCAATTTAGTTTTTAATTATAAGTTTATATAATTTAATTTTTAACAATGGCTATGTTTAAAAATTGGCTTGCAAAATTTCCTGAGAAGTTAACAATTGGCTCTCGTGAGACAGAATGAGCTGGCTCTAGCACACCCTTGGCTAAAGGTCATAGTCCAATCATCCAGTCATTTGACCCACGTGGAAATTCCTTGCTGCCTTCTGTAAACCAATACCGACCACCCACCCCTCCAGCCTTCCAGATGTGCATGAGTTAAGTGAGTATTTATTGCTTAGCCTACACCCTGAGATCTCTGTCCATATAGCAGCACTTCTTTAACCTATTCTATTTATCTTTTCAGTCTATACTACCCCTTGGGATAATAAAATCTATATGTACTCTCTACTGGGTCAAGTCTACATTTCCTTAGTTTACTTATACTAAAGTAATCTTGTTAGTCCTCTAGCTTCAGAAAGGGTCCCCTACTGATCTTTCTAGGATCCAACAGCTCCATTTTCTCCTTCTCCCCATTCCCCCGACCCCCACCTTCCCAATAACAAAGATCTCTGTTCTGTCATCCATTCCTGCTCTACGTCGAATAAGCCTAATATTTTGTCCTTGTGGTCAAATTTATCCACCTATCCATCCATCTAGGAAATTTATTCCCATATTCCCCTTGGCTAGTCTCACCACCTCATCACAGGACATAGATTAAACTTAAAACTCCATATAAGGTCCTTCATGAGTCTGTATAAATCCCTTTCCAGGGACTTCAAATATTGTCACTCCTTACCTCACTCACATTTCACATTCCAGCAACACTGAAAAGCCTGGAGTTGTTTACACTTTCCCAGGAGTTTCTTGCCTTGTGCTGCTGGTCTTCCCTCCACCTGAAATGCCCTCTCCTCCTCTCCTCACCCCACACAATAATGTTCACTTGTCAAATGCTTGGTCATCTCTCTTCACCTCCTCCATGAAGCAGTCCCTGATACCTCGAGCCACAATTCGTTCATTTCTCTACTGCACAGCTTCTCTACTCTGTACATAACTCTACTGTTGTGTGACACAGAGGGTTGTCAGATTTCACAAATAAAAATACAGGACACCCAGTTAAATTTGAATTTCAGGCAAAAAATGAATAATTTTTAGTATGTCTCGTGTGATATTTGGGACAAATTTATGTTGACAATTATATATTTTTTACCTCAAATTCAAGCTTAACTGGGCATCCTATATTTTCTCTGGCGACTCCAGTGACACCACACTAGTGCTCCTCTCTGGCAGCTTGTCTATGAGTTCATTGAGGGCAAGGATTTCAGCTTGCTCATCTATGTATCCTTAGCACCATGCAGTCCTTAGCACACGGTAAGAGCTTACTAAGTGTATTAGGAACTACATTTGGGTACTGCTTTATACCTTTTTTTTTTTTTTTGTGGTATGCGGGCCTCTCACTGTTGTGGCCTCTCCCATTGCGGAGCACAGGCTCCAGACGCGCAGGCTCAGCGGCCATGGCTCATGGGCCCAGCCGCTCCGCGGCATGTGGGATCTTCCCGGACCGGGGCACGAGCCCGTGTCCCCTGTGTCGGCAGGCGGACTGTCAACCACTGCGCCACCAGGGAAGCCCTGCTTTATACCATTTGAACTAGTTTACGTACATCATTTTATGGAGTCTCACAAAAACCCAGTAAGGTTTTAAAAAACAGATATTATTATCTTCATTATACCAATGATAAAACCGAGGGCCAGAGAGAAGTGACGTACCCAAGACCATGCAGTGCAACCACGACAGAGGCAGAACTGAGACCAGGTCCTCCTGAGTCCCTAGCTCTTTCCACTAAGCCACACCACTGTCTTTCTGTGTGTGGCCACAGATTTTATGCAACTTTGCAATTTTTAGAACTATCTCTAAGCTTTAAAGAAATGATTATACTTGTTTTGGTTTTAAATGATATTATGCCTCTATTGGTATAGCAGTAACTTTCATATAGTTTGAGATGCTTGAAATTGAGCCTAGTGAATTTTTAATTAGGTATCAATCAAATCAAGAGACTGGTTATAAAGCATCATTTTCCAGTAAAGTCAGCAACATGGTAAATGATTTTATTGGTAAACCATGAGCTTTCTTTACATATTTATTATTATTATGTCAATACAGTTTTCCTCTATCTGCGTATGTATAGCAGTTGACAATATCAGTCACATTATTAGCTTGGTTTCCTCTGCTTGGCTAGCTTTTCAGCTGTGGTAAGTGAAGTCTGCATTCCCTGTCTCAGCACTTCCAAAGAAGTGGCAGTTACAGTAAAACTTATATTAACTTGCACCCAAGTAATGAACCCTCTGTTAATTGAAAAATTTCTGCACTTAGCTGTTATGAAAAAAAAAAAAAAGCAATTACATGAGGATGGACTGACAAACTTCTTTTTTCCCCAGAAACGTTTGACAGTAGTCTATTCAGTCCAATTTCCTGTACTATTTCCATCTAGAGTTCCAGATAGTAATGGGCAATTCGCACCTTGGCCCTTACGAAGGGCCCAGCTCTCTAGGTGCCATAGGGTTCAAAAGAGGCAGGAAGAAACTAATGTTTATTCAATACTATGAGCATCTCTGGAAAGATTCTCAAGAAACCGGTGACCGCAGTTGTCTCCTGGGAGGGAAACTGAGTGACAGGGGGGACAGTGGTAACAAGGAGGCTTATTTTGCACTACAGTCCCTTGTGTACATTTTGATTTTGATCGTGCACCTATATTACCTAATCAAGGAAATTAATTAAACGTTGTTTTAAATGCCCACCGTGTTCTTAGCGTGATCGAATAAATTCTCACAATGACCCTTTGAGATAAGAATTGTTATCTCTATCTTTAGAGAGAGAAAACTAGAGCTCAGAGAATTTAGGTCACTTGCCTCAGCTCACACTAGTTAACAGAGGGAACAAGAATCTGAACAAGGGTCTGCCTCACTCCAAAGCTGTGCTGACTATGCTGTTCCCCAAAGAAGATGAAAACCCAGTACTTATACTTAAGGACAATCTTGTTGGAGAACTAAGACATAAAACTCTGAAGAGTTAATTACTGTATTTCATTGATTCTAAGAAACACATTTTAAATGTTCTGAAATTATTAGGATGTGTCTTCCAATGGATGGCATGTTGTCCTATATTTGATGATGTTTTATTTTTCTCAGGGGTTCATTAGATAATGGCATGTTTTTCCACCAATGATATCCAGGAGTCAATGAAATATGGTTCCAATAGAACGCAGAGAGAATTGAAAAATCCAAATACCCAACACAAGCAGTAAGTGCTGTAGTCCTGAGGAAGGAGCATCCTCCTCTGTAAGAGTTGCTAGGGAAGGCTCTGTACTGATCTGAGCTAAGCCTCAGTGAGTGGGTAGTGTATCTGTTATCCATTGCCACAATAATGCTGTGCAATAGACCACCCCAAAACTCAGTGGCTCAAAATGACAGCCATTTATTTATTATTTCTCTCAAGTCTACAGTTTAGCTGGGCAGTTCTGATCATCGAGGCTGCATTTGTTCATGTCTGTATATGGTGGGCTCTCGGCTAGGGTCACTCATGTTTAGAGATGAGCTGGCTATTGGCTGATCTGGTTTGGCCTCTGCTTGAGTGAGGGGTGGTGTGGCTCTTCTGTGTTTCTGTTATGTGTTTCTCGCATACCTCCAACAGGCTAGCCTGAGCATGTGCTCAGGGATATGGCAAGAGAGCAAGAGCAGATGTACAAGAGTGAGCAGGCGGAAATGTGCAAGCATTTTCCAAGTCTCCCCTCGTACATGCTGGCTAACATCCTGTTGGGCAAAGAATGACGTGGTTAAGATCAGAGTCCGGAGATGGGGCAGAACACACTGCCTACAATGGGAGAACGGAATAATTATGTCCATCAACGCAATCAATCCATCATAGGTAGGCTTCAGATATACAGGCTGAGGAAAGGAAGGCTTTGCTTGATGGCTAGGAAAGAGGAGAGTCAGCCAAATAGACTGTATGTGTGTGTTTGAGGGGGTGGTTACATCAGCAAAGACGGAACCAGGCTAGGCTATATCTGAGTTCATTTAGGAATGATGCTCACAATGATGACACAGAATCATTGTTTGAAATAAGGATAGAGGCAACACGGGGGGAAAGGATAAATCAGGAGCTTGGGATTAACATACACACACTATATATAAGATAGATAACCATTAAGGACCTACTGTATAGCACAGGGAACTCTACTCAATATTCTGTAATAACCTCAATGGGAAAAGAATCTGAAAAAGAATGAATATATGTATATGTATAACTGAATCACTTTGCTGTACACCTGAAACTAACACAAATTGTAAATCAACTATAATCTAATAAAATTAAAAAATAATAATAATTTAAAATTTAAAAAAAGGACAAAGCCAATAGGCCAATAAACTCAGCCTCCCCACCTCTGCACCCAGAAGCTCCTGAGGCTCACCCACGGAACCCTAAGTCTCTACCAAATACAGTTGGAAAACTACTGCATAGGGCTTCCCTGGTGGCGCAGTGGTTGAGAGTCCGCCTGCCGATGCAGGGGATGTGGGCTCGTGCCCCGGTCTGGGAGGACCCCACATGCTGCGGAGCGGCTGGGCCCGTGAGCCATGGCCGCTGAGCCTGCGTGTCCGGAGCCTGTGCTCCACAATGGGAGAGGCCACAGCAGTGAGAGGCCCGCGTAACGCAAAAAAAAAAAAAAAAAAAAAAAAACTACTGCATGGCACTCTTGGTCCCAGCAGCAGGCCTCCCCTGTCTTTGTTCACCTTCCTAGGACAAGCATAATGAATTCGGCTTGGAGTGCGGGCACTCTGGTCCTGGGGAAGTCACCCTCCAACTCAGCCATCTTGTGAAGCCAAAGTGCCTTCCTCACTAACCAGGGCACCATTCCTCATGTTTGACTCCAGAAAGAGGTCCCCACCTCAGCAGATGAACTTTAGAAAGGACACGTGAACAACCTCCTCTCTAGGATTCCAATTTGCACCCTAATAATGTTTGCAGAGATTTCTTCCCTGTGATATTGGTGGATAATCAACCACCTTTGAGTTCTGAATCACACTGAGGATATCCACAGCACAGAGAATTTTTCTTTTGAAAACAAAAGGGAAATCAATTTCAGCCAATTCAGTTATTGCCATTTTATGAAATTAAGGTGCTCAATGTAAATTAATGTTTTGAATGTATGCCTTTGATCAATAGGTGTAATTGTTGTTTGGAATCACACAAAGCCGAAAGCAAACCAATCATTCCAGACACTGTAGGCTTTATACCATGCAGATAAATCCCAAACACAACTGCACTGAGTTCAAAGCTTATGTGCCTCCTTCCCAATTTTACAAGTCAGCTCTTAAAAAGAATGTAAACATGTGCAAAAACAAACAAACAAAAAAGAATGTAAACATGTTCACTCTTTGCCTTCCTTTCTGTGCAAACTCCTCTAGATTTTTAATTAAAAGGATCCGTAGGGCTTCCCTGGTGGCACAGTGGTTGAGAGTCCGCCTGCCGATGCAGGGGACACAGGTTTGCGCCCCGGTCCGGGAAGATCCCACATGCCGCGGAGCGGCTGGGCCCGTGAGCCATGGCCACTGAGCCTACGTGTCTGGAGCCTGTGCTCCGCAACGGGAGAGGCCACAACAGTGAGAGGCCCGTGTACCGCAAAGAAAAAAAAAAAAAAAGGATCCATAGACCAGAGTAGGGACAGTTGTTCCTGATTGGTCACTTGTCCAGAAAGTGACTAATATAGTTCCTTATGCTTAGTAATGATATCACTACTAGGAAGTATATATTAAACAGAATATACTGGTGTAGAGCCCTCAGGCAAAGCTAACCTGATTTTATTATTATTGGAGGACCACTGCAGCCCCTGCCCCCAATCAAAAGGATTACCCCATGAGCTTGTCATAGCGTACAAAATTCTTATTATTTGTCATTGTCAGGGTACACAGAGGCCTTTTCCCTCTTAAGCCCCAGGATCCATTCTGTCTCAGTCCAGTTTCCCATGCTCTCATGAACAGTGTCTAACACCCACTGAATACTTACCAATGGGCCAGGCACTCAGCTAGCACTTCACATGCATTACCTCACTGAATCTTTACAAAATTCTGTTACATAGGTAACAGTACCCTGATTTCAAGATGCCAGTAATTTTAAGATTCGCTTTATTTTTTTTAATATTTATTTATTTATTTACTTGACTGGGCCAGGTCTTAGTTGTGGCACGTGGGATCTTCCTTGCTGCCTGCGGGATCTTTTAGTTGCGGCATGCGGCATCTAGTTTCCTGGCCAGGGATCGAACCCAGGCCCCCTGCATTGGGAGTGCCGAGTCCTGTCCACTGGACTACAAGGGAAATCCCAAGATTCATTTTAATTTAATAAATCCTATATGAATCCTATACACTGATTGTGTAAGATACATATCGAATATAGAGGTATGAAAACGTTAGAATCAGGAAAATAGGTAATATCCCCATTTACAGATGAGGAAACTGAAGTCCAGAGGAGATAAATTAGCACTCCAAGGTCACAAAGCTAGTAAGTGGTGACCAGCGTTCAAACCCACATCACTGATTCCATTGCCTACAGAGGCACAATCTCTTTACTTCCTTTGCTACAGATCTTAGAGGCCTTGCTCCTCTCCTCCCCAAATGTCACCTTGCATTGTCTTTCATGGAGTTCTGCTAACCCCTAGAGCCCAGCTGCTAGGGTGACACAAATACCTAGTTTCTTCCTTCCAGAAGACCTCAAACAACCAGAAACAAATGATCATGCCAGGAAATAAAAACGGTATCATCTGGTAATAAAGGTGCAGGATCAGTGATTTCAAGATGTAAGACCTAATACATGCAGCAATCTCTCTATCCAGCACCAAAACCACTGAAATATAGAGGAATCCTTGAAAGAGATAAAGCAGGTGGGATGGTGTTAAAGAGAGAAACTAGAGCACAACATAGGCAGTAAAACTCTGCTGTGGTAGATGAGAGCAGTACAAAGGATGCTTCATGCCCTCAGGTGGTGGAAACAGGAAGAGCCCTCCCACCTCCTCCCTCCACAGGCCAGGTAGTAGCAACAAACAACAGTAGTGTCTGCATCCAGGTGGGAGCCATGAGTATAGGAGTTTGAATCCAACAGACATCAATGCTTTAGGTATAAGATTGTCAGACAAATTACAGGACACCCAGTTAAATTTGAATTTCAGGTAAGCAATGAACTTTTTTCCCCATAACTAGGTCCCATATATTGCATGGGACATACTTATACTAAAAAAGAATTTATTGTCTGAAATTCAATTTTAAATTAAAAAATTCTAACACTATAAGACTTTAACTTGCAATATATGGGACATACTTATATTTTAAAATGTCATTACTTAGCCAAGACATGGAGGCAAACTAAATGTCCACTGCGAGATGAATGGATAAAGAAGATGTAGTGTATATATATGCAATGGAATACTACTCAGCCTTTAAAAAGAATGAAATAATGTCATTTGCAGTAACATGGATGGACCTAGAGATTATCATACTAAGTGAAGAAACTCAAAGAATGACAAATATCATATGATATCACTTATACGTGGAATCTAAAAACATGATACAAATGAACTTATTTACAAAACAGAAACAGACTCACAGACATAGAAAACAAACTTATGGTTACCAAAGGGGAAAGGGGGGGATAAATTAGGAGTATGGGATTAACGGATACACACTACTATACATAAAACAGATAAACAACAAGCACCTACTGTAGAGCACACGGAACTATACTCAATATCTTGTAATAGCCTATAATGGAAAAGAATCTGAAAAAGAATATATATGTACATATATATATTTATAACTGAATCACTTTGCTATACAGCTGAAACTAACACAATATTGTAAATCAACTATACTTCAATTTAGAAAAAAAAAAAAAGAGTAATTGATGTGAGATTTAACTGGGAATTCTTTTATTTACTCAGTCTGCCAACCCTATTCATGAGTCTAGCAAACCCTGAGAGTAACAGAGAGCACCCACAGCCAAAAGAATAGCTGGCCATGTCTTCCAGCCAGCAACATCTACTCTCCTCTAAAATAGTCACAGTGAACAGTAGCAACTTCCACCTAGTCCGTCAACCAGATTGTGCAAAACAGAGGCAAGAACTGTCAAACATTTAAGAAAAACTCACACCATTAAAGAGAAGGTGGGATGGGGGGAGGTGGGAGGGAGGTCCAAGAGGGAGGGAATCCTAAAGATGCTACCAGAAAACTACTAGAGCTAATCAATGAATTTGGTAAAGTAGCAGGATACAAAATTAATGCACAGAAATCTCTTGCATTCTTATATGCTAATGATGAAAAATCTGAAAGAGAAATTAAGGAAACACTCCCATTTATCACTGCAACAAAAAGAATAAAATACCTAGGAATAAACCTACCTAAGGAGACAAAAGACCTGTGTGCAGAAAACTATAAGACACTAATGAAAGAAATTAAAGATGATACAAACAGATGGAGAGATACACCATGTTCTTGGATTGGAAGAATCAACATTGGCAAAATGACTATACTACCCAAAGCAATCTACAGATTCAATGCAATCCCTATCAAACTACCAATGGCATTTTTCACAGAACTAGAACAAAAAATTTCACAATTTGTATGGAAACACAAAAGACACCGAATAGCCAAAGCAATCTTGAGAAACAAAAACAGAGCTGGAGGAATCAGGCTCCTGGATTTCAGACTATACTACAAATCTACAGTAATCAAGACAATATGGTACTGGCACAAAACCAGAAATATAGATCAATGGAACAGGATAGAAAGCCCAGAGATAAACCCACGCACATATGGTCACCTTATTTTTGATAAAGGAGGCAAGAATATACAATGGAGAAAAGACAGCCTCTTCAATAAGTAGTGCTGGGAAAACTGGACAGCTACATGGAAAAGAATGAAATTAGAACACTCCCTAACACTATACACAAAAATAAACTCAAAGTGGATTAATGACCTAAATGCAAGGCCAGACACTATAAAACTCTTAGAGGAAAACATAGGCAGAACACTCTATGACATAAATCACAGCAAGATCCTTTTTGACTCACCTCTTGGAGAAATGGAAATAAAAACAAAAATAAACAAAAGGGACCTAATGAAATTTAAAAGCTTTTGCACAGCAAAGGAAACCATAAACAAGAGGAAAAGACAACCCTCAGAAGGGGAGAAAATATTTGCAAATGAAGCAACTGACAAAGGATTAATCTCCAAAATATACAAGCAGCTCATGCAGCTCAATATCAAAAAAACAAGCAACCCAATCCAAAAATGGGCAGAAGACTTAAATAGACATTTCTCCCAAGAAGATATACAGATTGCCAACAAACTCATGAAAGGAGGCTCAACATCACTAATCATTAGAGAAATGCAAATCAAAACTACAATGAGGTATCACCTCACACCGGTCAGAATGACCATCATCAAAAAATCTACAAACAATCAATGCTGGAGAGGGTCTGGAGAAAAGGTAACCCTCTTGCACTGTTGGTGGGAATGTAATTTGATACAGCCACTATGGAGAACAGTATGGAAGTTCCTTAAAAAAATAAAAATAGAACTACCATATGACCCAGCAATCCCACTACTGGGCATATACCCTGAGAAAACCATAATTCAAAGAAGTCATGTACCACAATGTTCACTGCAGCACTATTTACAATAGCCAGGACATGGGAGCAACCTAAGTGTCCATAGACAGATGAATGGATAAAGAAGATGTGGCACATATATACAATGGAATATTACTCAGCCATAAAAAGAAATGAAATTGAGTTATTTGTAGTGAGGTGGATGGACCTAGAGACTGTCATACAGAGTGAAGTAAGTCAGAAAGAGAAAAACAAATACCATATGCTAACACATATATATGGAATCTTAAAACAAAATGGTTCTGAAGAACCTAGGGGCAGGACAGGAATAAAGATGCAGACGTAGAGAATTGACTTGAGGACACGGGGAGGGGGAAGGGTAAGCTGAGATGAAGTGAGAGAGTGGCATGGACATATCTACACTACCAAATGTAAAATAGATAGCTAGTGGGATGCAGCCTCATAGCACAGGGAGACCAGCTCGGTGCTTTGTGACCACCTAGAGGGGTGGGATGGGGAGGGTGGGAGGGAGACACAAGAGGGAAGGGATATGGGGATATATTTATATGTATAGCTGATTCACTTTGTTATACAGCAGAAACTAACACAACAAAGTAAAGCAATTATACTCCAATAAAGATGTTTAAAAAAGAGAGAGAGAAACAACAAACTCAATAAGTGAAAGAATTTAAGTTAGAGGAAACAAAATTAATAAGAAAATCACAATAAGAGCTTCACATAAGTTTGGTTTGTTCTCTCAGAGAGATATGGAAGGATATTACATCCAGAAACCAGGAGTAAATGGTTTTGAATAAGAACTGAAGATTATTTTTAAAGCTAATTAGAGATCTTGAAAATTAAAATAAAACTATTGAAATAAATATCTCAACAGATGGGCTAAACAGCAGATTAAATTTACATGAAAAGCAAATAAGCTGCAAAATTGAACTGGGAAATTATCCAGTAGAACCCAAAGAATTAAGAAGACAGAAAGTACAAAACTACAAAGACATAGAAGTCAGACTCAGAAGTTTTAATATCAGTCTAATAGATGTTCCAAAAGAATAGAACAAAATAGAGAGGAAGCAATATTTGAATAAATAATAGCCAAAATTTTCCCAGAATTGAAGAATGATAATGAATCTTTGATTGAAAAGTCCCAACAAGTGCCAAGCAGGATAAATTAAACACACACACACACACACACACACACACACACATCCTTAGACACATTGTAACACAATTTCAGAAACCAAGGATAAAGTGCTAAAAGCTACCAAGAAGCAGAAAGAGAAGTCAGATTACCAGAAAGGAATGAGAAATCAAATTGACATCAGACTTCCATCTGCAACATGGGATGCAAGAAAACAAGGAGCACTTCATACTGCTAAGGGTAAATAATTCTGAACCTACAACTCTATCAAGAAGAGGGGTAAAATAAAGACATTTTCAGCCACACAAAGACTCAGAAATGTTACCTACCACAAACCCACACTGAATGGTGGATATATTACAGAAAGAAGAAAATTGAATCCAAGAGGAAGTAGTGAGATTCAAATCCAAAACTATCAATATGAGAATTGGGAATGGAGAGAAGAGAGTAATAGAAACATGCTAAGGTTATTATCTTCTCAGGAAGATGAATTAGATACTTACTAAGTCTAGTGTTAGAAAAAATATAACTCTATGTGTCTGTTAAAAATTTAAGGGTGATTAATAAAACATAGAAATAAAATGTATAATTTTCCACCTTGAAAGAGGGGGGAATAAAAAAATCTCAATCCAACAATTCAGTCTCAATCTCAATCCAATCTCAATTCAACAGGAAGCAGAAAGGGAAAAAAATAAGAAAGTGAAAGCATGAAAGTTTTATAACAGAAAATAAGAAAACAGAAATAACCCTATACACATCAGTGATCACAGTAAATGTGAATGAATTAAACTTATATATTAAAAGACAGTAAAAATGATTCAACTAGATGTTATGTGCAAGAGAGACACTTAAAACAAAATGACTCATGCTTTGAAAATAAAGAGCTAGAAAAAGCTAACACCAGACAAATGATAACAAAAGGAAAACCGGTGTTGCAATATTAAGAGCAGATAAAATATAAATTCAAGGTAAAAATAATTCAGAATCAAAGAGAGAAACATCATTTTGATAAAAAGAGAGAACACTCCACTAAAAAGATATGACAGTTATGAACCTTTCTACACTTATGAACAGAGGTTGAAAATATAGACACATAAACTGATAAATGTACAAGAAATCATGCTTTCTGTAAGTCACATCACATAGGAGAATTTAACATATTTCTCTAAGAAATTGAGAGATCAAGTAGAGAAAAAGTAAGAATAAAGAAAAATTGGAATATTACTCAGTGATAAAAAAATGAAATCCTTCCATTTGCAGCAACATGGGTGGACCTAGAGGATATTATGCTAAGTGAAATAAGTCAGAGAGAGACAAATACTGTATTATCTCACTTATATGTGAAATCTAAAAAACAACACAAATAAACAACCAAACACAAGCGGACTCATAGATACAGAGAACGAACTGGTGGTTGCCAGAGGGAAGGGAGGTGCAGGGATGAGTGAAATAGTTGGAGATTAAGAGGTACAAACTTCCAGGTATAAATAAATAAGTCACAGGGATATAATGTAAAGCATAGGGAATATAGTCAATAACTTTATGGTGACAGGTGGTAATTAGATTTATCTTGGTGATCATTTTGTAATGTATAAAAATCACAAATCACTACATTGTACACCTGAAACTAATATAATATTGTAAGTCAAATAAACTTTAATTTAAAAAAGAAAAAAAAATCATTTGGGGAAAAAAAGAAAAATTGAATAACACAATTAATATATAGAAATTTGCATTCAACAAATAGAGAATATATCTTCTTTTTAAACATACACAAATATTCACCAAAAAATGACCATTCATTAGACCATGAGGAAATATCATATTCCAAAAACATAATGTCCCATAGGCCATGTCCATTGTTCTTAATGCAATAAAATTAGAAATCAACTACAAAAAGATAGTTCCCTAAAATCTTTATACCTGGGACTTCCCTGGTGGTGCAGTGGTTAAGAATCCACCTGTCAATGCAGGGGACACCAGTTCGATCCCTGGTCCAGGCAGATTCCCACATGCCGCCGAGCAACTAAGCCCATGTGCCACAACTACTGAGCCTGTGCTCTAGAGCCCACGAGCCACAATTACTGAGCCCGAGTGCCACAACTACTGAAGTCTGCGCGCCTAGAGCCCACGCTCTGCAACAAGAGAAGCCACCACAATAAGAAGCCCGCACACCACAATGAAGAGTAGGCCCCGCTCGCCACAACTAGAGAAAGCCTGCATGCAGCAACGAAGACCCAATGCAACCAAATATAAATAAATAAATAAAATTGATTCTTTAAAAAGAAAAAAAAAACACTTTATACCTGGAAATTTTTAAAGAACACAACTCTAAATAACTTTTAGACTAAAATATAAGTAAAATACTATCACAGTATTGTGAAGCCATTATACTCCAATAAAGATCTATTAAAAAATTTTAAAAAATAAAGTATAAGTAAAATGGGAATTATATTTAGCACAGAACTAATCTCAAAGCATTAGGAATGGGTGCTCCACTTCATTAATCATCATGGAAACACAAATCATAGCTACCACCATTATATAACCATCGCATATTCACCAGAATGGCTAAAATGAAAAAAAGACAGAAAAATACCAAGTGAGGTATGCAGAGCAAATGGAAATCTCATACACTGCTAAAAGGAGTGTAAATACTTAGGAAAACTGGGATGAAACAGCTGAACACATACATAACCTATGATCCAGCAATTCCACTCCTATGTATATACCCAATAGAAATGCATGCATATGTTTACCTAAATAGATGTACAAGAAGGTTCAAACCAGCTTTATTTGTTATTGCTAAAAACTGGATGGAAAAAATCCAAATATAATCAATAATAGAATGGATAAATAAATTAACTGTAGTATATTTACACAATGAAATACTATGCAGCAAGGATAATGAACCATTACTCACATCAATGAATCTTACAGACATAAGGTTAAGTGAAAAAAATCCAGGTTCAAACGAGTCTATACTGTATCATTCCATTCACATAAAGTTCAAAAACAGGCAACACTAATCTATACAGCGTTATAAATTAGGATAGAGGTTACTCTTGGAGGGGAGTGGTTGGTGAAGGGGCACCAACCACTGGAAGGGGCACAAGAGGGGGTGCCTGAGATGCTGGTCATGTTGTTTCTTGACCAGGGTGCTGGTTACACAGGTGTGTTCAGTTTGTGAAAATTAATTGAGATGTACACTTTTGATTTGTACAGTTTGCTATATGTATGTTATACTTCAATAAAAATTACCCAAAAAACGTAGATATGTGGCCAAATAGTACTCAAAAATAAATTTAGTCTTAAATGCATGTATGAGAAGTAAAGATTGAAAATAAATGAACTAAGCTTTCAACTCAAGAAGGTAGAAAGAAAACAATAAAATAAATCCAATGAAGGTAAAATGAAAAAATTATGTATGTAGATAAAAACATACATTGGTAAAATATAGAATAAAATTCAAAAAAATAGATAATAAAAAACCCAAAAGTGAGTAATCTGAAAAAATTAATAATGTACACAAATATGGATAATGTATTTTAAATATATTTATTTAATGTATTTATTTAAATATTATTATTAAATATAATATATATTATTTTCAGATTATTTTCCATTATAGGTTACTACAAGATATTGAATATAGTTCCATGTGCTATACAGTAAATCCTTGTCATTTATCCATTTTATATATAGTGGTGTGTAGATGTTAATCCCATTCTTCTAATTTATCCCCCCCCTTTCCCCTTTGGTAACCATAAGTTTGTTATCTATGTCTCTGAATCTGTTTATGTTTTGTAAATACGTCCCTTGTATCATTTTTTTAGATTCCACATATGTGATACCATTTGATATTTGTCTTTGTCTGAATTACTTCACTTAATATGATAAGCTCTAGATCCATACATGTTGCTGCAAATGGCATTATTTCATCATTTTTATGGCTAATATTCATATATATATCATATCTTGTATAATATTGTAAATCAGCTATAGTTCAAAACTTAACTGTAAAAAAGAATATTTTAAGACAGCCACACTGTTCAACTTCAAGGGTTCCTCCTGGAGTTGTGCAGTGGACACCCTGAAGACTTTACTGCCTTGATTTTAAATGAAATGTACACTGTTATTTTAAAAAACTAAATTTTAAAAATTAAAAAAATAATGTAAACAAAACTTTGGCAAATATGACTTTTTTTTAAAAAGAGAGAAAGCAAAAGAAGCAGTATCATGAACATAAGGGTATAACTAGAGATAAATTGGGGACTAAAAATTACAAGAGAATACATATTATGTACAACCTAATACCAATTAATTTGAAACCTTAAAAAATGGACACATTCAAGGAAAACACAAATTACCAAAATTGGCCCAGGAATAAACAGAGAATCTTGAATAGACCAAAAACCATTAAAGAAATTTTAATAGCATCCAAAATTTTCTAATACCCCCAAAAAGTCCCAGTGGTTTTATTGACGCATTCTATCAAAGCTTCAAGAAAGCAATATTTAAATGTAATGAATAGAAAAAGTTCTGGAAGTATACAACCAAACGGATAGTAGTGGTTACTTCTGGAAAAAGGAGGTGGAAATTATGATCAACAAAGAGATAATAAATAATATTTTCATTTCTAAAAGAAGAATATACTCATGTATTTCTTGTGTAATTTATAATTCCTTTAAAAATTGCCCTACAATTTAAATGCCAAAAAAAGTCTTGATCTGTACCTAAATTGAAGACCTAAATAAAATGGACAATTTCCTATATAAATTACCAACACTGACTCCAAATCCACCACTTCCCAGCTGTGTGATCTCTGGCAAATTATCTAACATCTCTGAGATTCAATTTCTCTGTAAATGGTGAGTAATAATAGTACCTTCCTTACAGGTGTTACAAAAATTAAAATTAAATGAATTAGACAAGTGCTTAGCACAGTGCCTGGCACTTAGTAAGTGTTCAACAATTGTTAGTTATTACCATTACTATTCACTAATAAAATAAATAATATTAAGGTATTACAGAGGCCACAGAACCTTACAGCAATCTCACAGTCACCATCCCTAGTGTGTAATTCCTGACTCCCCTCTGTGGTGACTGGGATCCCCCTTGGGATTCTGTCTTCTACTCTCATTCCTGACTGTGAGCCTCACTCTCCCTCCCCACCCACAATTCTGAACCACTTCAGGGAAAGTCACATGGAGTTTCCTTTTTTGTTTCTTTCCTTTTTAAAAATTATTGTGGCAAAATATACATAACAGAAAATTTACCACTGGAATCATTTTTAGGTGTACAGATCAGTGGCATTAAGTATATTCACATTGTTGTTCAACCATCACCACCATCCAATTTCAGAATTTTTTTCATCACACCAAACAAACTCTGCACCCATTAAACAATAATTCCCCATTGTATATTTTTTTTCCTGGAATTCCCTCTTCTCTGCCTAAAGATACTAAGCCTTTGTCTCCAAGGACACTTAGCATCTCTGAAGCTCTCCAGACTGGGTGGCTTCCAGTTCTCCAAGCTTCTAGAATGATGGTTTCCAGGCCTTTCCTCTCAGTCAGTACTTTCAGTGAAATTAGGGAAGGTGCCTTTTGAAATATAAATATATTTACAGGGATAATGAGCCATTTTAAGTCTTTAAAATCTTACTGAGCTACAAAGAACCTGTTATGGGTTGAATTATATCCCTCAAAAACTCTTATGTTGAAGCCCTAACCCCCCATACCTCAGAATGTGACCTTATTTGGAATTAGCGTTGTTGCAGATGTAATTAGTTAGGGTAACATGAGGTCATACAGGAGTAGGATGGGCCCCTGATCCAACATGACTGGCATCATTATAAAAAGAAAACCATGTGAAGAGACAGACATGAACACAGGAAGAACACCATTTGGAGTTTTGCTGCCACAAGCCAAGGAACCACCAGAAGCTAAAAGAGAAGGCTGGAAGAGGATCCTTCACTAGCATCTTCAGAGGAAGCAGGGCCCTGCTGACCCCTCATTTTTGGACTTCTGGCCTCCAGAACTGAGGTAATAAATTTCTGTTGGGCCAAGTCACCCCATTTGTGGAACTTTGTTACAACAGCCCAAGGAAACTAATACAGTCACCTACCAAAGAAAGTAGGATAGGGAAATTTTGAAGGGCAATGGAGGTTTGGTGGAGCGCACTGGTTATCTATTGACCTGGGTAACAAATTGCTCAGAATATAGGGCACTTCTGGGGAAAGTCAGCTTAGGTTAGAGGCCATAGTTGGGGGCTATGGACAGTAGGGGGCATTATAAGGGTCCTGGGTTCCTGGAAGACTCAGAATGTCTATAAAAACTAGGCCTGCTTACTGCCATTCTCCTTGTGTTTCCAAGGTTACTTTTTTCTGGGTCTACCTGATGACTCCCTGATGCCACATGATATATAACTTCTTCCTTTTCTGTGCTATTTTTTTGTTCATCTAAAGAGAACATCTATTGGGAGCAGATAGGTGACTGAGGAGAACGGTCAGAGGAAAGCAGGCTCTCCCATTTCTAAGCTGTCCAGTTTGGCATCATGAAGCACTACCTAGTGTTCAGCTCACATGTTTAACTGGAGGCTGACTTTCGTCTTCTAAAGGGCAGTAGGCTACCCTGGATATTAGGGAGGAGATTTGAGACATGGCATTTGGAATGAGTTGGCATATTCAATCTGCCTTTCCCAGAAGAGCTGGAGGCAGGGCCCACTTCTCTGTCAACCATGATGTGACTTCCTTACTATAGACCGCAGTCTCGGGAATCCAAGAAGATCTTCTTTCAGCCAGCAGCTGTTGTCTAAGAGCTGGAACTGAGGCCAAAGAGGCCTGACTGGGAAGCTACCTATAACCCTCCTGATCTGCCTGGTGGTTGAAAAGGCAGGACTCTTTCTCCAGACCTTGAAATTCCCCCCACCCTTTTCATTAAAAATGAAATTCACGGAATTTAGAAGTTCTTGAGGTTAGAATGTGCACTTGCTGAAACTGGCTCTTAATGGTCTCTCCCTTCTCATCTGTGTCTTCCTGTGTTCCAGCCTCCTGCCAGTGTGCCCATAATACAAAGAAAACAGCCCCTTCTCAGCAAAATATCTTGAGGTTCATGAATGACAAATAGCTGAAAAGGGAGAGAGCCCGTGCCTTAGTTGACTATATAAGTTTAAAATGTGTCATCTCTTATTTTTAATTATCTTTTGTTTTTTAATTTCCCTGGTGGATCTTTGAAGAAGTTAGGTAACCATAATTACAAATCAAAAGGAAGGTCCTCCCTACAGAATAATTGGCAAGATTTTCAGCCACAATCATCTTGACCAAATATCTAATATATAATCATACCCTTGGCATTTGCAAATATTTTCCAAGATCAGACATGGAAGCAACCTAAGTGTCCATCGACAGATGAATGGCTAAAGAAGATGTGGCACATATATACAATGGAATATTACTCAGCCATAAAAAGAAACGAAATTGACTTATTTGTAGTGAGGTGGATGGACCTAGAGACTGTCATACAGAGTGAAGTAAGTCAGAAAGAGAAAAACAAATACCGTATGCTAACACATATATATGGAAGCTAAAAAAAAAAGGTTCTGATGAAACTAGGGGCAGGATAGGAATAAAGACGTAGATGTAGAGAATGGACTTGAGGACACAGGGAGGGGAAGCTGAGATGAAGTGAGAGAGTGGCATGGACATATATACACTACCAAATGTAAACTAGATAGCTAGTGGGAAGCAGCTGCATAGCACAGGGAGATCAGCTCGGTGCTTTGTGACCACCTAGAGGGGTGGGATAGGGACGGTGGGAGAGAGACACAAGAGGGAGGGGATATGGGTATATATGTATATGTATAGCAGATTCATTTTGTTATACAGCAGATACTAACACAACACTGCAAAGCAATTATACTCCAATAAAGATGTTAAAAAAAAAAAGTGTAGGGCTTCCCTGGTGGCACAGTGGTTGAGAGTCTGCCTGCCGATGCAGGGGACACGGGTTCGTGCCCCGGTCCGGGAAGATCCCACATGCCGCGGAGTGGCTGAGCCCGTGAGCCATGGCCGCTGAGCCTGCGTGTCCAGAGCCTGTGCTCCACAATGGGAGAGGCCACAGCAGTGAGAGGCCCACGTATCACAAAAAAAAAAAAAAAAAAAAAAAAAGTGTATCCCTTTAAGAAGACATTAAATAAAAAAGTAAAATGAAGGAATTATGGCAAAGTTTTGCATTGTCACTATATTTTGTCAAGCTTTTTGAAAGGTAGTATAAACTCTGATGTATGGTGTGATTCATTCACTCTCATTCAGCAGATATTTTTAAAGAACTTACTATATTTTAGGCAGCAGGCTACACACGAGGATACAGTGGTAGGCAAGATGGACCCTGCCTGCACTGAGCTTATGGGCTAATATAGGAAGATTCACAACTAAAGCAGCAATTGCAATAATGTGTGATGCATTCTGTAAAGAGTTAACCTCTCAAGGAGTTGTGAGACTATGATGGAAGAACATTTCTCCTGGACTTGGGAGTGGGGGTGGAGTTGGGAAGACTTCCCAGGGGAGGGGAAATTTCCGCTGAGACTAGAAGGATGAGTTAGTCTGGCAGTATGTGGGTAGATGGGCGTTCCAGACAGTAGAAACCCATATAATAGGCTAAAGCTCTGAGGCTTTGAGTAGGGTACATACAGGGAACTGAACCAAGTCCATTATGGTTGGAGTATTAGTGTAAAAGAGAGAGAGGTCTGGTTTAAAAAAAAAATGAGGTTGGGCAAGTGGACAGATTCCAGGTCATAGAAGATTTTCTAAAATTTGTTAAGAAATTTAGACAGTTTCTTTAGGCAATGGGAAGCCACTGAAGGTTTTTGGGCAGGGAAGTGACATGATCAGATTTATGCTTTAAAAAGCACACTCCACATATATACGGAATTTAAAAAAAAATGTCATGAAGAACCTAGGGGCAAAACGGGAATGAAGACGCAGACCTACTTGAGAATGGACTTGAGGATATGGGGAGGGGGAAGGGTGGGCTGTGACAAGGCGAAAGAGAGGCATGGACGTGTATACACTACCAAACGTAAGGTAGATAGATAGTGGGAAGCAGCCGCAGAGCACAGGGAGATCAGCTCGGTGCTTTGTGACCGCCTGGAGGGGTGGGATGGGGAGGGTGGGAGGGAGGGAGATGCATGAGGGAAGGGATGTGGGAACAGATGTATATGTATGACTGATTCACTTTGTTATAAAGCAGAAACTAATTAAAAAAATAAATAAATAAACTTAAAAAAAAAAATGGATAACCAGTGGACCTACTATATAGCACAGGGGACTCTGCTCAATGTTATGTGGCAGCCTGGATGGGAGGGGAGTTTGGGGGAGAATGGGTACATTCATATGTATAGCCGAGTCCCTTTGCTGTGCATCTGAAACTATCACAACATTGTTAATCGGCTATACTCCAATATAAAATAAAAAGTAAAAAAAAAAAAAAAAAAAAAGCACACTCCGGCTGCAATGTAGAGAACTGACTGGAGGAAGGGTAAAGAGTAGCGGCAGGGAGACCAGTGAGTTAATCACAGTAGTCCAACACAGAAATGATGGGGGTGAGTGGTAGTCTATGGTGCAGTGATGGAAATAGAGAATAGTGGAGAGATTCAAGAGATACTTAGAAGATAAGATGAACAGGACTTGGTTATTGACTGAATATGGGAGAGGGAAAAAAAGTTGTCAAGGATGAGTCCTTGATTTAGGGCATAGAACTCTGGGTGGTTGGCAAAGTCATTTACTGAGATACAGAACACAGGAGAAGGTGCAAACTTGAAAGGCTATGGGGAGGGGAAGGAGATGCGTTTAGTACTGGAAATTTTGAGTTTGCAGCACGTGTACCCCAATCTAGACTTACCCTACTTTACTAATGTTTTCTCCAAGTGGTTCCTGGTATAGACCTTCGACCCAATTAGTCAGTCTCCTTATATTGTCAACCTCATGTTAATTTCTTTGCATCCCTCTCTCTCCTCTGTCCACCAAAAGCCTTCCAAGTCAAACGTAAGAGTTCACCTTCTCTCAAAGGCCTTCTTTGACTCCAAGTCATACTGATGGTATGCTCCCCTGCCCTAGTTTTAGCAGTTATCACACACTACTTCTAACTTATTAGTTTTCTGTTTGAGATATGTTAGTCTTACCACCCTAGTGAGACTGTAAATTCTTCTAGAGCAGCAACTATGTATTTACTTGCCTATCCACTCCCACATACCAGACACGGTATGTGCTCAGCAAGTACCTAATAAAAAACATTTTTCTACTGAAACTGGTATGCAGCCTTCCTTTTTAGCTGTTAAGGCAGCAAGACCAAGCCCAGCTCTCTGTTATCTGTGGTATGCTTATTGCAAAGGATCTTCATTCCATGGCATTTGCCATAGTTAATCAGGGGGTGAGGCAGGAAGATGTCAATATTTTAGTTGCAGTAAAGTACAAAAAACAGGCAAATGCACCAGGAAAGAAAACAACAGCAGGCACTGTGCTCAGGAATCTGGGACCTTTATTAGACATCCTCAAACCCCAGCATGGGCCTGGCCTCAAGAATGAACATTTCACACTGAGAGGCACTCATTTTTAAAGAAGGTCATGTTTGAGGTCATAGCTAGTGGACTGTATCACTTTAATGGGGACAAGATAAAAATCATACATTTTTTAAACAAGGCCTGTTGGAATGACTTTGCCTTGGCTTATGATGCATTTACCCTGGGAGGAAAGCAGGTAAACATGGTTGAGACTTTCATTAAGCTATAAAAATTGATGGAGCCAATTACCTCCCTCTGAAAATCAGCCAGTATAAGGAAGAGGAGAGAAGATAAATGGCTTGAAAATGGAAATGGGGCACTGATAGAGCTATGAGTTGCATCAGGCAGTCTCTGATTTTCATAGTGGCACACAAAGAAGAGGGGTTCCTTCTGAGAGAACAAAATTTGACTGAAGTCATCTTTTGCCAAGCACCTTTGGCTCCCATAAGCCTCTGTGTCTACCCCTTTTGGGGATGATATTAAAATACAGGGTTCTTGGTCTTTCCTCTGTAGAACCCTATAGTGTAGTCGGTGGAGCCAAGATAAAGATAACCAAAACAACAAAAGAACATTTACAAAGTGGTATGAGTGGAAACATAATGTAAATTAGCTTCAAGCACTCAGGAAATGGGGACTCCAGGAACTACATGATGTGTGTGTGTCCACACATGTATGTGTGCCCACTTGTGCCTGTTGGGGTAGGTGATGGTGCAATAATCTAGGAAATGGAGCTTCATCTTGAGGAAGTGTATGAGCTATAATATTGGAGGAAATGGAGCATTCTCTGTAACTGAATGAGCAGTGGGTGCAGAGGCAAAAATAAAATAGGAAATGTAAAGAAAAGGATTTTTAAAATCAGGCTATTTAGACCAATGGGTCTTTGTGAGCAAGGCTGGGATTGGGGAGTTGGGCAAACAGGCATGCAAAGGTTGGTAGTGAGGAAAAAGTTGGATTGATCACTTGAGACCAGTTTAAGGAGAGATCCAAAACCTACGGTTAACATCATACTTAATACTGAAAGACTAAAAGCTTTTCCTCCCAGGTCAGGAATGAGACGAGGATGCTTGCTTTCACCAATTCGATTCAACATCATACTCGTGGCTCTAGTCCAGTCAATCAGGCAAGAAATAAAAGGCACCCAGATTGGAAAGGAAAAAGAAAAACTATCTCTACTTTCAAATGACATGATCTTGTATATAGAACACTAAAGAATCCACTAAAAAAATTATTATAACTAACAAACAAGTTCAGCAAGGTTGCAGGGTACAAGATGAATATACAAAAATCAACTGCATCTTGATGAACAATCAAAGAATGAAATTAAGAAAGCAATTATATTTACAATAGCATCAAAAAGAATAAAATATTTAGGAATAAATTTTAAAAGAAGTGAAAAACTTATACTCTGAAGACTACAAATCATTGTTGAAGGATACTGGAGATCTAAATAAATGGAAAAACATCCACCCCATGTTCATGGATTGGAAGAATTCATATTGTTAAGATGACAATATTCCCCAAATTAATCTACATATTCAACATAATCCCTATCAGAATCCCAGCTGATTTCTATGTAGAAATTTAGAAACTGATTCTAACATTAATATGGAATTGCAAGTTTCCCAGAACAGCCAAAACAACATTGAAAAGGAAGAACGAAGTAGGAGGAGTCACACTTCCTGATTTTAAAACTTACTAAAAAGTAACGGCAATCAGGACAGTCTGGTAGTGGTGCAGGATAGACATATAGATCAGAGGAGCGGAATCACAAGACCAGAAATAAAACCATATGTCTAGGATCAAGGGTGCCAAGACCATTCAGTTAGGAAAAATACCCTTTTCAATAAATGGTACTGGGACGGCTGGGTAGCCTTATGCAAAAGAATAAAGTTGGACCCTTACCTCACATCCTACACAAAAATTAACTCAAAATGGATCAACGGGGACTTCCCTGGTGGGCCAGTGGTTAAGATTCCTTGCTCCTGATGCAGGGAGCTTGGGTTCGATCCCTGGTCAGGGAACTAGATCCCACATGCCACAACTAAGACCCAGCTCAGCCAAATAAATAAATAAATATATTTTTTAAAAAGGATCAATGACCTAAATGTTAGAACTAAAACTACAAAACTCTTTAGAATGGAACATTGGGGCAAATCTTCATGACCTCAGATTTTGCAAAAGATTCTTAGATATGACACCAAAAGCATGGGCAACAACAACAACAAAAGTAGATAATTTGGACTTCATCAAAATTTAAAACATTTGTGCTTCAAAGGATGCTGTGAAAAAAGTGAAAAGAGAATCAACAGAATGGGAGAAAATATTTGCAAATCATATATTTGATAAGGGATTTGTATCCAGACTATTTAAAAACTCTTATAACTCAACAATAAAAAGTCAAATAACTCAATTTAAAATATGGTCAAATGATCTGAATAGACATTTCTCCAAAGAAGATATACAAAGGGCTTTTCATTAACACATGAAAAGACACTCAACATCATTAGTCATTAGGGAAATGCAAATTAAAACCACAATAAAATACCATTTCATACCCACTAGGATACAATAAAAAAGATAAACAATAACAAGTGTTGGGGAATCTATGGAGAAATTGGAACCCTCATACATTTCTGGTGGAAATGTAAAATGGTACAGCCTCTATGAAAAACCATCTGGCAATACCTCGAAAGGTTAAATATAGTTGTCATATGACCCAGCAATTCCACTCCTAGTTATATACCTAAGAGAAACCAAAACATATGTCCACACAAAAGTTTGCAGACAAGTGTTCACAGTAGCATTATCCATATAGCCCAAAAGTGGAAACTCAAATGTCCATCAATGGATGAATGGATAGACAAAATATATATATCCATCATACAAGGGAACATTATTCAGCTATAAAAAAAGGAATGAAGTACCGATACATGCTTCAACATGGATAAGCCTTGAAAACATTTTTCTAAGTGAAAGAACAGTCACATCAGACCACATACTTTATGATACCATTTATACAAAATGTCCAGAGGAGGCATATTTATAGAGACAAAAAGCAGATTAGTGATTGCTTAGGGATGGGACAGGAGAGAGGAAATAGGGAGTGGTTACTAATGGGTATGGAGTTTCTTTTAGGGGGAATGGAAATTCTAAAATTAGATTGTGGTGATAGTTACACAATTCTGAATATACTAACAACCATGGATTGTACACTTTAAATGGGTGAATTATATGGTATGTGAGTGATATCTCAATAAAACTGGTATTATGAGTTGAATTGTGTCTCCCAAAAAGACATGCTAAAATCCTAAGTGCCGGCACCTGTGAATATGACCTTATTTATAAATAGAGCCCTTGTAGATTTAATCAAGTTAAGATGAGGTCATTAGATTGGTCCCTAATTCAACATGATTGGTATCCTTATAAGAAGAGGGAAACCTGGACAAAGATACATAGGGAAAATGCCATGTATAACAAAGGTACAGATTGGAGTGATGCAGCTGCTAGCCAAGGAACACCAAGGGTCGATGGCCATCACCAGAAGCTAAGAAGAGACAAGGGGTGATTCTACCCACAATCTCAAAGGAAGCATGGCCTTGCTGACACCTTGATTTCAGGCTTCTAGCCTCCACAACTGTGAGACAATAAATTTCTGTCATTTTAAGCCACCTAGTTTGTGGTACTTTGTTATAATAGCCCTAGCAAAATAATAAAGCTATTTAGAACATAAATAAATAAAACAACACAAAGAGTTTCAACTTGTATGAGATATCAGAGATAACACTGGGAGGGTTCCCTAGCGGTCCAGTGGTTAGGACTTGGCACTTTCACTGCTGTGGCCCGGGTTCAATCCCTGGTCTGGGAACTAAGATCCCGCAAGTAGCGAGGCGTGACATACATACATACATACATACATAAATAGTAGAAAAAAAGAAATAACACTGGACTAAGAGTTAAAAGACCTAAATTTTTGTCCCAATTCTCTCCTGACTCACTCTATGACATTAGGCAAGTCACTAACTCTGAGCATAAGTTTTCCCATTTACAAAATGCAGGGATTGGGTGGCATAATTATTAAGGTCCCCTTAAGGATGACATTCCCTACCATTAATAGAACTCATTCTTTTTTCAATTATGAAAATGTTAGCATAGGGCCCCAAATTCATATAACACCAATAAAAAGTAGTGAAATATTTTATAATCAAATTAACTCCTTCCATCTTGAAGCTCTTTTGCTCATCTTGAAATCTCACTGGAACTAAAACCACCACTGTTTATAAGACAAGGATGCCCACTCTTGCCACTTTTATTCAACATAGTATTGGAAGCCCTAGCCACAGCAATCATACAAGAAAAATAAATAAAAGCATCCAACATGGAAAGGAAGAAGTAAAACTATCACTGTTTGCAGATGACATGATACTATACATAGAAAACCCTAAAGAATCCACCAAACAGCTATTAGGATTAATAAATGAATTCAGTAAAGTTGCAGTACACAAAATTAGTATACAGAAATCTGTCACATTTCTATATACTAATAACCATCAATCAGAAAGAGAAATAAGAAAATAATCCCATTTACAATTGCATCAAAAGAATAAAATACCTAGAAATAAATTTAACCAGGGAAGTGAAAGATCTGTATTCTGAAAACTATAAGACATTGATGAAAGAGACTGAAGACAACACAAATAAATGGAAAGATATACCGTGTTCTTGGATTGGAAAAATGGAAAGATACCATGCTCATGGATTGGAAACCTTAATATTGTCAAACTGTCCATACTACCCAAAGCAATCTATAGAGCCAATACAATCCCTATCAAAATATCAATGACATTTTTCATAGAACTAAAAGAAATAATCCTAAAATTTGTATGGAACCACAAAATAGCCAAAGCAATCTTGAGAGAGAAGAACAAAGCTGGAAATATCATGCTCCCTGATTTCAAACTATATTACACAACTCAATATTTTTTTAAAAAAACAAATAAAACTATTAAAAAATGGGGAGAGGGGCTTCCCTGGTGGCGCAGCGGTTTAGAGTCCGCCTGCCGATGCAGGGGACACGGGTTTGTGCCCCGGTCCAGGAAGATCCTGCATGCCGCGGAATGGCTGGGCCCGTGAGCCATGGCTGCTGAGCCTGCACGTCCGGAGCCTGTGCTCTGCAATGGGAGAGGCCACAACAGTGAGAGGCCTGCGTACAGCAAAAAAAAAAAAAAAAAAAAAAAAAAAAAAAAATGGGCAGAGGACCTGAATGGGCATTTCTCCAAAGAAGACATACAGATGGCCAACAGACATATGAAAAATGTTCAGCATCATTAAGCATCAGGGAAATGCAAATCAAAACTACGATGAGATATCATCTCACTGGTCAGAATGGCCATCATCAAAAAGTCTACAAGTAATAAATGCTGGAGAGGATGTGGAGAAAAGGGAACCCTCCTACACTGTTGGTGGGAATATAAATTGATACAGCCACTATGGAGAACAGTATGGAGGTTCCTTAAAAAACTAAAAATAGAGTTACCATATGATCCAGCAATCCCACTTCTGGGCATATACCCAGAAAAGAGGAAAACTCTAACTCAAAAAGATACATGCACCCTTATGTTCATCGCAGAATTATTTACAATAGCCAAGACATGGAAGCAACCTAAGTTTCCAACAATAGATGAGTGGATAAAGAAGATGTGATGTGTGTGTATGTATGTGATGTGTGTATGCCTGTGTATATATATGTATACATAATGTGTATGTATATATATATATAATGGAATATTACTCAGCCATAAAAAACAGAATGAAATCTTGCCATTTGCAACAACATGGATGGACCTAGAGGATATTATGCTAAGTGAAATAAGCCAGACAGAGAAAGACAACTACTGTATGATTTCACTTATATGTGGTATCTAAAAAACAACACAAATTAACAAACAAAACAGAACAGAAACAGACCCATACGTACAAAAAACAAATTTGTGGTTGCCAGAGGGGTGGAGGATGAGGAAATGGAGAAATAAGTGAAGGGAATTAAGAGGTACAAACTTTCAGTCATAAAATAAATAATTCATGGGGATGTGATATACAGCGTAAGGAATATAGTCAACAATATTATAATAACTTTGTGTGGTGACAGATGGTTACTAGACTTACTGTGGAGATTGTTTCATAATATACATACATAAATGTTGAACCACTATGTTGTATACCTGAAGCCAATATTGTATGTCAACTATACTTCAATTAAAATAAAATAAAGTAAAACAAAATAAAATTAGGATCCTAAAAAATCTACCCATTCTGTGTAAAGGAGACTAGAACGATTTTACCCATATCTCAGGGAAACATCAAGGACACTTATGGGCTCCTGGCAGCTATGGATTGAAAATAAAGTCTTCCATAAGAAGTCATATTCTAAGTCTGTGACATATTTCTGGGTGGGGGTGCTCACTTATATATTACATGGAATAGGACAATAAATTAACATAAAACTTGGCCCGGAATTGGTAAAAACTCCCATGGTTCCCGCAGAATCAAAACCAATTTTTAGAGACACCTCCACATCCTAGGGTGTATGGAACACCCATAGAAAAGATAACCTGGAGTTTATAATAAAAAGGTAGAAACCACTTGAGGAAATTAACCACCATGAGGAAGAGTCATCTGTCACAATAAACAGCAGGATTACCATCCAAGAAGCACACAAAATAAATAGTTGAAGGAGATTATAAAATAGGCATGTTTAAAATAATTAAAAAGATAAAAGAAGAGCATAGGACTTTGAAGAAAAAAAAATGAATTTAAAGGAGAAACAAAAAGAACTTCTCAAAATAAAACATAGTCATTGAAATTAAAAACTGAATAGAAAAGAACTGAAGACTAAACACAGCTGAAGAGAGACTTTGTAAAGAGCAGAAGTTAGCTGAGAAATTAACTTAGAGAGATAAAAATGGATGGAGAACGTGAGTGATTAAAATACCTAAAGATATAACAAGCAGAATAGTATTAAAGAAATACTATTATTTTAAAGGTCTTGTTTACAATAGATAGAAAATGAGTTACAGAAGAAATGAAGAAAGAGAATGGGGAAGAGGCAATATTTGAGGAGATAATGGCTGGAAATTTTATAGAACTGAAAAAAGGCATGAGTTCTCAGATTAAAGAAGCACATTGAGTCTTAAGCAGGATTAATAAAAACATGGATAGGAGGGATAAGCACCAACCTCTAGATAATGCTCACGTCTGAAGAGGAAAGGAGGGAACGGTACGACACAATGGATAGAAGGGGATTGAGTCTTCAATGGTATGATGTGCCATTTTGTTTCTTTTTAAAAATTATCTGCAAAGGCAAATTTATAGAAAAAGCAAGTTGATTAGTGGTTGCCTGAGGCTGACGTCGGGAATGGGGAGTGACTACCATGGACATGAGGGATCTTTTGGGGGTGTTGGAAGTCTTCAAAAATTGAATTGTGGTGATGGTTACACAGTTCTGCAAATCACTGAATTCTACTCTTAAAATGGTAAATTTTATGGTATTTAAATTATACGTCAATAAAGCTGTACTTTTAAAACTATCTGTAATATATTTAGCAAAACATTATAATGTATGACTATTAACATAAAAAACAAATATGTTTGTATATGCTATTAAAAGCTTTTTTTAAATGACAGGGCATAGCAGTTGGTTTCTGCCTATAGGTCTGATGGCTCAAGTCAATTGCTTTTTGGAAAGAAAAGAAAGAATGTGGGACTTAAAGATAGTGTTGCTGAAATAATAGCAGTAATAATAATAGCTACTTTATATTATTTGATTTATTAATTTAGATACATGCATATTTAAATTTTAAGTTAGGGATGTTGATTATATTCTCTCATTCTGTGAAGCCAAATCAATGTTTGCATCTTCCTGGATCACTTTCTGCATCATCTAACACAATTTTCCAAAGCACATCATTTTCACTTCTGAATAGTAGCAGAAGATACAGCATTTCAAATATACATATATGATGCTCTCTCTAGTAAAAAATGTTCCCAGGCAATAAGTTATACCTATAGGCATAACATGCATAACAACTAGTCCATTTTTCTCACTAATAATTTAACACAGTGATTAAAAGAATAAGCTCTGGAGTTTGACCAGCTAACATCTATTGAGGACTTGCTAAGTGTCAAGCCTATCAATCTTCACAGTAACCCTTGAAGTAAATATTGTTATTTAGCACCATTTTTCAGAGGAAAAAAAGAAGTCTCGGAGAAGTTGAGTAATTTACAGCTAGTGAGGATCTGAAGGCAAGTGTCTCTACTCTAGCTGCTCCTATCAAAAGTCTAACTACCCAGAGCCATGTTATAAAATTAACCACAGGGTCTGGTGGAAGGAGTGTTGTCCTAAACTCTTGTCAGTGCTGTCAGATTAAAACTTTGTTTCCAGTTCAACCAATGATTTTAGGTAATTTTGACACCAAGGGTTCCAAAGAATTCAGATATCTTTGCCAGAGTTTTTCAGATTGTCTTTTTTAGGAAGGTTCCAAGTCCACCAAATCATGGATAATCTCCCTGTTACTTTAGCTCCATAGAGGAGCTGGGAGCGTTGGCTGACTCATTGGCCAGGTAGCAGGTCAGAGATGGCTGACTTTCGCTGGCAGCAATGGAATTTTTTTAAATGTATAAACCCTAAAACAAAGGCAAAAGTAAAGAGACTATCACTGGGCAAGAAATACTGGTAAATTTCTGAACACAGAAAGCAGATGTAGAAGTGGTAATTGACGAAGTGAGGCAGAAGAAGCAATAGCTAGAAAATGCATAGAGGAATACAGCCAAGAAAGGAGTCAGTATGCTGTCTATCATCCCACAAAAGCTTATTGTTCAGAAGTACCAGAGACAACAAAAAGTAGGAGTGAGGTGTGGAACTGACAACACAGGAATTAATTAAAAATCTGTATGTGGAACAGTTGACTCTCCCCAACATCCAAATGCCCATGCGCAGAAATACTAACCACCAGACTTTTTTCCAGGTGAGGAAAAGAGGGCTTCTTCTCTGGAGAAACTAAACAGTCCTACAGCAAACGCCTCTGCTTTCTGATCTTTGGGAGTTCCCTATCAGATGACTCTAATGTGAAACATACCAGTTGACCAGCTTTATCCAAGCACAGAGTTCCCAAGCAGTTGTTTATATTTTATTTCATTATTCTTATACATGAACCCAAGAATCATCAGGCATTTGAAGAAATTTTTCAATGGAGAAAAGATCAATAATAAACAGGAAAATGGCCCCAAGGGAAACAGCAATAGTTCAGGGAATAAAAAAAGTAAAAAAGCAATAAAAATAAAATAATTTTTTATTGTGTTAAGAGCACTTAACATGAGATCTACTCTTTTAACAAAATTTTGAGTGCACAATACAGTATTGTTAAATATAGGCATGTTGTACAGCAGATCTCTAGAATTCACTCATCTTGAATAACTGAAACTTCATACCTGCTGAACAACTCCTCATTTTCTCCCTCCCCCTAGTCCTTGGCAACACCTTTAAACTCTCTGCTTCTTTGTGTGTGTGTGTGTGTGTGTGTGTGTGTGTGTGGTACGCGGGCCTCTCACTGTTGTGGCCTTTCCAGTGGACGTGCAGGCTCAGCGGCCATGGCTCACGGGCCCAGCTGCTCCGTGGCATGTGGGATCTTCCCGGACCGGGGCACGAACCCGTGTCCCCTGCATCGGCAGGCGGACTCTCAACCACCGCGCCACCAGGGAAGCCCTGCTTCTTTAAGTTTGACTATTTTAGATGTCTTAGAGAAGTCAAATCTTGCAGTATTTATCCTTACGTGACTGGCTTACTTCACTTAGCATAATGTCCTCCAGGTTCATCCATGTTTTAGGATATGAAAGGATTTCTTTTCTTTTTAAAGTTGAATAATATTCCATTGTACTTATATACCACATATTCTTTATTCATTCATCCATCAATGGACATTTAGGTTGCTTCTGTGTCTTGGCTATTGTGAATAATGCTCCAGTGAACATAGGTGTGCACATATCTCTTCAGGATACTAATTTCAATTCTTTTGGATATACACCGAGAAGTGGGATTGCTGGATCATGTGGTAGCTCTTTTTGGGTTTTTTGGGGTTTTTTTAGGAAACTCCATACTGTTTTCTATAGCATCTGCACCATTTTACATTCTCAACAACAGTGTACAAGGGTTCAGATTTCTCTAAATCCTGGCCAACATTTCTTGTCTTTTGTTTTTTAATAACAAAGGTTGTGAAGGGATAACTCATTATAGTTTTTTGGGGTTTTTTTCTACTTCTGCACTCTGTGTGCTACAATGCTCCCTAGACATTAAAAAACAGTGAATCAAATTCATTATGGTTTTGATTTGTATTTCCCTGATGATTAGTGATGTTGAACACCTTTTCATATACCTCTTGGCCATTTGTATGTGTTCTTTGGAGAAATGTCTGTTCAAGTCCTTTGCCCATTTTTTAATCAGGTTGTGTTTTTCTGCTAATTGAGTTGTAGGAGTTCCTTGCATATTTTGAATATTAACCCTTTATCAGATATATGGCTTGCAAATATTTTCTCTACTCTGTAGGTTGCCTTTTCACTCTGTTGATTGTTTGCTTTACTGTGCAGAAGCTTTTAAGTTTGATGTAGTCCCACCTGTCTGTGTTTGCTTTTATTGCTTGTGCTTTTGGTGTCATGTCCAAGAAATTATTACCTATACCAAGGTCATGATGCTTTTTCCCTATGTTTTCTTCTAGGAGTTTTATAGCTTCAGGTCTTACATTTAAATCTTTAATCCATTTTGAGTTGATTTTTATGTATGGTGTAAGATGTAAGATGTCCAGTTTCATTCTCTTGGATCCCATTTATTTACAATAGCATCAAAAAGAATAAAATACTTAGGAATAAATTTAACCAAGGAGGTGAAAGACTTTTACATGGAAAATTACAAAATATTGATGAAAGAAATTAAAGAAGTCACAAATAAATGGAAAGACATCCAGTGTTCATGGATTGGAAGACTTAATATTGTTAAAATGTGCAACCTACCCAAAGCAATCTACAGATTCAATGGATTCCTATCAAAATCTCAATGGCATTTTTTTTGCCAAAATAGAAAAAAAATCCTAAAATTCATATGGAACCACAAAAGACCCTAGTAGCCAAAGCAATTTTGAGAAAGAAAAACAATTTTAAATAACATCCTCATAGAGATTCAAGATATTGTATTCCTAAAACAAGGACAAAATGCTAAGACAATGGACCAATGAGAAAAAAAGAAAGAGATTGTGTAAATTTAAAATGCAATTTCCAAAATAAAATTTAGTGACAAGGTTGAGCATAAAGCTGAGGAAATTTCCCAGAAAACAGAATGAAGGCACAAAGAGGTGGGAAATCTGAGCAAAAAATATAAGACACAGAGGATCAACTCAGAGATTCTAAATCTGATGGAGTTTCAGAAAAGAGAATTTAGAGAGGAAAGATAAAGAAATTATCATCACAAAGAATATAAGATCATTTTATAGAGCTCCGTGAAGAATAGAGTTTCTATACCAAAGAGGCCTCCTCAGTGTCCAGTGCAATGAGTCAAAAACACTCCACAACAAGCCACATCACTGTGAAATTCCAGAACACCAAATATCAAGACAAGGTGCTAAAAGCTTCCAAAGACAACAAAAGTGGTCATCTACAAAGGTACAAGAATCAGACTGGCATCATATTTTTCATCAGCAACACCAGATGCTAGAAGACAACTGAGCCACACCTTCAAATTCTGAAAGAAAAGTACTTTCCAATGAGAATCATCCAACTACAAACTTATCAATCAAGTGTGAGAACAGAATCAAAACATTTTCAAACATTTACAACTCAAAAAGTTTATTTCTCACACATTCTTTCCTGGGAAGTTACTTGAGGATCTCTTCCTGGAAGAAAAAGTAGTTAACACCCCCCCCCCAAAAAAAGACATTGAGACCCAAGAACCAGTGGCTCCATCCAAGAACTGCAGTGAAGATAAGTCCTAGGATGATTGCTGCTCCTTAGAACTGGGGAACAATCTGGGCAGAATGGAGCGACCTCTTGATGCTTTTTTTCATCAATTTTTTTCCTCAAACTTAGAGGGATTTATTACAAACTGATTTACCTTTCAGTGAATAAATATTTTTCCAAAGTATATAGTTTCTTCAGTTTGACCTCATTTTCTCCTTAATCCATTAAATCCTAGCAAAAGTAAATTGAATAATTTTGATTAAAAATATGTATTATATGATCCAAATTTTATCAAAAATTGGTTTGTACATAGCAGCCTATGTGCCCATCAAGTGATGTATGGATAAAGTAGCTGTGGTACATATACAATGGAATACTACTCAGCCATAAAAAAATGAATGAAATAATGCCATTTGCAGCAACATGGATAGACCTAGAGATTATCATACTAACTGAAGTAAGTCAGAAAGAGAAAGACAAATGCCATATGACATCACTTATGTGTGGAATCTAAATTATGACACAAAATGAACTTATTTATAAAACAGAAACAGACTTACAGACATAGAAAATAAACTTATGGTTACCAAATGCAAAGCAGGGGAGGGATAAATTGGGAGTATGGGATTAACAGATGCACACCACTATATATAAAATAGATAAACAACAAGGATTTACTGTATAGCACAGGGAACTATATTCAGTATCTTGTAATAGACTCTAATGGAAAAGACTCAAAAAAAGAATATAGATATATACATATATATGTATAACCAAATCACTTTGCTGTACACCTGAAGTTAACACAATATTGTAAATCAACTATACTTCAATAAAAATAAATAAATAAAATTGGTTCTGTACATCTATCCCTGATCTGTCTATATGTGTGCAATCAGATATTCTAGAATGATGTTAATCTCATGTTAATGGTGATTGTACCAGGGTGATGGGAATTGGGGTGGTTTTAGTTCTCAACTTTTTACTTTGAATTGTTTGAACTATTTATAATGAGCATATATCATTTTTAGAAGAACAATAAAGTCATGTTGAAATGAGAGGATTAGACTCACAGGTCTCCAAAAATCTCTAAGCTCTAAAAGTCTATGATTTAATATTCTATGAAGCAAACACAGATTCATAATTCAGTGATGTCTCCACATTCTTTTTTTTAATAATATTTCACTGATTCTAGCCTCTTTGATCACTGATCTTTGTCTAGGCTCAAGGCCTATTGGAAAAATACTAAATGACCTCAAATAATTAACCTTAGAGGACAGTGTGTTCTCATCAACCAAAAGCAATTTTTAAAATACAAACAAAAATTTTAAAGCAGGAAGCAAACTATCTAATCTAAGAGCAATAAAGAAACATCAACTTACACATAAAGTAGTTTTAATATTTAATTGTAATGACAGTAAACTGTCTACTTAGAGAGGTTATAAATATATCTTACATTGGCATACTTTTCTTCAAAACAAGCAGTCCAAATATATTATCCAGTAGGAACATCCACTATTCCCCTAACCTCCCAGGTCTTTCAGACCTGTGTATCTTTGGACACATCTTAATGCTTTCTCCCTCATCTATAATTTGGACAAATGCCATTCACCTGGCGAAACTCAGTCCCTCTTACAACTACAGGCCCATAGCACTTGGCATATACCTCTGTTATAACAGTTCTCAGGGCCACTGTGTGTAATTGTGCAGGTTGTGCACCGCACAAAGGCACCCAGATGAGGGAGTAAGTAGGTGTGCAAATCTATCCTGAGCTTAGCGACCAAGCCAGGTTGTACCTGCCTAGAGGAAGTCTCTTTATTAAATTTGAACAAAGGTATCTTATAGATTCACACTGACTCTTAGAGTTGTTTGGATTGAAATCAGAGTTTACTCATCTATTGCCCCTCCTAGAGTGTGCACTCCTCAAGGACCTAGCATAGAGTAGGGACCTAATGTTTGTTTAATAGATCCTGAATAAAGATAAGATATAAACAGTTCCCTTAATCTCTTAACATCAGAGTGAAAACAAGTGTCAGCCATCTTTCTCTCCCCTTATTTAGGTTGAAAAACATTTCTCATAAAGTTGTACAGAAGAAAAGGAAGAAAATAAAACTAATATTTCATGAGTAGCAACTCAATGTCAGGAACTTCACATATATTATCTCATTTTATATTCCAAATAACCCCACCTATTAAGTCTTACTAGGAGGGATAGTCAAAATACTTAACAACCAGTACAGCATGGGTACCTACCTGTCAGAGTGGACACTGGCCCAATCAGAACAGAGCCCAGCGGGAAACAACTGATCCACCCATGCTGGTAAGGTTCAGCTGAAAGTCAGCCCTGAGTATCTCATCCCCACATTACAGATGGGCAAATGAATGCTCAGAGAGGTTAGGTAATGTGTCAAGCCCACATAGCTAGTAAGTGGAGAAGCTAGGACTAGACCCTGATAAGTCTGAGTCCCCAAACTGGTGCTCTTTGCCCCATACCATGATGCCTCTCCCTGGTCTCTAAAGCCCAGCAGAAATGTGACAAGTTGGGCTTAAGTTTCCTGATGTCTAGTCCAATGTCTATTCACTAGACTACTTCACTTCCCCAAAGAGGGATAACATTGTTTATGACTCTAAAATAATGACCCTCATTCCATAAGTCACACACAACAAATAGTCCTGTTGCTTTAGAGTCACACCTCATATCTTAGTAAATCTGAACGAGACATTTCTATCACTTTATACATTGAAGAGGATAGCAAAAGGAGACAATCCGTGAATAATGCTCCTAGCTCCCTATGTAGTTTTTAAAGTCCGTATTCTTTAAATCTGAACTACATAATGCAGTTCCTTTCAACAAATACACTTCAACTGTTGAAGAATATACCAAATGTAATTTTGTTCTGTGAAAGTTCAAGGCAATGCTTTGCATCCTAGACATTTTACTATCGGTTGATGAATACTAGCTTTTTTCAAGACCTCATATGTTCTCTGAACATAGTTTCATTTTGGGATCCTGTTATTTACCCAGTCCTTGCATCAGCCACTGCACAGCACTATGGCCAGACACTATACATCATGGCACATCCCTACTGGGAATGAAAACATTCAATAATGTTTGGTTTCTTCCAAAGTTGTTTTCCATTACAGCCCTGTAGGAGGCTCTAATAAATTTGTTTCTCCTATGAAATCAGTTCTTTTCTGTAAAGAAAAGGAGATTTTTTCCTTAGGTCAGTTTTACTACAATATAATACTAACCTACAGGTAATTGACTCATTCTGATTTGTGACCAAAATTTATTTTCCTTGCAATAAAAGAGTGAACCTAAGGAAAGATTATCACTTAAAAATCCTTTTTTAAAGATCCGATTTCTCCTCTTTTTACAGAAATAAATGGTGAACGTTTTTAAAATGCAAAATTTGTAGAAAGACATGTTGAAATTGCTTTAAAAGAAATCAACCAAAGTATGAAATACATAATTTACAACTACACTAATGCAAGTATACATAGAAAATATTGCACATATGCATTTTGTAATACAGGTTTTGGATCTTCTTTCCATGCAAGTCATGGGAATGGCATTCAAAATATTTAAGAAACAGTGTAGCACGGACATCAGCCAATCAAAATGGAGGCCATCCTATCTCTGAAATAGAAGCCCGAACTCCTCTGCTAGACTACAGATTAACTTTTAAATTTCTGGGTAGTAAGAAGATCTTGGGGTTCCCTGGGAGGGGTCAGGTCATCTGGGACTGGGGGGGCACTTGAGGGGCACAGGGAAGGAACTATTTACCAATCACTAAGAGGTATTCAATATTTTAATAACCAGTACAGCTGGTTATTAAACAATTACAAGTAGTATATTTTGATTTATATTTTAATATTATATTAGATACTACTATATTAATCAAAATAACCAGTATGGTGGGTACCATCTGAAAATCAACTTTGCCAGTCAATACACTATACTCAAAATGTTCATCAGTGCCTGCCAGGCCCCAGGCCCTTTGTCCAACTCCCCTACCCTTAGCTCTGCTGCCCAGGCAGCCATGTTATATGCCATATTACTCTGCCCTTCACTGGCCACAGCCAACAGGACTCAGGGACTCACAATCCAAAGGCTGAAAATCCCTAGGCCAGCCAGCAACCCTTTTGGGCCTGACACAAAAAAATAACCTGGTCAACCAATCTGATTCCTAGTCTTAGAAATTTGAGTTAGGAAATGCAAGTAGCAGTTAGTACTTTCCTGGCAGGAAATGAGAATGGGAAAGGTGATAACAAAGATATCACAAAATACACAAAGGATGGGAGGAGCTTGGGTTGGACACAGTGGCAGCAGTTAATCATGGAACTGTGTGTGGACATCCCAACCAACACCCGAGGAAGGGTGGCAAGCCAGGTGCCAGGAGGGACGGGACACAGGGAAAACTCTGTTTGGGGTTTACAAATATAGGGGCTCCCAGGCACACAGTGACAAAAGACCTAGAGAAATTCTCCTGGATTGAAACTACCAAGAAAACCCCACTTCAACTTGATCACCAGAGGCCTGATTCAAGTACCCTAAAATGGCAGTTTTTAAAGTGTGATTCCTGATTTGGATATACACACTACTCTGTATAACACAGATAACTAATGAGAACCTACTGCATAGCACAGGGAACTGTACTCAATACTCTGTAATGGCCTATATGGGAAAAGAATCTAAAAAAGAGTGGAGATATACATATATATATATATATATATATATATATATATATATATATGTATAACTGATTTACTTGGCTGTACAGCAGAAACTAACACTACATTGTAAAGAACTATACACCAATAAAAATTAATTTTAAAAATTTTAAAAATAAAAAAATTAGAGATTGGTTCAAGATGGCAGAATAAAAGGATGTGTGCTCACTCCCTCTTGCAAGAGCACCAGAATCACAACTAATTGATGAACAATCATCGACAGGAAGACACTGGAACTCACCAGAAAAGATACCCCACATCCAAAGACAAAGGAGAAGCTTCAATGAGATGGTAGGAGGGGCACAATCACAATACAATCAAATCCCATAAACACTGGGTGGGTGACTCACAAACTGGAGAACAATTATATCACAGAAGTCCACCCACTGGAGTGAAGGTTCTGAGCACCACATCAGGCTTCCCAACCAGGGGGTCCGGCAATGGGAGGAGGAATTCCCAGAGAACCAGACTTTGAAGGCTAGCAGGATTTGATAGCAGGACTTCAACAGGACTGGGGAAAACAGAGACTCCACTCTTGGAGGGCACACACAAAGTAGTGTGCACATCGGGACCCAGGGGAAGGAGCAGTGACTCCATAGGAGATTGAACCAGACCTAACTGCTAGTGTTGGAGGGTGTCCTGCAGAGGAAGGGGGTGTCTGTGTCTCACTGTGAGGACAAGGACACTGGCAGCAGAAGTTCTGGGAAGTACTCCTTGGCATGAGCCCACCTGGAGTCCACCATTATCCCACCAAAGAGCTTGTAGCCTCCAGTGCTGGGTTGCCTGAGGCCAAACAACCAACAAGGAGGGAGCCCAGCCCCACCCATCAGCAGACAAGCAGATTAAAATTTTACTGAGCTCTGCTCACAAGAGCAACAACCAGATCTACCCACCACCGGTCCCTCCCATCAGGAAGCTTGCAGAAGGCTCTTAGATAGCCTCATCCACCAGAGGGCAGACAGCAGAAGCAAGAACTAAAATCCTGCAGCCTGTGGAATGAAAACCACATTCACAGAGAGACAGACAAAATGAAAAGGCAGAGGACTATGTACCAGATGAAGGAACAAAATAAAACCCCAGAAAAACAATTAAATGAAGTGGAGATAGGCAACCTTCCAGAAAAAGAATTCAGAATAATGATAGTGAAGATGATTCAGGACCACAGGAAAAGAATGGAGGCAAAGATCAAGAAGATGCAAGAAATGTTTAACAAAGACGTGGAAGAATTAAAGAACAAACACCTAGAAGAATTAAAGAACAAACAAACAGAGATGAACAATACAATAGTGGAAATGAAAAATACACTAGAAGGAATCAACAGCAGAATAACTGAGGCAGAAGAACAGATAAATGACCTGGAATACAGAATGGTGGAATTCATTGCCACAGAACAGAATAAAGAAAAACGAATGAAAAGAAATGAAGACAGCCTAAGAGACCTCTGGGACAGCATTAAATGAAACAACATTAGCAGTATAGGGGTCCCAGAAGGAGAAGAGTGAGAGAAAGGACCCGAGAAAATATTTGAAAAGATTAGAGTTGAAAACATCCCTAACATGGGAAAGGAAATAGCCACCGAAGTCCAGGAAGCACAGAGAGTGCCAGGCAAGATAAACCCAAGGTGAAACATGCTGAAACACATATTAATCAAATTGACAAAAATTAAAGAGAAAGAAAAATTATTAAAAGCAACAAGGGAAAAATGACAACATACAAGGGGACTCCCATAAGGTTAACAGCTGATTTCTCAGCAGAAACTCTACAAGCCAGAAGGGAATGGCATGATATATTTAAAGTGATGAAAAGGAAGAACCTACAACCAAGATTACTGTATCCAGCAAGGATCTCATTCAGATTCAAAGGAGAAATCAAAAGCTTTACAGACAAGCAAAAGTTAAGAGAATTCAGCACCACCAAACCAGCTACACAACAAATGCTAAAGGAACTTCTCTAAGTGGGAAAACACAAGAGAAGAAAAGGACCTACAAAAACAAACCCAAAACAATTAAGAAAATGGTAATAGGAACATACATATCGATAATTACCTTAAATGTGAATGGATTAAATGCTCCAACCAAAAGACACAGGCTCAATGAATGGATACAAAAACAAGACCCACATATATGCTGTCTACAAGAGACCCACTTCAGACCTAGGGACACATACAGACTGAAAGTGAGGAGATGGAAAAAGATATTCCATGCAAATGGAAATCAAAAGAAAGCTGGAGTAGCAATCCTCATATCAGATAAAATAGATTTTAAAATAAAGAATGTTACAAGAGACAAGGAAGGACACTATGTAATGCCCAAGGGATCAACCCAAGAAGAAGATATAATTATAAATATTTATGCACCCAACATACGAGCACCTCAATACATAAGGCATATGTTAACAGCTATAAAAGAGGAAATCAACAGTAAAACAATAATAGTGAGGGAATTTAACACCTCACTTACACCAATGGACAGATCATCCAAACAGAAAATTAATAAGGAAACACAAGCTTTAAATGACACAATAGACCAGATAGATTTAATTGATATTTATAGGACATTCCATCCAAAAACAGCAGATTACACTTTCTTCTCAGGTGCACATGGAACATTCTCCAGGATAGATCACATCCTGGGTCACAAACCAAGCCTCGGTAAATTTAAGAAAACTGAAATCATATCAAGCATCTTTTCCGACCACAAAACTATGAGATTAGAAATGAATTACAGGGTAAAAAACGTAAAAAACCCAAACACATGGAGGCTAAACAATATGTTACTAAATAACCAAGAGATCACTGAAGAAATCAAAGAGGAAATCAAAAAATACCTAGAGACAAATGACAATGAAAACACGACCGTCCAAAACCTATGGGATGCAGCAATAGCCGTTCTAAGAGAGAAGATTAAAGCAATACAATCCTACCTCAAGAAAAAAAAAATCTCAAATAAACAATCTACCCTTGCACCTAAAGGAACTAGAGAAAAAAGAACAAACAAAACACAACGTTAGTAGAAGGAAAGAAATTATAAAGATCAGAGCAGAAATAAATGAAATGGAAACAAAGAAAACAATAGCAAAGATCAATAAAACTAAAAGCTGGTTCTTTGAGAAGATAAATAAAATTGATAAACCTTTAGCCAGACTCATCAAGAAAGAGAGAGAGAGGACTGAAATCAATAAAATTAGAAATAAAAAAGGAGAAGTTACAGTGGACACCACAGAAATACACAGCAACATAAGAAACTACTACAAGCAACTCTATGCCAATAAAATGGACAACCTGGAAGAAATGGACAAATTCTTAGAAAGGTATAACCTTCCAAAACCGAACCAGGAAGAAACAGAAAATATGAACAGACCAATCACAAGTAATGAAACTGAAACTGTGATTAAATATCTTCCAACCAACAATAGTCCAGGACCAGATGGCTTCACAAGTGAATTCTATCAAACATTCAGAGAGGAGCTAAAGCACATCCTACTCAAACTCTTCCAAAAATTGCAGAGGAAGGGACACTCCCAAACTCATTCTATGAGGCCACCATCACCCTAATACCAAAACCAGACAAAGATACTACACAAAAAGAAAATTATCGATCAATATCACTGAAGAATATAGATGCAAAAATCCTCAACAAAATACTAGCAAACAGAATCCAACAACACATTAAAAGGATCAAGTGGGATTTATCCCAGGGATGCAAGGATTCTTCAGTACGCACAAATCAATCAATGTGATACACCATATTAACAAATTGAAGAAAAACCATATGATCATCTCAATAGATGCAGAAAAAGTTTTGACAAAATTCAACACCCACTTATGATTAAAACTCTCCAGAAAGTGGGCATAGAGGGAAACTTCCTCAACATAATAAAGGCCATATATGACAAACCCACAACAAATATCATTCTCAATGGTGAAAAACTGAAAGCATTTCCTCTAAGATCAGGAATAAGACAAGGATGTTCACTCTCGCCACTATTATTCAACAAAGTTTTGGAAGTCCTAGCCATGGCAATGAGAGAAGAAAAAGAAATAAAAGGAATACAAATTGGAAAAGAAGTAAAACTGTCACTGTTTGCAGATGACATGATATTCTACATAGATAATCCTAGAGATGCCACCAGAAAATTACTACAGCTAATCAATGAATTTGGTAAAGGTGCAGGATACAAAATTAATGCACATAAATCTCCTGCATTCCTATACACTAAAAATGAAAGATCAGAAAAGAGAAATTAAGGAAACAATCGCATTCACCATTGCAACAACAAAAAATAAAATACCTAGGAATAAACCAACTTAAGGAGGTAAAAGATCTGTACTCAGAAAACTATAAGACACTGAGAAAGAAATCAAAGATGACACAAACAGATCGAGAGATATACCATGTTCTTGATTTGGAAGAATCAAGATTGTGAAAATGACTATACTACACAAAGCAATCTACAGTTTCAATGCAATCCCTATCAAACTACCAATGGCATTTTTCACAGAACTAGAACAAAAAATCTTAAAATTTGTATGGAGACACAAAAGACCCCGAATAGCCAAAGCAGTCTTGAGGGGAAAAAAAGGAGCTGGAGGAATCAGACTCCCTGACTTCAGACTATACTACAAAGCTACAGTAATCAAGACAATATGGTACAAGCACAAAAACAGAAATATAGATCAATGGAACAGGATAGAAAGCACAGAGATTAATCCACATACCTATGGTCAACTAATCTAAGACAAAGGAGGCAAGGATACACAATGGAGAAAAGACAGCCTCTTCAATAAGTGGTGCTGGGAAAACTGGGCAGCTACATGTAAAAGAATGAAATTAGAACACTCCCTAACACCATACGCAGAAATAAACTCAAAATGGATTGAAGACCTAAATGTACGACCGGACACTATAAAACTCTTAGAGGAAAACATAGGAAGAACACTCTTGGACATAAACACAGCAAGATCTTTTTTGACCCACCTCCTAGAGTAATGGAAATACAAACAAAAATACACAAATGGGACCTAATGAAACTTAAAAGCTTTTGCACAGCAAAGGAAACTATAAAGAAGACGAAAAGGCAACCCTCGGAAGGGGAGAAAATATTTGCAAACAAATCAACAAAGGATTAATCTCCAAAATATATAAATAGCTCATGCAGCTCAGTATTAAAAAAACAAACAATCCAATCCGAAAATGGGCAGACCTAAATAGACATTTCCCCAAAGGAGATATACAGATGGCCAAGAGGCACATGAAAAGCTGCTCAACATCACTAATTATTAGAGAAATGTAAATCAAAACTACAATGAGGCATCACCTCACACCAGTTAGAATGGGCATCATCAGTAAATCCAGAAACAACAAATGCTGGAGAGGGTGTGGAGAAAAGGGAATCCTCTTGCACTGTTGGTGGGAATGTAAATTGATACACCCACTATGGAGAACAGTATGGAGGTTCCTTAAAAAACTGAAAATAGAATTACCATATGACCCAGCAATCCCACTATTGGGCATATACGCAGAGAAAAGCATAATTCAAAAAGACACACACACCCCAATGTTCATTGCAGCACTATTTACAATAGCCAAGACATGGAAGCAACCTAAATGTCCATCAACAGACAAATGGATAAAGAAGATGTGGTACATATACAGTGGAATATTAGCCATGAAAAGGAATGAGTCTGAGTCATTTGTAGAGATGTTGATGGACCTAGAGACTGTCATACAGAGTGAAGCAAGTCAGAAAGAGAAAAACAAATATCGTATATTAATGCATATGTGTGGAATCTAGAAAAATGGTACAGATGAACCGGTTTGCAATGCAGAAATAGAGACACAGATGTAGAGAACAAACATATGGACACCAAGGGGGGAAAGTGGGGCGGGGGGCGGGTGGTGGGATGAATTGCAAGATTGGGATTGACATATATACACTAATATGTATATGTATAAAATAGATAACTAATAGAACCTGCTGCATAAAGAAAAGTAAAAAGCAATTCAAAAATAAATTAAAAAATAAATAAATAAAACTATGTAAGGAAATTCTTGCTGTAAAAAAAAAAAAGAAAAAAGTGTGATTCCTGGACCAGCAGCATCGATATCACCTGGGAACTTGTTAGAACGCACATTCCCACAGAAGCAGAAACTCTGAGGGTGGAGCTCAGCAGTCTGTGGTTTAATAAGCCTTCCAGGTAATTCCAATCCAAGCTCCAGTTTGAGAACCAACCCCCTCAAGCTGGCTTTGCAAAGACCGCCAGCATTACCTGGAAATGTACTGCTGCTGCCCTTAGGGCATCTCGGGGTAATCCTCCCAGAGGAAGATTCTCCAGTTGGTCAGATTTGCTGATCAAGGAACTCACTTCCCTGCAGTGTGTGTACGCCTACCAGTTCCAGTATAAAATCCACCATCCCCAAGCAGCTGCAGGATGCAGTATATACTCTGAACCAGGAATCATAGACAGGCCCAGGAATTGAAGATTTGAAGATGCCACCTAAAAGTTATCGACACTGAGTCTGATAAGCAGGTTTTAATGTGCTCTTTTCATATTACTTCTAGATAAAATTGGATTGCCTTCCTCCTGGAAGTGGGGGTAGCAGGTGTTTGTGGCTGAGGTGTAATAGACCGTTTTAGGCAGAGGCAACTTTGGTCCTGCATGGAGGAGAAAGGTTGGTGTACCAACGGACAAGAAACAGACTACAGGGACATGTCAGTTACTGCCTGTTAGTCCACTTCCTGCCTGCACCCTCTGCTGCTCATGCTGCCAACTTTTATATCACATGACCTTGTCCTCTAGCCATAGGGTGTACCCCTGACCCAGGCGCAATCAAATCAATCAAAACACTTACCTACGATGTGACCTGATGTAGAAGATGATCTGTACCCCTTTGAGTCTCGCAGTAAAAAATGTGAAGGCTGAAGCAGTCAGAAATGACAGCTGAAGCTTACCAAAACTGCCCTGAGGAGGAGAAGGATCTATGAAGGGTCATAGCAAGGCAAAGTAACAACAAAAACAGAATGCATTGCACAGCATGGGCTTCCAGGAAATAAAATCGGTAGGCCATCCATCCATTAAGGCTAATCACAGAGAGAAGCAGAGATACTGAGAGAGAATGACAATGACAGGGACAGTGAGAGAGACATCATGGAATCCTGGAGAGAGACGGAAAGCATAACTACCTGGATTGCTGTTGGCTGGTGTCCTTAGGAGAGCCACCTTTCCGTGTTTAGATGGTCAGTTACTGAAATGCCTGAGGAGGGGGCTATTTAAATTAGTTTGAGTGTAAGAGCATGTGAGGGCGATTAACAGGATGAGGGAGACCCAGAGTCTATTAGAAAGACAAAGACAATGAAAGAAAGAAACAGAGAGAAATACACACAGACCAACAGAGACAGAGACAGTGCCTATGGATGCAAAGCTTGAAGGGCATTCTGTCAGAGACAGGTTCATGGCCACAACCCCTTCTCCCAGGAGTTTAACCCGAAGTCCAATTAAATGAAGAAAGAATGAATGAATGCACAAATGAATAAATAATAAATTAATAAATTTTAAAAGGAATATGTAAAGCTAATGACCTTTGTCAGGATGGACACAGGTGACGCTGGCCAAGGCCCAGTGGCAGAAAGAGCAACAAAGCTTCTGAGATCAAATCAGTATGAGAGTAGCAAGAGATGGCACTAGTGGGCCAGACCTTGCCCAGTATAGTCAAAGAGGAACAGAAGGACTGGGTCTGCGCGGTGGCAAACCCAGCAACCAATCTCAGCCCTGCTCTTCTGGTGGGTGTCCTGAAGAAAAGTTAGTTAATGTTTCTAAAGAGCTCAAGTGTTCGAATTTCAGACCAGTTTTTTTTTGTTTGTTTGTTTGTTTGGCCATGCCGCACAGCATGTGGGATCTTAGTTCCCCGACCAGGGATTGAACCCGTGCCCCCTGTGGTGAAAGAGCAGAACCCTAACCACTGGACCACCAGGGAATTCCCCAAACCAGTTTTTGATAGAGCACCTTAACTCAGTGGTGCCCTGGGTGAGGATCTCACTCAGGGGCCTGGGAAGCGATGGGAGTGGGAGTGTTCTGCCCCAGACTTATCAGTTCAGTCATCACACGTGGCAATGCACAGTCCAGCACCAGCAATGGCCTCAGTGGCAATCAAAGGATCACAAACCTTGCCAACTTCAGTGGCAGCAAAAGTGGCATGGAGGGACTTCCCTGGTGGTCCCATGGTTCAGACTTTGTGCTTCTACTTCAGGGGGCCAGGGTTTCATCCCTAGTCGGAGAACTAAGATCCTGCATACCTGCACGGTGTGGCCAAAAGAAAAAAAAAAGTGACATGGGAAGGCTGTTCTGAAGTAAACAACTTAGGGTAGCAAAGGTGGAGGTTTCCAGCCTCAAAAGGGTGTATCTGAATTCTGGCCCAGTGCCAAGAGAGGAGTAGCAGGACCCGCCCTAAGCCTTGGTAAACATGTGGGGCCCTAGGGCATTCCAAGACAACACAGGACATTTGCTCTTACGGCCTCTATTCTGACCCTGCCATTTTGACCCCCAGGACATTTTTGTTCTGAATTTTGCTCTTGCCTCCACCCAGAGTATGGACCATTCAGGTTAGAGGAATTTAATTTTACTAGGCGTTTAATACCTCTGTTTCAACTTATAAGACATTTCTTGGAATGTAACTAGGGATTTGATGCCTTGAAAGCAGCTGAGCCCAGGAGAGGAAAGACACCATGTGCTAATCTTCCCAGTTATAGAATCCTCCTGCTTTACCAGTTTATAGCAGTGATAACCTCCAGCATGGTGCCTGAGAAAGAAAGAAAAAAAAAGGCAGCCTCTGAAATCTGAAAGCTGGTAGCCTGGTGCTCACAGCTAGGCCATGTTATTCTTCTATTGCACATTAATAAGTTTGCATAAAACTAACTTCAAACAAGGTTATCCTCAGAATGTGAGACAAAACAAGGACACTTCATAATTTTAAGTAAAAGTCAAGGTCACTGTGTCCCAAACCAACTACCAAACACCGCCCCCTCTTGGCGAAAATGAGGAACTGCTATTTCTTTACCAGTTACAGCTTTATTCTCTCTCCAGCTGACCCTCCCTATAAAAAAGATTTTATTGATACCCAGTCACAGAATTGTCCCTGATTTCTGACAGAATCAATCTAGAACGAACCCTCTTTTCCTTAGATCCTCCCTCTACCTAACTAAAGCCCAAATCCTATAATAGGCTCTTTCTACTATCCTCTCACTGAGACACCCCATGGTTCCCCAAGGAGTGTACTCACCCTCCCTGTAACAAGAAATAAACCCAACTTGATCAACTCAGGTGTGTTCCCAGTGGGCTTTAGCTGAAGGGCATTGGCATGCCCCTATAATTCATTCTTTTAATTGATTTATTTTGTCTTTATTGTATGTTTGTGTGTATGTGTGTGTTTTGCATGGAAGGTGGAAAGACATAAACTTTCAACATCATATTTATGATTTTGGAGGGGTAATAGAGTTTTACATGTTGAGTGTAAAATATCTACAAAAAGTTTAAGAAGAACAGGTAACTAGCCATAATTATATTAGGAGAAACTGCCTGTTTAGGTTGTACTATGATAAGTAATGTTAATTATTAAACCACCTGAGTCTTTTAATGGAAATTTGGTGATATTTTAACAAAATGGGTGTCAGTTGGGGGGCTCAGGGATGCATAACATTTTTTCCCATTTAAAGTAATGGTAATGGTGATTGCAACTTTGATTCAGGAGGATTTACACCAAGGGAAATTGCCAGGAACAAATCACAAGGGGAAAGATTATACTCATAAGCACTGGATGTGCAATAGCATAGATCCACCCTGAAGAATGGGAAATTTCTGGAACACCTGAGGGGAGGTGCTCACAATTTCCTCATGGAATCACTAAGAAATGAATATCAATTTCCAAGTCATAATAAATATAACTGGTAGACCTAATCAACACAAGATAAAATGGTCAATGTCTAAAACAGCACAGGGTAAAATTTATTAGAAACAAAAAACTGAAAAAAAGACAAGTCATTTGTAACACTGGAAACTGAAAACTGACCTGAGAAAATTTAGACTTGGTGGAAATAACCACCATAGAAAAACATGGCAAGTTGTGAAATTGCACAAGATAAAATTTTTTACTGACTATAATTTTACAGAAAAATCACACGTTCTTAAAAAATTTAGACATGTAAAATTTGACCGAAGGAAACAGACTTTGATAAAAATAATGTCCACAAGTTACAATTTACAATGCAAAGTAAATTTTACTATGAAAAATAGCTTATTGATAAAGCAAATCGTTACTGTAAACTTAAAATGAAACTAATGAATCCCAATGAAAATACTCTCAGTAGAATAAAAATACAAATGGAACAAATCTGTACAGTTTAGAAAATCGATCAAGGACTTTAGTTGGCTTAAGGGAATTTGTTTCAATAAAAATTTGCTCAATAAGAAAAATCATCAATGTTGGGGTATTAGTTAGGATATAGCTCCATATACCAATGACAACAAAAATCAAAAGCAGTGGCTTAAACAGATGGAAAACTATTTCTCTCTCAAGATAAAGTCTGGAAGTGGGAGCACCTAAGGGCTGGCCAGGCAGTACCATGGTCATCAGGGACCCAGGCTCCTTCTATACAGCTGCTACACTGTCCTTGAGGTGCATCCACATAACTCAAGATGGTTGCTCAAACTCCAGCCATAATAGCCACATTCCAACTAGCAGGAAAGAGGAAAGGAAAAAGAAAACCTCTCCTTTTAAGGACACTGTCCTTAAGTTGCAATGTCACTTGTTTACATCTCATTGGTTGAAATTTAGTATGCAGCCATAGCTAGCCACAAAGGGAACTGGGTAATATAGTCTTTTAGCCAAGTGGCAATGTGAACATCTGAAAATAGATATTCTTATTACTAAGCAAGAAGTAAAAGATGTATATTGGGAGGCAATTAGCAGTCTCTGTCTCTTTTAGCATAATTGTGATACACATGCTTGTACTCAGAAACAGGGCATCCAAATGTTGTTGTAGCTAAATAGATGGGGGATCCAAATTGTTGGCTCAAAAACGCTAGTTCAAATGGTAGAGTCAAAAAGGCAGGTACAAAATATCTTTGTGCCCTTCACAGACACATCAGGAAGGAAGGTTCTAAGTGACTGACTCTGGACTTTCCACTGAGCTGTGTACATGGGGACTCAATGCTATAATCTGGGGTGCTACTAGAGGACTGTTATTTGCACACTAACTGTAAAACAGGATACCTCAACAGCAGAAGCTCGTGGTAGATTCCCCTCCACCCCCATCTTGTATCCAGACCTTTTGCAGTGTAACTTTGCAGCATCTCCCCTCGAGAAATGGAGTCAATTTCCCTATCCCTTGAATCTGGTCTGGCCTTGTGATTCGCTTTGACCAGTAGAATCTAGAATGAAATCCAAGCCTGGGTCTCAAGGTGGCCTTGCAAGCTCTTGCTTTTTCTTTTGGATCCCTGCCAAGCTGCTGTGTGAACAAGCCCCAGCTAACCTGCTGGATGATAAAGAGACATGTGGTCAAGTTACTCCCATTGCCCAAGCCAACAATGAGTGACTCCCCACAACCAGGGTCACCTAACTGACCGTAGTAGACATGTGAGTGAGCCCGGTCAAGACCAAATGAACCACCCACTTGAGCCCAACCCACAGAATTGTGTTAAATAAATGGTTGTTTTAAGCCACTAAGTTTTAGAGTGGCTTGTAGCAAAAGCTAACTGATGCAGAGCCTAACTAAAATAAAGCCAAACCAAGCTCAGTTATCATCAAAGCCTGAAGCTGACAATTCTGAATATTCTCCTTAGCATATTAAGTCCAAAGCCCTGCACCCTGGGAGATACAACCACTAGTTAACAGTTCCATGAGGCTTGGGCAGTGCATCTTGCCATGCTCCAGCACCTAGCATTGTGGAAGATCTCCACATGAAGAAAATTATGGCATGTAAATTATTCACACATGGTTTATATTGCTTTTCTTAACTATAAAATAAAAGTGAATCTTTTAAAGACATAGTCCATCCATATTCAAATTTTAGCAGGTGTGCATTTATAATACAGCATATGAAAGAATCACTTTTTCTCCTATCATGACCAGCAACAGTTGCCACCTCCCAGAAGACTCAAAATACTGTGACACTGTCATACAATTAACCACTGTTCTCAAGGACTCATGTTCACTGACAAACTGTCTCACCAATAATCACAAAATACGGTAAATAAGAAATCCCACATAGGTGATATGATTCTCATGAGAAGTTATCAAGTTTGCATTCTTATTATAATGGTACTTCTTGTGATACCTTTTACGCTCATCAGTGTTCCAGCCATATACCAACATGGAATCAACCACAGGCCATAGGAACTGACCTGGCTACAGAAGTTGAGCATCTAGGCAGTGTAGCATAGTGTCCATATTGGCCTCCAGGGGAAGGGGTTCAGAGCTCCTCTCTGGTCCTCTTCCTATCTCTTACAGGAGTCGTGGAGGAATGCCGAAGTGATGGGTAAGATTCCCGAACACTTGTTGAATCACAGTTTCTTGTGGGTGGAGCCTTGAGAATATAAACAATCCCATATGGATGGAATGCCTCTTTCTGGATTCATTCCCTCTGGAGCTGGTAGCTGTGAGTTTTTTTCTCATAGTAGTGGCAAATTCTGAGATTTGATTTTGGTCTAAGGGAAATGCTACGCTATTCATCCTGCTTTGGTTCTGAGTTCCAGGCTGCCTCTACCCTAAGCTGCCTTGTGATCAAGCCCAGCTCAGTAGAGTCCTGAACTAGGGTTTGGAGCCAATGTGCAAGTTAATAAAATGTTACTTTGCATTCTTTTGACACTCTTTCATGCATATGCATCCCTTGTGGAACATCAAGAGTGGTGGGGCCAAGGCACAATTTAAGTATTCCTGAGTTCCCTGGCCTAATACCACCATAATTCCATCCCTTAGTAGTACCTGGACCTTATCTCCACTCCTAACACTGACATGGTCTCAGTAGACAGAGCAGAACTATGTCCCAGAAACGGGCATTTAGAGAGCAAAGTCCCACAAAAGAGGTTGAGGTTCAGTTTCCAGACTTTAAGCACTATTCTGCAGGCACAGACTATAATCTCCCATGAGTAACAGGCGGGTGTTGGTATTGGTGCAAATAATCATCTTAGGAGCTAGCCTTGTTCCTGACTTCAAAGTGCAGAAGCAGCAAGGTCTGCAACATGACCTAGGTCTCCCTAAAAGAAGCAGTGTGACATTTTTGGCCTATTGGATGGTTAGATCCAAACAGTCATATGGCCAACTAGATGGCAGGTCCAGATTCTGTTCCTCTTAATCTTGTTTTAACCTGCATCCAGGGATAAAGAGAAAATGATGATGACATAAAATTCTGGGGTATCGTGTGCCTTCTCTGAAGTTTTCTGAGTCCCTTCTCCACCATATGTTCTCATGCTGACTCTGATTTGGGCATCATCTAAATCCTAATCTACGAATTTGTAGAAAGAAGATAAAGGGATAGAGTAACAAAAAATAACAGTTAGTGATCTGCAAGGTTTAATCAGGAGACAATACATTCCTTGCGATGGCTGTTCTGATCACATATCTTCAGTGAGCATCAGCCAAGCTCCAATCGTGGTTGTGGATTTCAGAGACTTCCACAGTGGGATGCAATCACTGCAGGGAGGTAGAGTTCACTAGTAAAAAAGATTGAGGCCTTTATTGCCTGGGGAAGGTAGCCTCATGGACTGAGTTGGAGAGGAAAATTTCAGGAAAGAAAAAACAAGTCCAAAAGTCAAAAAGACTTTAAATAATGCCTATACCTAGAATGCCCTGGCTGTGAGAATTGGATTGGCCCAGACACAGTGGAAGGCCTTTACCAGGTAACATGATTACAGGATATTTTAAATGAACTAAAAACTCTTGTCCAGGAGATAATTTGAGCTCTAGGAGTGATGGAAGGCAAACTAGGAAAGAATTAGGAAATTAAGGAAAAGAAGAAACACTGAGGTCTCAGAAACCATGATGGACATATACGAAAGGAAAAAAGGGCATACAAAGATATAACCAGACCTAACTGTAATCAGCTATCACGAATGTAAGGGCGGCCATCTATCCAACACACACTGGGAAACAGCAGATGGAATACCATGCCAACCTTAGTAGAAAATGGGTAAATTACCATATTTTGGCAATGCTCTCATATGGCCAGTACAAAAACTAAGCGGCATTTGGAGACTTACAGTTGATTCTAGGACAGAGGTAAATAAGGTATCAATCCTAGTTGAGATGATGGTCATATACCAAATACTCTAGCAAAGATGGGACCTTATTCAAAGATCTTTTCTGTCTTGGATATAGCAAATAGGCTTTAGTGTCTACCACTGAAGGAGATATGTTAGTTCAAAACTGTATTCATGATGAGAGGTAGACAGTTGGACATAAATAATACTCACCATCAACCTCCCATAGATATATGGAGACCCTAAAAAATAGGCCACATAATTTGATAGTCCTACATATAGACAAATCTAGTATCATGTCACAGAAGGAAGATCAGAAATTAGCCAAGCATACCTTGGGGGCAATATGGAAGGCAAGTTTGAAAGTCAAGGGAAGGATATAGCTTGAATCTGACTACAGTGGCCTAGATGAAAGTTTCCCCAGTGGGAAAGCAATGTATCAGGAAAGGGACAAATAATCAAGTCACTAGACCAACAGATGAATAAAAAAGCCTGCTATCACCAGGCTTCTGTAATGGTTACATGGCACAGTACAATGAGAAAGGCCAACACGTGGTCCAGTTACCTAAATGAACCACTGCTACAGCAAAGGGGCACCAACCAGCATGGAGAACACTTAAAGAGACAATAGCCCGGGTACTAGCTTTGGCCTTACCAAAAACTTGGGAACCTTTAACTTCTGCCTGATAATAATTCCCAGTACCATAGCTATCAGTGATACAAGAAAGTCTGGTTTGTTAATGGAGAGAAATGAGAACCCAGTACTTTGTACCAGTGCAAAATATCCTGGGCCAGTCACATCATACACTGTCCACACGGGGGTAGATCTTCTAAGAACAGATCAATGATATACTATCCAGTCATTATTCTCCTTAAACACCCCACACCTTTTTATGAAATAACTAAGGGCTAAGAAGAGCTATGCATACAAGGTGAGTGTATTAATTTGGGTTTCCTCAGAAGCAGACCCTGAGACAAAGATACTAATGCAAGTAGTTTATTTAGGAGTTGGCCCCAGAAAACACTCAAGACAGGAGTGAGGAAGTGAGACAGGGAAATGAAAGCAGTCAATAAGGAGCATGTTATCAACACAGCCACTACTGCGGGAGACTGGAGCTTCATGCCATGAGTAAACTCTGGGGAACCATACAGATGACATACCTTAGAGTGACCTTTCTTAAGGGGTGTGAGAGCTGTTGCACTTACACACCAACTCCAATCAGCTTTTAGTCGAGAGCCACTCTGCGGTGTTAACCCTCTTCCAGCCTCCTGTGCAAAGGGTAGAAAAGCCTTCAAGGCCTCTGATAAAGCCCTCAGATAAAAAGATACTGGCAGTTAGAAATCAGCTGGAGCACACAGAAATAATACGGCGGAGGGATAGGGAACAACTACGTGTACCTGAACCACAGGAAAATCTTACGCCTTGTCTATTGGGGAGGGTAGCTTAGGCAGACTGAATGAAGGAGACACGGGGTAGAATACTGAGAGAAGTTTGAAATTTGATGGCAACTGGAGGATTTCAAAAAAACACCTGGAGAGAAAGCATGCGCACACCAGCATCATCATTGAAACTGGCCCGGGAATCTGTACTAGCTGCATTGGCTACTGCACCATAGAGGAGAAACAACAGACCACACTGGGGACCTTTGCCAATAACTGGGAAAAATAGCATTTCATTTTGGTGACAGTAGATAGTTTCATGAGTTACGTAGAGGCTTTTCAAACCAAACACCCAGCAACTAAGATAGCTGCAAAGATTCTAGTCCAACAACTTCTCTTAACTAGGAGGTCTCATATAATGGACCAAATTTGGGGGCATATTTCATGGGAGAACGTGTGATCTGATAAGAATCTGGGTTTTCCAGACAGCATAAGCACTAGTAGGCCAGGGAGCCAGAAGGAACTGTGTGATAAAGACTGAGAGACAAGCAGCTATGATGAAAATGAGAGATTTCTGAGGTCTCTGCCTTCTTTGATTCTAAGGAAATTAGGGCCTGCGTATCCAATGGATCAAAACAGATGCTTTACTAGGGCCTCTGTGGGAGCCTGAGGGTTACTGGTAAACCTATTCACCTCTTGTCTTCTACAGAGAGGCCTTGAGTAAAGGAAACCACTCGGAGTCCCTGTACTTCTACTCACTTCCCTCCTTCACATTCTCCAAACAAAGAAGCAGGTTGGGTCAGATTCCAGTACAATCTGTAGACCGCTTTTACTGGTGGGCTGGATCACTGTGCATTTGTCAAATTGCATTCATACATACAGCACTCTCTTCTGCTGCTTCTGGTCTCTGAGCAGCTGACTTGGTAAACTGACTATCCTGCTCCCTCAATTCAACACGGCAGCCAGGTCTAGTGTTACTATCCTATCAGTCTAGGCCTCTTGTGTGAAATGGGATTTATTTTTTAGGAGTTTTAAATCTTCTGTGACACTTTAATTTCTCTGTGGAAAATTGACAATAAGAGGGATTTCAAATAGAGACTTGGGGCATTCTGCATCCCCAACATTGTGTTGGTTGGACTGTGCTATCATCAGGTGTTCGCTGTATGGACCTCCTTGGTAGGCTATGTTCAACAATGACGCTGTACATAATCTAGGAGAGCTAGATTTCACATCTCTTTGGTCCAAGAAAGAGCCATGATACAGCCAGGGAAATGGCCCCATGAAAAGGCTGACAGAACTTACCTGCAGATTTTCTCTCTTAAAGTAGATGGTCACATACAGCTTAGCCATTAACCCCTTTGGGTTAACAGAGAAAGAACAAGAAGTAGAGATTGTTAAGCTTCCATGAAAGAAGTTCAAAGACACTAATTGTACCGGCTCCCACCCTCCATCTTCATTTCTCCCCAAGAAATGCTGAACTGATTGATCAGAGTCCAGTACCCTCACTGGGCTATTTTTCAGTGCACAGAACTTGGGGGTATTAATAAGACCCTCTAAGGTATAATTTTCTCCATCTCAGATGACTGGAACTTTTAATCTCATTGGAGTGGAAAATTCCAAGATTTCATATTGGGCTTAATAGTTCTGGATTGAAGTTTGGAGCCAAAGCACCAGCTAGTGAAGTATTACTTTGCTTACCTTTGCCTCTTTTGTGGACCTTATAGAAAGGGCAGTTAGGCCAAGGACAGACTTGGATATCTCTGGGTCCCTTGACCTAATATCATTGTAAACTCATCTCTTAATAGCACCCTAATTTCATCCAACCTCCAACAGAGTACAAGAGTCTAAGTCCTAATAGTGGAAACAGTAAAAAGAATCCTATCAGGAGCATGGCAGCAAGAAATATGAAGTCTGGACAATGAAAAAAGACTTGGAAGAGTCCAGCAGACAGTGGGTTGTCATTCTAGAAGATCTATTCCTATGTTGCAGAACCCCAATGAGAATGAGGATATGAAAGACGCTGACTTGCACTCAGGGCTACCCAAGGTTTGCCAGTGGTACACTAAATAGAGTCCGATAGGAAATGCAAAAGATCTTGGGAGGGGGAGAGAGCAACTCTTTAGTGGTCCAAATTTTGTTTTGATAACAAACACCACTGTCCTGCATTCCCAGCTTTGCTTATTTGCCATGTGTTTCACACTAGGTTCTGATCCATTTTCCCTGTTCCCTTATAACCTGACCTTGACTGATTAATCACACACTAACAGTTTCGTGTGACAGCCCCTGTGGCAGAGGCAGTAACGTAAAAACATTCCATTTGTTCCCCTACATTTGCCAGTCCTCTTGCACATACACAGGACCATGTGACTAGTTTTGGACAATGAAATAGAAATGGATGTGACATTTGTCACTTCTGGGCTGAGGCAATAAAGAGTCTATATGCAATTCTCCAGTCTCTTTTTCTCCTACAGCGGCAGCTGAATAGGCCACATGTTCCAGATGGTACAGCTGTAAAACAGTGGAGCCTCAGTCAGCCTCGAGCCTTGAGGGACTGTGTGGAGCAGATCTCCTCCCAGCGTGGGGTATGTGGTGTGGGAAAGGTAGAAGCTCTTGGTGTGCAAAGCTTCTGACGCTCTGAGATTATCTGTTATCTGACCGTACTTGTATTCCTATGGAAGACCCTCCCCCTTTCTTCTGCATGCATAGCACTTACTTCATACTCTTAACTTAGTTGTTAATAAATCTACGTGTTATACCCAGACTCCCCTGGACTGGCTCTATGGGACAAAAGATCAGGCACAAGTCAGCAAGCAAAGCTTTAACTTTCAACCAAATACATAGTTGTGAGCAATTCAATTCAGTAAACACAACTATTTTCTACTGCACAAAAAACAGGAAATAATTAAATTTCTTATAGACATTTCTTTATTATACTTTCCCACTTGAATATTTAGAGAATAATTTAAATGTAATGCATACTGACAGCAAGCACAGTATCAAATATTAGTTTTTTAAATTTTTTCTGTTCTCACCCTTTATTCCTTTAGGAAAAAAATATTTAGATGACCTCAAAGAAACAATTATTATGCTAATCACAGTATGCAGTAACACGTACAAGCCCATACTCAATAGAAAAGAAAGCAACAAAGAAGTGAAAAAGTCTTTCTCCTCAAATCATTTTAATTCAATTTTCCACAGCCATATAAATTTAAAGTATGAAACAACAATAATACAGCTATAGAATCTAGGTTCTCTTTCAAAGCAGCGGCATATAAAACATAGAAAAGCTAAAACCTCAGCACAAGCTTCAAAAGAACAAGGACTGAGAGGATTTTGATGAAGACATGAAATGCACAAAATACAGTACACAAAAATACTAGAATGCATAAAATATAAAGCTACACATTTCAGGTAGAAAGCATTGTAAAATATATAAAATATGCAAGAAATCAAAACCAAAGAGATTTTTCTTAGAGTACCATGAATACACTGGAACTGGCAATTAGCATTTGAAGATGGGAACAAGAAAATAGCAGTTTCCCATTTAAAACTTTATTTCTAGGCTTTAGGATTTCACCTTCTTGACATCCTTCTTTCCAGAGCTCTCAGTAGCTGACTCTGCTTTTCTTTTCTGTGACTAAAATGGAAACAGATTTAATGTTCTGCTCCAATATGCACATTTTTAAATGGCCCAACAATGTTAAATCTAGGATGTAAATGCATTAAAAAAAAATTTTAACATGAATATTCACTTAAATGTTATACTCACATTTAATGTTCTATATAGCCCAACAAACTATGTAACCCAATGTAAAATAACCTCCAAACATGTTTCTTTTTAAGAAAAGACATAAAATACCCATCAAAAATAGTCATCAAGTTTCTACTTACACATGGTACTATAAATGTATGCTTATCTTAAAGAGCTACTTAATACTTAAAGTTTTCTGGGAAAAATGTTATTTATGAGTGTATTTTTTTAATCTTATGACAGATGTTAACATACCATATTTCATATATTCTATGATGCACATTTGTTTCCCACTTTAGCATCTCTGAAATCGGGATGCATCCTATAATTGATGACAAATCATAGTTACTTGGCAGCAGTTTTTCTTAGTGGCACATAAAATAATGCTGTGTCTTACAATGGAATGCATCTTAGACTTGATGAAATATGGTAGTTTACTTAACCACACTCAAATAGTATGATCTATTAAAGAGTATTTGAAATTGTAACTATACAAGGCAACCTGACTGAATTAAAATTAAGTCATCTTATTATTCAACAGTTAACTTATTACCAAGTAAAGCTTTGCTGTCTCCTCAAAGTTCTTATTTGCACTCATAGTTCCACAAACATCAGAAAACTTATTTGATCAAATCAGAACTCCCAGTTTCAACCTCAGTCCCACCCCACCCCACTCCTCTCCTACTCCCCATGACAACTCTAGTCTCAATTCAAAGGATTTTACTTGCATTATACTTCTGCTTAAAAGTCATGAGGAATTTTTTAAAAAATACTGAGCCCTGTTACTATGGGAGTTCCTAACCATACGTTCTACAAACAAATAGGAAGCATGTGGTTGTAGTGTAATTCTTTTTCTGTCAAAAACAAATCAGCATTTCATAAAACCAGTTTTTATAATAGGTATCACTATGGCATTAAACATAATATAGGCATTTTAATTATGTAAAAAAAATGGGATCTACCTAAAAGTTAGGAAAATGCTGAAAATTTTACCATTGGAGTTTTAGTTGCCCGCTTCTTCTTTTCTGCTCTCTCTCTTTCCTCAATTTCCATATTTTCTTTCTCAATCAATGAAATCAGAGTATTACAGCGTCTCTGGAATTCCTAAACCAATTAATACAAGACTTTTAATTTCTTCAACCCCGGCACAATCTTTAAAAATTGGTAATTCTTTAACTGTATCATTGTTGTGATACAGAATTTCTAAGTTGGTATTCTTCAGAACAATATTCATACAGAGTATATTCCACCAAAAATATGAGAAGTGGATAAATATCATTCAGTGGGTAAATAAATTGTGGTACATCCATACATTGAAATACTACTCAGCAATAAAAAGGAAAGAAGTATTGGTATATGCAACAACCTGGATGAACCTCAATGGAATGACGCTGAGTGAAAAAAAGCCAATCTCAAAAGGTTACATACCATATTGTTCCATTTATATAGCATTCTTAAATGGAAGTTTAGAGATGGAGAACATATCAATGGTTGCCAGGGGCTAGGGAAAGGGGGGAGAGTGGGTGTGACTACAAAGAGCTAGCACAAAGAAGTCTTGTGGTGGTGCTAGTTACACATATCTATGTGTGATAAAATTGCACTGAACTACACACACGTGCGCGTGCACACCCCCTCCCCCGACACACACAAGCGCATTTATAACCAATGAAATCTGAATAAGCTCTGTGGATGGTACTAATGTCAATTTCCTGGTTGTGACACTGTACTGTATTTATGAAATATGTTACCATCTGGGAAAACTAGGTGAAGGGTGCATGGGCCCTCCCTGTACATTTCTTTACAACTTCCTGTGAATCTTAAGTACTTTGAAAGAAAAAGTTAACAAAAATCACATAAACAAAAAAATAAGAGGATGTCCTATTGTCAAAGCACATTTTGGAAGTACTCAGTTTACAAAAGTCAAACAGATTTCTTTTCTACAGGGCTGCTCACAGCCTTTAAGCTCCTAATGAGCATTGTCAACCACTAGGGTAGGCGATGTAAGAAGCAAGCAATTCCCCAAGCTATTCAAACAGCAGAACTCTCTTCTCAAAGGACATCTTGTGGGATCAGAGTTCTGAGGAGGGTGTCTCAGGAAACACTAATGCATTTGTTAATTCAGAGCAAACAATAGCTGAAAAGATTCCCACATTAACCTTGCCACTACCTATATATTTCACTGCCAGCAAACCAATACATCCAAACTATAAACAGTTTTTATGAACATACGGTGAGCATTAAACATATGATTAATATGGATGCTCATGTATATTAACCCTGTACACTTTGCTGTATTTTAAAGGTAAATAAGTTTAATATCAAAGGATAAATAACATTTAAAAATGATTTTTTTTTGTATAAGCAAAAATATCTGGGGCTTCCCTGGTGGTGCAGTGGTTGAGAGTCCGCCTGCTGATGCAGGGGACATGGGTTCGTGCCTCGGTCCGGGAAGATCCCACATGCCGCGGAGCAGCTGGGCCTGTGAGCCATGGCCGCTGAGCCTGCGCGTCCGGAGCCTGTGCTCCGCAACGGGAGAGGCCACAACAGTGAGAGGCCCGCATACCGCAAAAAAAAAAAAAAAAAAAGTCTGATAAAATATAAAACAGCTAAACCCTCAAATAAAAATGTAGATTTATTGGCAATTAAGAACTCCAACCAAAAAATGGTCCAAGTACAAGAATAGAAAACTCATAGGACTCCCCTGGTGGTCCAGTGGTAAAGAATTGCCTTCCAATGCAGGAGATGCAGGTTCCATCCCTGGTCAGGGAACTAAGATCCCACATGCCGCAGGGCAACTAAGCCCATGTGCCACAACTACTGAGCTTGCACGCCTCAACAAGAGAGCCTGTGTGCCGCAAACTACAGTGCCCACGCACCACAACTAGAGACAGAAAACCTGCGTGCTGCAACTAGATAGAAGCCCGAGCATCGCAATGAAGAGACTGCGTGCCATAATGAAAGATCCTGCATGCCTCAACGAAGATCCTGTGTGCCACGACTAAGACCTGATGCAGCCAAAAAAATTAATAAAAATAAATAAATAAAATAAATATTTTTTAAAACTCATAAAAAATTAAAATGTCCATATATTAAAATTTTTTTCAAAGAAATGCAAAGTAAAACAATGATATATTTATTAAATTAGCAATGACACGTTCATGCAAGTGTGTGTGTGTGTGTGTGTGTGTGGTGTGTGTATCCGGTGTTGGCAATAAGATGAAATGGGAGCTCTCATTCATTGATGATGGGATGCCAATGTTAAAAGTTGTGCCCCCCACAAAATCTGTAAGTTGAAGTCTTAACACCCCTGCAATGTGACTGTGTTTGGAGAGAGGGCCTTTATGGAGGTAATTAAGGTTAAATGAAGTCATAAGGGTGGGACCCTAATCCGATAGGTCTGGTATTCCAAGAGGAAGAGACACCCAGAGATCCCTCTTCTCTCTCTCTCTCTCTCCACTCACACAGAAAGGGTCATGTGAGGACACAGCAAGACGACCCCATCTACAAGCCAGGGAGAAAGGCCTCACCAGGAACCAACCCGCCTGGCACCCTGATCTTGGACTTCCAGTCTCCAAAGCCATGAGAAATTTGTTTAAGCCACCCCATCTACAGTACTGTGTTATGGCAGCCCAAGCAGACTAAAATAATATCTTTCTAGAAAGCAATTTGGGAATATCAATGATACATCTTAAAATTTTCATACTCTTTGAATGAACAATTCCACTCCTAGATGCTTAATGTAAGGCAATAAGAGATGTATACAAAGATTTACAGAACAATATTTAGAGCAGTGCCATTTTTAGCAGAGAAATACTGGGAACTAAATTTTGGGTACTTTGTCAATTACCATATACATATATACACATCTTACTATATATGTATATACACAGCATAAATACCTGAGAGAGTACTAACTACATACAGTGTTACTAGTGGTTAACAGCAGCTATTTCTGAAAGTAGGAGCAATGGTAACTTTTATTTTCTTCTTTATACTAGCATGTATTTTCTAAATTTTCTGCAATGAACATTTAGGTCTTAGGCAATCTAACATTTTTAAGAAATGGCAAATTTTTTAAATACAGTTTTATCTTTCCAAATAAAAGCTAGAAAAATGGCATACAGAATCAACTATTCAAGCATTTTCTACTCTGTAGAATTCAAGCCCAAAAGGAGGCAGAAAACCAAAGATAGTCTAGCCAGAAAAAAATTCTTCATTAACAAGTTATTGTTTGACTATTAAAAATAACCTTACAAAACACTGGTACATTCACGCATCTTGTGCATCCTCAATTACCCAAGCTTAAATAATTTAGGAAAAATAACACTGGAATTTTCCTTACTTACCAAAACAATAGTGGTATCTTTAATATGCAGACCAAGCACTCTTCACAGCTTCATTCAGTAACACACATACAAATTAAACAGCATGTTATTCAATTTATCTATTATAGAAAGGGCTAAGTTGACCCCGATGAGATTTGATTGTTGGTTTCTAGGGAGACTAGATAGAGTCTTTATGTGAAGCTGATTCTTGAATCATTAAGCTATACCCTCTGGCTATTATTATTCTCAGTAAGTAATAGTTGCCTGTGACTGCAGATATCTTTAGATACATATTCATGGTTCATAATGGGTGATTCAGAAAAAAAACTAACACTTTTGAGACAGTCTCATATGCAGTGAAATAGAATATTTCAAAATGATTATAAATCGACTGTATAATAAGTTCTTACCTTCATTCCTTTTAACCTGTCACTAACTACAGACAGAAAAATAATCTAACTCTGGAGAAAGGCACCAAGGAATAAGTGAGTCTGGATGCTACTTTCCTAGCATAGGTAATGCCACTTTCTCTAAAGATACCAACCCCATCTTTTATTCACATGCTTCAAGACTGCCTAACTAAACAGATGGTATCATAAACAGAACACGAGCTAACACCAGAAATTACAAGGAGGCCAGATTACCAATAAAATAGTGATTCACATTTTGAATAACTAAGTGACTATGAAATGACTATGAGAAATTTCATGATGTCAAAAGCACTTTTATCTTATATAATTTCGCCTTTCACATACATATCCCCCTAGATTCTTGTACCTTTTTAATCTTCCTATTTTCCTCGGATTACAGGGAGTGGTTCATGTGCTCTCAAACTGTTTCCACAATTCTGTAGTCTAATTATCTCTTTCTCTCACGATTTCCCCATGCTGGATTTAGGAATGAAATTGGAGGGAGAAAAATAGCACACAAGAGGAAGAGAGGAGATACAAAAACAATAAAGGCAACAGAAGAGAGTAGGAAAATGACAAATGGAAAACTGTTCTGCAGTGTTAATAGCTGTGGCCAAAGGAAAAAAAAGTACTTTGTGTTCACACATGCTCAGGAAATGCTAGATTTTTAAAAGGTTAAACAAATTTCTTCATGGCAGGACTTCTCAGAGCTTTTAGCATTCTAATGTAGATTGGAAAGCTCAAGGGCAGGATTCAGTATTAGCATTTCCCAAATTTATTTGAACAGAGAACCCTGTTCTGCATATTGTATACAGTAAGGCCCCTACATACAAACCGAGAACTTTCAAAGATGCGAACTTGCATTCCATCTTGCAGCTTGCCCTCCATCTCCTACTGCTGATGATCCTTCAGCTCTACCATCTCCCACCTCCTCTCCCTCCTCCAGTCAGTAACTCTTCTTGCCTGTTCACTCTATGCCAGCCCCTATATGCCAGCTATTATACTGTACTACTGTACTTTTCAAGGTACTATACTGTAAGATTTAAAATGTTTGATTTTTTGTATTTTTTATGTATTATTTGTGTGAAAAGTATTATAAACCTATTACAGTAGTACTATATAGCCGATTGTGTTAGTTGGGTACCTAGGCTAACTTTGTTGGACTTAACAAAGAAATTGGACTTATGAATGCACCCTCGGAATGGAACTCGTTCGTATGTAAGGGACTTACCGTATTTGCAAATCCTGGAACAATGTTTGGTAGAAACCAACTTGGGAAATGCTGTGCAGGGTAAGAGTGATAGATAAGACTAAGTTTGAGTCAAAACACAAAGAACCTAGAAGCTAAAAACAAAGAACTAAGCAATTTTACTTAATTCAGTTGACAAAAGGATCTCACTGATGATTGTTGAGCAGGAGTTGTCATGTAATTAAAGGTGTATTTTGCACTCTGAAATCTTCCCTTGATACAGTCTCAATAGTGGGAGCTCATAAAATTACCGACTCTCAAGATTGGAAAGGACCTTTAAAAATTATTCAAGTTGATGCTGAATCCCTTCTACTAGGTCCTTACTAATTAGCTATTCAGCTTGTCTGAATTCTTCCAATGACGGGGTACTCACTACCTCCCAAAGCTGTCTATTCCACCTTCGGACAAGTTAAAAATGTTCCCTTATGCAAAGCTACAATGTACTACCTTATAGTTTCCAACAATCAGTTCTAGGTCTAACTTTTGTAGTCAAATTGAACAAGCTGATTCTCTCTTCTGTATGACAATCTTTCAAATATTACAAGGCACCTCTCATGGCGCCATCACAATCACTGCAATTACCACCAGACCTGCCAGACATCCCTCTTTTAGGCCAAATAGCCTCCCCCTTTACCCATCCTTCATATAACACTTTTCTTGAAGGACTGTATAACACTTATGTCTACCCTTGGTTATATTATTTCTTTCCTTCCACCTTTCTTACACATTCTTTTAAACCAGGGGTCAGCACATCCTTTCTGTGAAGAGCCAAACAGTAAATACTGTCAGCTTTGTAGACCACATGGTCTCTGTCACGACTGCTCAGCTCTGCCATTGCAGCATGAAAGCAGCCATAAACGATGCATAAGTGAATGCATGTGGCTGGGTTCCCATAAAACTTTACAGATACTAAAATCTGAATTTTGTATAATTTTCACATGTCACAAAATAGTCTTCTTTTGATTTTCTTTCAACCATTTGAAAATGTAAAAATCATTCCTGGCTTGCAGGCCGTACAAATACAGGTAAAGGGCTGCAGTTTGCCAAGCCCTGTTTTAAACTACGGTCTTAAGATTGACTTTAAACAAACTGTCTGCCTTGGTTTTCCGTATCTTTTTAATAGTTTATAATTCCATTCAATGCAAAGTCACCCAAGTTTCAACTTTTGAATACTAGGATATGTATCTCTACCTTTATTTAATAAATAATGGGATGTTTGCAGTAAGTGGCGCTGCCGTATACTGTGTGGTGAATATCAATCACGCCAGGCACCAAGTTCAAACATCCTCTGCCCCAATACTCAGCTTCAAAGCATCAATTCAAAGGGCACAGAAAGCATCAGTAGACTTGAAGTGACTTATTGAAAGAGATTAAAGAGACTCCACGTTACATTTCCTATGTACTAAAATCCTAGACACTAAGCCTGCCTAAGTCTGAATGACAGAAGGTTGCTGCCCGTTACGGTTGAAAGTCAAAAGCAGGTGAATGAGCAAGAGCAAAAAAATAAATAAATAAATTGCACTCCACATCTGCACATCTAAATTGGTAGGTGGTTCTATAAAGTCAGAATCTTCTTCTACAGTTCTTAGTAAAACAAAATGGGTGGTTTTTTCTCCTTTGCTCTTTATAAACTCCCTATACTTTACCTTTGGGAGCTGATACCTTCAACTATACATTCTGGGGTACATTTCCTAGGTTCTTTGTCACTTTGGAACCTCTATAATACTAACAAAAAGCAATGGCATTCTATACTAAAATCTCAGGGCCCACGCACACTGGTAGTTAGATGGGAGTTATATATTCTAATAATAAGAAGAAATATATCCTATATTTCTTAAACAAGTATCAAATGTTATGATAGTTTTACCTAACTGCTGCTACTTAAACATCGCTATTTGTAAAATGTCACATCACCTGTTAGTGCATGTATCATATTTCAGATTGTTAGAACAATTCAGTCTTAAATCAAACACTATAGTTACTAATAAAACACATGATATTTACAACTGGCTACTCAAACAAAAGCTGCAGGGATTACAGCCAAGTAAAGTCTATCATTAGAAAAAGGTAGATGAAAAGAAAAGAAAGGAAAGGAAAAGAAAAAAGAACTCAAACCCGTTGCTACATTTCTTCACATTCTATCCAAATCTGATCGAACTGTAGGGGTCTATGAGATAGAAGCAAACTGAAGTACGAAAGTTCCATGCTCATTTATTCACTGAATGCCTACTTTTGTGCAAGGGTTATGCTGGTACTTTTAGGTGTAACCATTTGCACCTGAAAGTTAAGAGAGCAGTAGTAAAAAATGACTCTGGGGCAGATGGTGCTATATTAGCCAAGGGAAGTAAAAAAAGAGGAGGAACAGAGAAAAGACAGAGATATAAATTTGGGAATCGTCAGCCTATATGGTAGTTGAGGTAGACATTTGCCCATTTCCACAGAACAGTATTTCTAAAATGTAAATCTGGCCATGTCACTGCCCTGTTAAAATCTTTCAATGACTCCCCTTTTCCTATAGAATAATGACCAAAGTTCAATACCAAGGACAGGGCTCTTCATAATTTGGCTGCCAGCTCCTTCCTCATCTTCCAGGACTTCCCTACTCACACTCCAGCACAACCTACTTGCAGTTTTTTTTTGTTTTTTTTTTTTGCGGTACGCGGGCCTCTCACTGTTGTGGCCTCTCCCGTTGCGGGGCACAGGCTCCAGACGCGCAGGCTCAGCGGCCATGGCTCACGGGCCCAGCCACTCCGCGGCATGTGGGATCTTCCTGGGGCACGAACCTGTGTCCCCTGCATTGGCAGGCGGACTCTCAACCACTGCGCCACCAGGGAAGCCCTACTTGCAGTTTTTTAATGTGCTGTGCTTGTTTCTACCTTTGCACATGCTGTTTCCACAGTCCCAGGGCCAACTCCTTCCTGGTCATTCAAGACTCAGTTCCAAGAAGGACCTCTTCTATGAAGCCATTCCTCTGACCTAACCCTCAAGGCAAAGTTAAACACAACCCCTTCTGTACATACCTCTATATAGGACCTTTCTGAAAATTAAGGCTGAAAGGGACATTTTAGTCTTTCAAGCACATTGGGAAACAATATATCCCTATAAGCATAAATATATTTTAATATTTTCATAATTCTACAGTCAAGAAGAACCCACCATTAATTTTACATTTTACCAATTTTGTGAATAATGTATTAATTCATATCCTCACATTTCACTAAGAATGTAATGCTCTAAGAAATCAATATTAGCTGTTATCACACAATTAAGCACTAATACACAAAATAAAAAATCATGAGTGGCCTTCTTTATAAAATTTCCTAGGCTATGCTGCATAAGCAACAAACAAAAGTGTTATTGTGACTATAAGACAGGTTGGAAAATTTTTAATTTGACTTTTGTTTTTCTAAAGTATCTAGAAAGAAAATCCTTCTCTGACTGGACAGATAATTTATCAAATATCCTGTGCTGAACTAATAATTTAGTTAATGTTTACTATCAATGATAAACCTATAAAAAGGGAAGCAAGCTAATAAAGAGCTATAGCAATATTTTCTAAATAGTATTTTTTCTCCTACAATTCTGATGAGGAATGTCATGCTCTTAATTTTAAATAAGGAACACTTTCATTAATAATAAAGCTGTGATTTGAAAACCAACAGCAATAACATGAAATTTTTATTACATTGTATACAACAGTGTGTGATTCTCTCTCTGAGATACTACCCAAAAAATTCATTTAAACTACTACAAAAGGCAGGGTAATTGTAATAACTAATTACTAATACTCTGATTCAACTCTAAAGTCCATGGCCACAGGCTATGTACACGGAGCTTCTGGCAAGGCCAGGAGAGGAAAGAAAAAAGCTTCCTAGAGGCTAAAAAGTAAGAATATTTTTTAACTAAAATTAAGAGTCAAAGCAACCCTGCAAAGGAAGCATAGTGGCTATATCAAGAAATGTTCTTTATTTCAGAGAGCCAAATTCTGCTTTTTCTCCTTTAAGTACTTAAAAGAACCTAAGCAGGTCCAAAGAATTACTGATTAAACTTTGGATACTTTCAATATGTCCTTTCCAGTAAACTAACGTGCTAGATATTTTAGACTTCTCAGATTCTTTTCAAATCTCCCAGTCACGTTAGTCTGTCACTAAATGAACAGAGATAATGCCCTGACATTCATTCCCTAAAAGGAATTAATGAGCTAATGTTGATAAAGGGATTGGCAACCTTATATATAAAAGGTAGTATATAAATACAAAGTATTATCTTTTCCTCTTACAGTCATCTGGCAAAGGTCCTTTTAATTCTGATAGTTTTTAAATGTCCTAAGCCTAAGACCTCAATATAATACATTTTTTTCTTAGAAGGAAAATGGTAGGGCAATTCATGTACTCTGAGCTTAAAAATCTAAATTGATCATATCCTTCCTACTTGTTTATGTAGTTCAATAGAGACTGATTACTTACTTAAAGACCACACAAGTTCTCAGAGAAAGAAATCACAGTCTTTTTAGCACAGAGAAACAGAACTAAAACTCATTTTCTCTTTTGTATAGCCAGCATTTTTAAATGGAGAAGAGCCTCAAAGAAATTTTCAACCTTTAGCTGAAGGCTTTCAAAATGTGGCATATTTAGAAGTGGAGGTTCATGCCTTTAAGTACTTTAAGACTGTTAAGTCAGAAGCCATGAATTCAGTACTTTGAGATCTTTGAATATAATATAACTACCAAGGTTTCTTTTTTTTTCCCTAAGTATTTCACACTATTTATTGGTGTCTCTGGGAAAGAGTCATCTTTAAGCAAGGTTATGTTTTTAAAGATAGCTTCTTTAGTAAGCTAAGTTTAAAGTTTAATCATTAATAAAATTTTAATTTGAACACAGTGACACACATAGTGAATCAAATTACATCCCCTGTTATTTCTAAGATGGGGTTTTTCAATGAAGCAAATTATTTTAATTTTGGAAATCACAAATGCCTCTTTCAAGGGGGAAGTTTCACTTCCTAGATTGTGAATGTGATTCACTATACAAGACCAATTATTTAAAATGAGGGGAAAAGAGATCTAGAAATAATAGTAATCCATTTCTTTAATTCCCTAATGATTTTTATTATCATGAAACATTCCAAAAAGATGGTCTAAATATATTCATGCATATTTTTAAATATATTACTTATATTCTAAATCCAGAAATATAAGCAAAAATTATCCATTAACTAGGAAGGAAATAATATAGTAGAAAAGTTAACAAAAACTCTGGACTAAAATATATAATATGAAATAAACTACTATATGTTTTTAAAGATTCTTTAGAAATCATAAATTCCACCTTCCAGAACATAATTAAGGACAGAATTGTCTTCATTTTTAACAGACAAAATAAAAGTTTCATTTTTCAATCACGTATGTAGTTAATATCCACTCTTTGGAAAACATACATTAGAGATTTAAACCTCTTGGTAAAGAAAGAGGTAAATGTTTTGTTGAAAGATGGAAGAAAAGATTCTTTACAAGGGAGTTCAGAGACATCTAGTGGTTGTTAATAATACACTGGGTTTCTTCCCGGAAAATGAAATAAGGTTATGTATGTAGTTCTACAGTCATGTTCGCATTACAAATAATATAAGATTTTCCTTGCTCTTTTGAATCTGTTTCATCCGACTGCTTTAGTTTAATGTTTCCAGAAACTGAAAACAGCATTAAACTCAACCTTTTAAAAAATTAGTAAACTATCACTGAAATAATACTCAAAATTCAGTAAATGTTCCATCACATAAAAGGGCATGTATGATCGAAAACATGATTCATCAACAAATGCAGGTGGGCATTTGTCTTTTACAAGCTGCTGATGCCGCTCTAAATTAGATCATTATACGCATAAAACCTCAAATGGCTAAAAATTTTAAATGCATGGCTTTTGAAAGGAGTTCTCTGCTAAACATGGTCATAGATGCACCGAGCTAGAAGGCACCTTAAAAGGCCAACTAGCTCACTGCCAAAGTCTTCAGACTGTCAAAATAGAATCTCATTTTCAAAGCTAATAGAAAGCTATTTAACACTGTTCTTCAATAATCTATTTCAACCATCCAAAGAACCCTGTCAAACAACTCTTCCCTACATCCAACCTCAGTCATTCATGCTACAGATTAATTCCTATCTTTTATATTCTTTTCTCAATTCTTCCTACTGTATCTTATTAACATATACACCTCTTCCTATTCTTTTGTACAAGTATAGCACTTTACATTCATCCCTACAATTGTCATGTTGCAAGGGAGATTCAATCAATTCATCATTCCAATTTCTCTAGTTCCTTTTGGATTCTGGCTTGATCCAAAGTACTTGCTACCTCTCCCAGCATTATGTATTCCATAAACTTGATAGACGCATTCTAATAACAATCCAGGAACCCTCTAAATTTGTGTTAAAATTTTAAGAAATATCTGATCTTATAAAGCATCCACCAAAATTAGCATCTTCAATATAGCAACTCAGATTTTTCTTTTCTTTTTTGCAACTTGAACTGAAAATATAAAATGGGTCAAACAAAATGTTCAGCATTGCTTCACACCCCTATGAACTTTTGGCCAAGAAAACATTTATGATAGACAGAAACTAAAGAAAAATGTTCACTGTTTAGATTGTTAGTTTCTAGTTACTTTTAATGTTTAGGCTGTATGAATCTACTTTTGTCTTAATTACCTCGGCTAACAAAAGACTGATGATGCCAACATTAAAAACATGTGGCATTTATTTCAATATCAGCAAGAATACTTCTAAGCAGCACTAGGATTTAACAGGAACACAATTCATGTTAGAAAGTAACAGTAAATTGCATGAAGCTAAAATAAAATCTCTTCTTAATTATTCTGTCTCATAATATTCTTATAAAAACTCTACTTAGGCAACAATTCCTTCTCATTAAAAATAAATCCTTAAGTTATTCACACAGTCTCAAGTATCACCTGCCTCATTACAAAGGGGAAACTACCTTTAAAGTGAAGAGCTCTGATGGTTACCATATTAACCAAGTAATCAAACTCAGCATCACTAAGAATGTGACAACCTGACATAATGAGCCTCCTGATGTGATGCAATGAGAAATACACATCACTTAGGCAGCATTCCTGCCGAAAATGCTTAACCTAAATCTAACAGTGAGCAAACAATGAGATACATGTTGGGCATTCTACAAAATGAGTCTGGGTACCTTAAAAAAGTCATTGTCATGAAAAACAAAAAGTTGTAGACCGAAGAGACTAAAGAGACTCAACCAAATGCAATATGTGAACCCTGACTGGCTCATCAATTTAAAAAAACAGCTATGAGAGACACTTTAGGGACAACTGGAAAATTTTGTACATGGACTGTATACTAGATGACATTACTGAATCAACGTTAACATTTTCAGGTAGGATGATGGTACTGTGCTCATGTAGGAAAATATTATTTTTATTTAGGAGATAAATGCTGAAGTATTTAGAGGTGAACACTCATGCTGTCTGTGACTTACTTTCAAATGGTTCAGAAATATAGATCTGTATATAGATTAATGAGTATAAAACATAGATCTGTATTTCTGAATACAATATATAGATTCTATATGTGTAGATAGATGCCATGTATGTATGTATAAGTATATACACACATATACTAGTGAGAGGAGAAAGCCAACGTGGCAAAATGTTAAGAATTAGAGAATCTAAGTAAAGGATATATGATATTTGACATTTTTCAAAAGAAAACGTTGGAGGAAATAAGTAACAAAGGAATACGTACCATGGCGGTTCTAGACTTGATAAACCAGTCAAATCTAAACTGAGGAGCATTCCGAACACACTGTCTTAATTCTTCATACACGTTTTCTCTATCAAAGCCCATTTTGTGTAACATACAAATCAAGAATCTATCTTCTTCCTCAGTATAGTTCTTTCCTTTGCTGGTTCCATACTGAATACGTAACTGATGAAATGGAGCCTTGTATCTTGCAATCTGTAGATTTAAACAAAATAGTGCTTTTGACTAAATGTGCAGTAATAATAAGTCAAAGCTAATCACCATTTAATCAATTAAAACAATCTATTGGTAATGTGACAATTATGAAATATACTACTTTGGCATCCAGGGCTTTCTTGATACTGATCCTTCGTTGAATTCTTGCTTCTCCACGTTCAATTTGAGCCATAATTTTCTCAATGTCCTGTAATTCATTGCAACGTTCCCAAAATACAGCTGAAAAACAGAGTTATTACTTTACAATTCTATCATCTTAAGTAAATGAATCCAAGGAACTGTAGAATGAGGAATTAGCAGGAAAGGATACAGTGAACTTACACTGCTTATAATTAAGATTCAAATTCATCTGTATATATACGTTCAATTATTAAATACTCCTAAGGTGTAATAAATGAGGGGTATTAAATACCTCCTTCCATTTAAAAGTAAGACCTCAACAAGGAGGTTTTAGGTTAGTGATTTTCCTTTCATGAAATATTACAAAGTTTTTAATTATCCATCCCAGATGACTAGAATTTCAAAAGATACTACTACAGATACTGATTTAAGCTATGCTTTTATTCAAACATTATATAGAAGGCACCAAACACATAAAGTGAAACAGAAGAGAGGGTGGTCATATAGACTTAGAGAACATAGTTTCCTAGCAAGCAAAAATAAAAACGAAACTATTATCAACAGGTCAATCAAATTTCCTATAAAGCAACAATTTCTACTGAAACTGTTACTTCACTTTTGGAACCACTCACTATTCTTACAGTGTTTCCAGTGACATATAGCTTGTTTTTTTAACTTACTTGGAATAGCCTTTTCTCTTTAAAAAAAAAAGAAAGGAAAGCCAAGTCACCCAAATTTTATAAATGAGCTAAATGAGCTGGCTGCATTAATATGTCACAACTTATGACTTCAGTGAGAGGCCCTCTAATGACATATTCTACATTCTCAAAGCTTTTCATTTTTAGAGTCTATCAAGAAAGGAATGTCAGTACTCTGATTTTTATAAGCACCTGTATTCATTTATTCATTCTCTCACTTATTCATTCAACACAATTTAAACGCCTACTATGTATAAGATACCATGAACAGCCAACTGTACACATTTCATCTTTTATTGCAACCAACTACATAAATTCTTTCAAATCTCCCCATCCTCTGACTTGGCCCCAATTAAGCTGCCCTGAGCTAGTCATGCTACCTGGATTGCTGTCGATTTGAAGGAACATCTGACATGGTATTTTTTTTAAATAAGCTCTTTTTTTTTTTTTTTTTTTTTTTTTTCTTTTTTTTTTTTTTTCTTTTTGCGGTATGCGGGCCTCTCACTGTTGTGGCCTCTCCCGTCGCGGAGCACAGGCTCCGGACGCACAGGCTCAGCGGCCACGGCTCACGGGCCCAGCCGCTCCGCGGCACATGGGATCCTCCCAGACCGGGGCACGAACCCGTATCCCCTGCATCGGCAGGCGGACTCTCAACCACTGCGCCACCAGGGAGGCCCTAAATAAGCTCTTTTTAAAAATATGTATTTATTCATTTGGCTGCGCCAGGTCTTAGCTGCGGCACGTGGGATCTAGTTCCCTGACCAGGGATCGAACCCAGGCCCCCTGCATTGAGAGCACGGAGTCTTAGCCACTGGACCACCAGGGAAGTCCTGACATGATATCTTTTTAAATCATTTTTTTTTCTTGCAATTTCATACACACTGATGTTCTCCCCCTTCCTAACTTTTGAAGAAAATTCTACTCCAGAAAACCTCTCTGCACATATCCTTTTATACTCCTTTCATTCAACTCTTGCTGCTACAATTTCTCTCTCTCCTCTATTTTTCCCCTCTTTAAGCCCCAAAATGTCCTAAACTTATGTGATAAATTTTAAGGGTAGTAGTAATGTTAGACTGTTATCAAAGTAAAGGACATTCATAGACTTGATGTTATACTACACAAAATAAAAACTCAAATATAATCCATCTCTCAAGTCCCTGGCAATCACCAGAAGACCCTTTCAGATTTCCAAAAGAAAAAAAAAGGGTCTGTTCTCTAATTAAACATGGATTTATTCAAGCATTAGCACTATAACTAAATTAAAAATTGTGCCTAATCTATATTAATCTTTGGTATATTTAGTAGTATTTCAATGTTTCCTCCCTACTATTTTTCATGGCAAAAATGCAGAATTTCAGTTGTTAGGCTAAATAGGCTTTGAAAGGCTAGCTCAGAAACCTAAACCTACTTTGTAACATTGTTTCTATGGGGAAAAAAATGCCCTAGATTCTATAGAGCTGATATTCAGACTAAATTTGAGAGCTCAACCTAACTGGATTTTAGAAACTTCCTATGTTCTTCTACATAAAGAAAATTTACTAGACATATTTACCTATTTTAATAAGATTTCTTTTCAGAAGCCTGAGGTTGGATGCACTGTGACATGGAAATCAATATTAACTCCATATGCTTCAGCACCTAATCTAGTTCTGGTCAAGACCAAAGACACAGTTAAGTAAGAGAAGGAGCTGATTCTAGGACCAATCAACAGATTTATTCAAGCAGTCTTTTCAGATCTACTCCAGCTTGCCTGGAGTTAACAGAATCCACACATAACTTGCCTGGAGCAAACTAGAACCCTGAGAGTGTTTGAGGATCTAAAAGGACCTTATAGGAATTCTCTACTTCAAGGACAACCTAGAAAGACACTAATTCCATCCACTGAAACTGAAGCCTTAGACTTGACTTGCCCAGAAGATGATCAAATTCCAGACGTGGGAAAGTAGGCATTTGCCAGTGCTCATCCAATAGCTACCACCCTTGTTTTATCAGTGCTATACTTGGCTCTATTAGCTAACTAGTAGGGACAACAGCAATTTGTTTTGATAAATCTTATAATCTTTTCATAGAAATACAATTATATTTTATACTTTCACTTACAGTTTATTCATAAAAGTCTAAAGGTCTCTGAACAAAGGTAAAATTAAATTGACACTGAAGAAATGTATAAGGTTACAATTAAACACCATTTTTGTAGTTGTATACAAACCTGAATACTCCATGACCTCCTCAGGAGATTTGCCCTCCACCTCTCGAGCTATATTATCAATGTCATCTCTTCCATACTTCTCATTAGCTTTAATAAACTGATTAAAATCTCGCTTAGTCCAGTTTGTGAATCCCTGTGAACAAAAAATTAAGCATCATCAATAGAGGTTAAATCAACAAATCCAAATATTGTTCTATTTAGTTCTATACAACGATACATTAAAAACAGTTCAAAAGACTTGAAATTTTCCTCCTTATAAAATCCAAGGTTTTTTATGTTGGAATCAAAAGTTGAGTTAGTGTTATTAATAACTGCTTTTCTATCATGAAGAGAATGTACTTGCCTCCAAGTACTAAAAACTGATTTATAGTTCCAAGACATTGTGTAGTTTTTAACTCCGTACTTTATAGATGCCTACTACATTAAAATACAAATGCATTAAAATTAAAATACTAATGCAAATGCTGAAGTCCTGGATATTCCAGTACTTCATTTTTTTAACAGACTTATTCCCATGTAAATTAAGAAAAAATGTGGATGCATTAAATCAAAAAAATACATGAAGGAAAAAAAAGACTGAAGAAAAATTTTTGTAGCTCTTTACATCATTCCAAACTACTGTGAACAAATAATTTCTGTTCAAAATTATATTCATAAGTAGGATTCAATAAACAGAATGTTATTGGGCCTGCTCAATTTCTTTCCTAAAAGATAGAACAGTTCGACCAATCAGTGTTTTAAGTCTCCTTGGTATTTATTAGCATATCTCTGAAGTCACAAGATCAAATTTTTGTCTTCCACTCCTCATGTCCCAACCCACATAAATGTGATACCCTTGACAGAGCAAAACTCTATCCCTAGGCATTAGTTGATAAAGATTTTAGATTACCCCACATTTTGTTCCTTTGTACTCCCATGATTTTTTAAAAGATTAATTATTTAGGGCAGTAGAGAAAGGTGATTAAAGATGACTTCAAGTACTAGGAGGGGCAAAAAATTGATTTTGTTTCTAATTACAAACTAAAGCAATTTCTCAGTTGAGACTGTATATTCACAATAAATTGTACATTCACAATATACTGCAAGCCAAGTAACATTCTAAGACCATAACTTTATTTTTGTGTTCAGGAAATAAATTTTGAAAAAAAATCATGAATATTTAAATGTTTTATTTTATTCTGTGGTAAGTCCTAATATTCAACCAGTTGCAATTACATTTTCAAACTAAACTTTATGACTTCCAGGCATTTGGCTCAAAAATTATGAATGTAACTTGTAAAACTTCATTCAATAAAATTACATGTTATAACAAAGAAAAGACCTATATAATAAATAAGATATAAATATAAAAACTATCTTTCAATAATTAATGTGGAAAATTTCCTAGCACTGTGCTTTGCATATTGTTCAAAGGAATTTGTTGAATAAATAAATCTTGCTAGCTACTTTCTATACTAAGGTGGTAACATACAGTACACGTTTCTGTATTATTTTCCAAGGATCTTTTGCACTGTAATTCTTTTTATGTTCTACAGATTATTTTGGAAGTATGACACTCGTAAAACTCATTAAAGCAACAATGACCAGAAAGCATTAATATGTTGTTCAAATTGAAATGTTTCCTACTTATTAACTATTAGCTTTTAACTATACAATGAGCACCTCCTATAGTTTCAGAAATTTCTCATCATTGTATTAAAGTTCTTTTCAAGAAAGAATATAAGGCATTTTGAGAATTATGAAATCATTCCATAAATAAAAGATTAGTAGAGTATAATTTCAGAGGACAGTTCACAATCAATAAAATAAATTTAAATTTTCAAGAATATGCTAGTAATTACTGTCTATCAGGATTCATATGTGGATTAACTGACTTTATTATAATTGATAAAATGCATGTCTTATTTCTTATAATTGACACCTATATTTTGCATTTATGTATTTTTTAGTATTTCTAAAAGAGTGTATTCTAAAAAAGGAATTTAAAAAAATAGGGATATTTGGTCTAAATGTATGTTTACAAAATAGCCCTGAGTTGTGTTGGTGTGTCCAATCAGGGTACCAGGCCCATATAATAAAAAGTAGGTGTAATTTATAATATCTTTTTTTCTATTCGTTGACTAGAAGTATTTCAATCACTTAAAATATGTTACTTGTGTGAGAAGTTTTTCCTTTTCTTCAGTCTCTTCTGGTGTAAGAGGTTCAGCTCCATCAATCTTTTTTTGCTCCTCTCTTTGAGCCACAGCTGGATTTGGGATATCAGGGTTCCTTGGGACCTAAGAATCAAGAGGTGTGTTATGAGTAAACTGTTGAGAAAAATTAATTAAGGGTATACATTCTTATATCAATATTTAGAGTTATCTCAGCAGTAAACAAAATAAAGTCATATCAGAATGACACATGATCCTCTCCACATTTCTACTACCATGATATTACCAAAGTAAAACTGTTCTTAAATGTGCCACGTGGTATTTTACAGTTAAAAACCAGTTACAGGGCTTCCCTGGTGGCGCAGTGGTTGAGAGTCCGCCTGCCAATGCAGGGGACATGGGTACGTGCCCAAGTCCGGGAAGATCCCACATGCCAGGGAGCGGCTGGGCCCGTGAGCCATGGCCGCTGAGCCTGCGCGTCCGGAGCCTGTGCTCTGCAACGGGAGAGGCCACAACAGTGAGAGGCCCGCGTACCGCAAAAACAAAACAAAACAAAACAAAACAAATAAAACCAGTTACAGCTAAATGCCCATTATATTCTAGATTTAATTACACTGTGGAACAAAAAAATCCTTATGATATTGTAATACATGGTAATAATAATATCATTATCTCCAACACCAACATTATACAATGAAATCTCAAGCCCAGAAACAAAAAGTTGGGTAGTACAAAAAGAGCCCATATTCACCTGGCAATACAGACCAGGGTATAGAAGTGGCAATGCACCTGAAGATTGCATCCAATGCTCTAATCAGTTCAACGTGCAAAAAGAAAGGAGTACTTTTTTTGCCTTCCAGGATATGGAAAGAGACAGCATCTTCACATAAAATGCAAAGACTGAAAGAGTGACAGGATAATGAAGAAGCAAAAAAAGAGAAAACATAGAGACTATATATAAGAGGGAAGGAGTAAGCAAAGCACACAAACAGCTGTGATGGGACCTGCAGTCAAGGGGAAAAAACTACAGTAGCAGTGAGCAACAGAAGGTATAGTGTATACTATACAGCTCTGCATAGTATACAGAGCTGCAATACACTGACAACTGAGAAGAAGAGAGCTCAAGTTCAAAAGACTGAGGACAGAAGCTCAGCTCTACAAGGAAGCAAGCAGTAAGACACTCATTTGTATCTCAAAACTGTAGCCCCAGGGGCCTCAGTGTGTCACCATGAACTTAGACAACCCATACAGTTCAGCAGTATAAAGCAGCATTCATTGTATGGAGTGATAAACTAAGTCACTCAGCGCAAAGCCTCACATCATTTTTATGTGCATCTGCAGTGACAATGCAGCACACTGATTTACGAGGGCAGGTATATAACATGTATAGTACATTTTATAGCATCCATCAAACATGGCAAGAACAGGGTTGGCAGTAAGCCTTCCACTGTTTGGAAGGCACACCTATCATAAATGACTCATCCTCTAGAGGTATCAAATAGTCACGGTTTTACTAAAACATGATTATAATACATACTAGAGTACATTTCTCTAATTGTTATACATATTTCATGGAGTTTGAACCATAGCACTGTAATTTAAAAATAAGTATTTTTAAAACTATTGTATCCAATAGTTGTTTAAATATAAAACCTACTAACTGGGCATTAAAAAGACATACTGAGAAACAGATTCATTTGTACATAATCATCAGTATGAGACAATCAAATTAGTAAGTATTGACTAAATGTCTATTTTGTCCATAGCACTATGATACATGTTCACTGGAATATAAAAAATAGTGGACATGGTCCTTGCCCACAAGGAGCTCACAACCTAGTTGCGGAATTCTGAGCTATACTCTAAGAAATATAAGAATGTGGGGAGATGGAGAAGAGAGAAAGAATATTCTAGGCTGGAGCAGTAAAGCAAAAACGGTGAAAGCAAAAACAGGAAGGAGCATATAAGGTTTATGTTGAGACGGGATAAGAAACAAGGCCAGGTGGAAACAGAATTAGAGGGCCTTCTGAAACTACACAGTAGGCTACAGCAAGCTATTGGAGATCTTTCAACAAAGGAGTACTGTTTTCACCTGCAAGCCTTGTGCTAGATGGATTGAAGTGAGGAAGCGACTAGAGGCAAGAGAACCAGCTAAACTGTTGTAATCTAGAAATGACGTATGATCACCTGGCCTAGGATGGTAGCAAATGGAAATGGAAAAGAAGGTGTAAATTAAAAATGAAATGTAGTCCAGTGATATGCATGATTTAAAATAACTTTTTTCAATAGCTAAATTTCACTTTTAAATCACAGGCACACCAGCAATTCCATTCCTAACATATCTATACAAAGACTTTTAGGAGAATGTTTATAGCAGCTTTACTCACAAGAGCCAAAACCCAGAAAACAGTCCAGATGTCCATCAACAAGAGACTGGATAAGCAAACTGTGGTATATCCTTACAATGGAATAGTATTCGTCAATAAAAAGGAATGCACTATTGATAATGGGACAACATGGATGAATATCAAAAATATTATGCTAAGTGAAAGAAGCCTTACACATAATAATGATTCCATTTATGTGAGACTCTAGAACAAAAAAACTAATCTATAGATGAAAATAATATCAGAACAGTGGTTGTGTCTGGGGAATGAATATAAGGATTGACTGGGAAGGGGCACTTTCTATATCTTTATAGGGGCTTCAGTTATGTAGGTGTATGCATTTGTCAAAATTCATCAAATGACACACAAGATTTATACATTTCAATGTATATAACTTTTATCTTAAAAAGAATCAAATAAATATTGAACTCTGGCTAATGATATGCACGTTGAAGTGTTTCCGGGTGAAATATACTTATGTCTGCAACTTTGAAATGCATAAAGAAATAAGAAGGATATCCATTTGATAGAAAGCTGGAGAAATGGACAAATAGTTGATAAAGCAAATACAGTAAAATGTAAATTGGAAAATATATGTTGTGTGTATATGGGTGTTCACTGTATAATTATTTTGACGTTTTTCTGTTTGGAAATTTTTCATAATAAAATGTTGAAAAAAATTACAGACATAGCTTTAAAAGTTTAACAGACCCCTTCAGTTGCTGGTGAAATTACTTTGGCCATAAATTTTAACTTTCATTGAGGAAAATCTCTTTAATCTTAAGATATTTCTCTACCAAAATGCTTCAAACTTTCCATATCTGACAAACCATACTTTAACAAAATATTTCATAAACATCTAATTTTATGACAGAAAATGGATAATATACTCACACAAAATAAACTTTTTATTCCTATGTAGATATCTTCAATACTAAAAATTTTCCACCTGAACTTTAATAAAGGCAAAATCAGAATATTATATCATACCATTAGATTTTAGGATCTACTGCCCATATTTTTAATACAGCAAAACTTTAGAATGACTTCATCAATGTTACATTTACAATTTTAGTTCTAAAAATTACTCAAATAAACTGCTAAAATTTTTAGAATTAGAAATGACTCATAATTCCAAAATTCCTGTATCTCTTCCTACAAATAATCTCCTTCTTAGTATTTATTACTTTTAAAATGTATTCATTTTTTACCTCACGGGGTTTTATCGGCATTTAGCTTCCTAGAGTGATTTCAAAGTGCTATAAAAGAATTAAGTAGATGAATTATAGGCCAATAGTACTAAACAGGTACCTAGATGGTATCTCAAGTACTCATACTGTATTTATTACTGATGACCCCCAGTAACACTTAATATACAAGAAGTTATCTTTCAAGGAAACAGCTCAATTATTATTTGGATTTCTAGTCAGATAGTAAGGAATTTGTGATTAACAGCTATGTTCCATGGAAAAGTGAAAAACTTTTTGGGGGGTCTTGTTTCTTAGGAGCTTCAGCAAGCATTTCATAGAAATATGGAATACTGAATTAAATGTGACAACACACAAAATAAAAGTAGTAACCTGAAATCAGCTCACTGTATTTTCATTCTACCACAGCAAAACAGGTGGCCCACAATGACACATTACGGAAACTCACAAAGATTATAGAACTTCCTGCATTTGTCACATGTTTATATCCCCCCCAAAGAATTTTTATTGAAGATATATATATATTAGAATGTCCTACAGCTTTCTTCAGCGTCTAATATGGCAAAACTCTTTCATTCCATGTCTTGGACTCAATGGGACTTTTGGATACTCCGGATTTTTAAAATTCTGCTATTGAAATTTCAATTCAGTCACCTTCTTCCAATGGAAGGGTTTTAGTGAGCAAGTGATTAAAAGCATTAAGTAACTCCCTTAAGTCACAAGAGCAATGAAGCTTCTGAATACGTCTAACCTGCAACAAGGTCAGAGCTTAGACAGCAGGGAAAATTGGCACAGCTATCTACCAAGTGGTTAGGACAAAACAAACAACTACTTCTCTCAGCCTCAAATAAAACAGAACTCTTTAATTCCAGATCTTATTATCAGGAATACTGCTGTGACCTTGTTGTGCTGAGTATTGAGGGGAAAAAACAAAACAGAAAATAAAAATGCAAATAAGCAGGCCCTGAAGAAAAATGCTGTTTACCAACTGCTTCAAGCCTACTGAGCCCTTCACTAACCACACTCCAAGTCACTACAGAATGTGACAGTGGGGACTCAAAATGGACAAAATGGAACGATGCACCACAATGCCCCCGGCTTCAGACAAAACCTCCCTCCCCTGAGCTAACAATCATTTAAGCAGAAAGAGGGAAAGGAGTCCCTTTTTGAGAACCTAACTACGTAGAGAATATCAGGAAACTCCACTACAGCAGTCCTGTGCATCTGAGAACAAACTATTGTTCCAATCATATTGTGGCTTGGGTTAGTTTTCTGGAGGTTTAGTAGGGGGAAAAAATCAATGCTAGGAATCCTTGAGAAGATATGCCCAACACTTATCAATATCATATCGTCCTTTATAGGAAGCTTTTGCAAGTGATTAACATGCCATGCTCATCTGTCTATACAGTCAGCCCTCCGTATCCGCGGGTTCTGCATCTGTGGATTCAAGCAACCTCAGATCAAAAATATTTGAGGAAAAAATTGCAGAAAGTTCCAAAAAGCAAAACTTGAATCTGCTGCATGCTGGCAACTATATACATAAGATTCACATTGTATTTATACCTATTTACATAGCAATCATATTGTATTAGGTATTATAAGTAATATACAGATGATGTAAAATATATGGGCGAATTTGCATAGGTTACATGCAAATACTACACCATTTTATATAAGAGACTTGAGCATTCATGGATCGTGGTATCTTTGTGGGCTTCTGGAACCAATGTCCCGCAGATACCGAGGGACAACTGTACTCAAACACGAGACCCACCCAATTAAAGCACCCACCTTAGCTCAGGTCTGTAGCCCCTGGTAAAGAATGAAGAGACAAGGTTCAGAAAGAACCAACATCCAGAATGTATTCTTCTTTGTCTTGTAAATCCCCAGCTAAGTATGCATACAGAGGATCAAGGCACATCTTAAGACAATACAAAGGCAATCCAGGATGGGGCTGAGGAGAGCATGGGGCTAGGAGTGGAGTGGTAGGGGGTCGATTCTCCTTCCACCCCCACTGCCACCACCACACTCCCAGCCACCACCATCTTTTCATCTTCACACTGCAGCAGCCTCCTGGCTGGTTTCCCTGGAGAAACTCACCATTCTCTGTATTGCAGTCAGAGTGATTTTTTTTTTTTTTTTTTTTTTTGCGGTACGCAGGCCTCTCACTGTTGTGGCCTCTCCCGTTGTGGAGCACAGGCTCCAGACGCACAGGCTCAGCGGCCATGGCTCACAGGCCCAGCCGCTCCGTGGCATGTGGGATCTTCCCGGACGGGGGCACGAGCCCGCGTCCCCTGCATCAGCAGGCGGACTCTCAACCACTGCGCCACCAGGGAAGCCCAGAGTGATTTTTAAAAATGTAAGTCTGATCATATTCTACCTCTTATAAGTGGTTTGACCTTGAGCAAATTACTCAGGGCAAATTACTCAACCTCTGTATGCCTCAGTTTCCCCACCTGTAAAATGGGTATGTAGTTCCAGGGCTCTTCTGAGAATACTGAGCTAATCATTTTTCAACAACTAAGAAGAGTAAGCAACACAAGTAAGGACTAAATAACTATCTGCTGTTATTATTCCATCACCCACCTACCCCTCTGCCTTAAAAACATCTCAAAGGCTTTCTTTGCTCTGAAGTTCAACCTAATTAATATGACCTATAATTAATGTTCAGTGCTCCACATGATCCAACTTAACCAACTCACCAGTTTCATCTCAAGTCATTCTCCTTCTCACCACTCCCTAGCAACACTGGCCTTCTTTCAGTTTCTGAAGGGGCAATCCTCCTTCCTACCACAACACGTTTGTACCTGTGGCTCCCCCACCTGAACGCTTCTGTCCCACACTTCACTTGGCTAATTCCTGTGCATCTCCCTGATCTCAACTTAAATGGTGGTCCTTAGGGACCACCTCCCTGATCTCCCACTCCACACTAGATACCCACGTTATGATCCCTCATAGCACCCTTTGTAAGTACTGAAAACAAATAACGTCACTACGCTGTGCTTTCAGCCTAATGTCTGTCTCTTCCATTAGAACGTAAGTACTGTGCACTGAGGAACCCCCTCTGTCTTATTCGTCAGTTTATCCTCAGACCTTGACATAGGACCTGGCATAGGGGAGCACTCGATAAATATGTATTAAATGAAAAAGTCCTCCTTTCACTCACACTCCCTCTCCAGTCACTTCTCTCCGGGAGGTGAGGAACAGAAAACAGTAAGGTGCCATAGCATGGATGCCATGCCATCTCCCCTCTGCTCACTCATCCCTTTCCTCTCTTCTCGCACCTTCCTCCTTCCTATCACCCTTCGCAGCTGTCCCTTCATTCCTCCCTCTTCTAAGGTTTCCTCTCTCCTCCATCTCCTTCCAGCTGGCCATCACCCAACTGTCATGTAAGACCCTGACCCTTAACCACAAACTGCCTGTAATGAAAGGCACTATTTACATTAAAACCAGAGCTGTGGCGAGAATGTGGTGGGCACGGTATTATCACAGGGAACAGAATTTCAGTATCTCTAAAGAAGGAGCATAAACAGTTATATTAGCAGAGGTGATTTTTTTATTGCTGCTACTTGACTACCACTTGGCTCACCTCCCAAACAACATGTCAAACCACTGTAAACACAGTCCTTATTTAGGGCTGCAGAAAGAAGCAGAGTTATGTCAGCTGCAGAAATAGCCCAGAACGTCTGAGTGGAAAGAGCATAGCATTTGAATGCTCAGAACCTGTGTTTGAGACCAGCACCCTCGGCAACTCTGTTAGCTACCTGACCTTGAACAAGTCATTTAACCTCACTGAACTTGTTTCCTCACCTATTATATAGAGGTAATAAACCTATCTCACAGGGTTTCTAAGAAATCAAATGAAGTATGTGGTAAAGCATTTATTCAATTATAAGATGCTCTACACAGATTTTGGTTGATTACTGAGGTCTAACATTTCAATTTAATTCTCCTTTTAAGTCTCACTAATGATAGTCAATAAAAGTTAACAGAGGGCTTCCCTGGTGGCACAGTGGTTGAGAGTCCGCCTGCTGATGCAGGGGGACGCGGGTTCATGCCCCGGTCCGGGAGGATCCCACATGCCGCAGAGCGGCTGGGCCCGTGAGCCATGGCTGCTGAGCCTGCGCGTCCGGAGCCTGTGCTCCGCAACGGGAGAGGCCACAACAGTGAGAGGCCCGCGTACCACAAAAAAAAAAAAAAAAAGTTAACAGAAAATAATGATCTAAACCTAAAATGTTTAATAATTCTTAGTGGGATCATGTATATATTTGTTTACCTCGTGAAATCTTATTCACTACTTTATTAATTTTACTATTTTTATTATACATTTTAAACCTATAACTTGCCTGTTTCTTCTAACATATTGCTGTTTTCACTTTCTTTGAAACTGGTTTTATGCCTCATCCGATGTTCAACCATGATTACTGTACTCTTCTACAACTTCCTAAGAAGGATTTTATCCAGTCCTGTTGGTTAAATACATTCAAATTTAATCATATTTCTCTAACCAGATTATAACTAACCACTTTATTTATATATTTTTATACTTATATTCACCCTAACTTTCTTGTTCCTATTTATATATATTTCCACTTATATTCACCTTAAGTTTCTTGTCCCTATTTATATATATCTAAACTTTGGTACATAAATAGCAAGCAAAACTTTTTTGCTCTATTTCAAATGACAGTGCTCCCACTTTGGACAAACAGTAGAAACACTCTAGAGATTCACTCAGTTCCAAAATATTTTTTTAACCTCTTTATTAGAGTATAACTGCTTTACAATGGTGTGTCAGTTTCTGCTTTATAACAAAGTGAGTCAGTTATACATATACATACGTCCCCATGTCTCTTCCCTCAGTTCCAAAATATTAACTCACTAAATATCTTATATGTATATGGAGCTTTTCTAGGCATATTACAGTTACTAATCAAAATAACTGGTCACAGTTCCACTTGTGATAAAGGTTCACAAAATAAATTTTAAAACACAGCTTACAATTCATAAAACAGAAATCTTCATAAAATTATAACAGTGTTAATACTTTTATAATTTTTTTCATACTTTTGATTATTATTTGGTCATCCCTTTCCACTCACTAGGAAGCCAATTTCAACATACAGAAATAACCTGGTATGCTTAATCTCTCAATGTGATAGCTGTAAGTATGACAAACATTATATTTCACTCACTAGAAATAGGTCCTTATCTACCTATATAAGAAATTTGAATTCCAAAAGATCATTTTTAAGTTTTATAATTCATTATCGTGTTTATCATTATTTTAACACCTAAGTGACCACAATCTACTAACCACCAACAGGGCTTCTATCAATCTATGAGCAATAAACACAAAAATACTATTTCTTGGTCATTTTGAGGAAAATAATCAAAAATTTCCTATCATCTATCATACATTCACTTCTATTTAAACATACCTATTGTTTATTCTACATATTCTTTGAGCACTTGAACATGAGCATTATTAAAATGGTATTACTATTTTGAAATATTGGATAATTCTCCACTAATCTCATTTAGTGATGATCTTACTGGTGATTGGGTAGCTTGATGCTTTGCTTCTAGTTAAACCTCCTCTTTGGTTTTAAAAACACCACTATTTTGACTTACTCTTAAGTTCTCTCACATTAAAATGGAACACTTTCTAGTCTAGCTTGATACATTATATTAGCTTAAAAGATTGTATTATGCTAATCCAAAAAACTGAAAAATTACCTTATAGCCTATGGTCTTCCTATAATAAAGAATTTCCTTTTCAAGGAGCTCAAATAAGCGTGGTGGGAAAAACTGAAAATCCTGAACATTTGGCTGTTTGGGAGGTCGTGGAGCCTGCGGGGGAGAAAATGCATTACATATATATTTGTTTTCAGTACATGAAGTGAACATACTTATCTTTTATTATTTCTTTTATATACAGAAAAATAAATACAATGGAATCCATTTATATGGCTGGAGCATATCAAGTACTCTTCTGTACTGTTATATTTTAGGGACTAAGATTTAGCACTAATATAAGTAAATCTGAATCAGAGACCACGTTACAAGAGAATTCTACTGTAGGACATAAAACCTGGCCTCATACTGCTTTACCTTTGGAATCTTTGGCTCACTAACACGTAAAGCCTCTCTGAAGTAGGCATCCACCGCATAGTTGGCTTTGCGTTCTCGTTTGGGAGGTTCAATCCATTCCACCATTCCAAGCTATACACGAAAACAAGAATGAGGAGTTTAATAATTCCAAATTGTTTTATAAATATCAAGCACATCAAGGTTGTAGAAGTGTGAGAAAACAAAAGCCATTAGGAAGAATCAAAACTTGCTTTGTAAGACTCTAATTGGAAAAGATACATGCACCCCAAAAGAATCTGAAAAAAAATAATAACTAAATCACTTTGTTGTACACTTGAACCTAACACAATATTGTAAATCAACTATACTTCAATTAAAAAAAAACTTGCTTTATAAGTCACAGTTATACATCCCAAGTTCCAAAATCTCATACTGTATACCAAGTTTAGGTGCAAGTGCAAGGATGGTTTTCTTTTTTTTTTTAAGTAAGTTTGAAACTTAGCTCTTCCTTAGTAATTGAGAAGAATTTGCATAATCTGGTTAATATTTTATGTCAAAATAAATAAATAGCGTCTAATATAGGAGGAAGACTAATATTGATTCTGGTAACTGTGTTAAGTGTATGAATTAGAAAATAGCTGAAAGGCATAAATAATGAATATCAACATGACAGCCATATAGCCCTTCAAATCAAGAGAAATTTTAAAATAAGACCTCTTGGTAAGGTAGCTGTGGGAAAAGCCAGTGGAATCAGAAAAACCTGAATTTGAAACCAGGTTCTGCCACTTTACCAACTGTATAACTTTGAAGAAATTATTTTCTCCATCTGTAAAATGGGAATAATAATAATACCTACTCTGAGGATTAAATGTGACCATATACGTGAAAGCATTAGGTAAACTGCCAAGAGTTAAATATAAGTTATTATTAAATATCCAAAGTGGTGTGAACAATGATTTAGTAGCCTTACAAAATTTTACCCCAATATCAGCTAGAAAATGCAATTTAAAAGTCAATATACAAAAGTGACAATATAAAGTTCTGGAGTCTGTAGGTATGCTTTTCTAGTTCAGATATTTTTCTTGATTTCACAGTGCCTAGCCTAGTACTTTTACACAAAAGAGGCCATTAATCTATTGGGTTGGCTAAAAGTTTTGTTTGTTTTTTTCTGTAAGATGGCTCTAGTAGCACTTAGTTGTCTTTAACTTCATTTGAAACAATTCTGTTAGATTGTATGTGACAGCTGTCATATCAGCATGCATTTAAAAAAAAGACATCAAAATTGGTGAATTTTTGTGTAGCCATTTTAACATTGAAGATGGAAGAAAAAAAGCAACATTTCCAGCATACTATGCGTTATTTTTCAAGAAAGGTAAAAATGCAACTGAAATGCAAAAAAAAGATTTGTGCAGTGTATGGAGAAGGTGCTTTGACTGATCGAACGTGTCAAAAGTGGTTTGCGAAGTTTCGTGCTGGAGATTTCTAACTGGATGATGCTCCACAGTCAGGTGTTCCAGTTGAAGTTGATAGCGATCAAATCGAGTTATTGAGAACAATCAACATTATACCATGTGGGAGCTAGCCAACATACTCAAAATATCCAAAACAAGCACTGAAAATCATTTGCACCAGCTTGGTTATGTGAATCGCTTTGATGTTTGAGTTCCACATAAGTTAAGCGAAAAAAACCTTCTTGACCATATTTCTGCTCTACTTAAACATAAAGAAAATGTTCCATTTTTAAAACAAATTGTGACGGGTGATGAAAAGTGGATACTGTACAGTAATGTGGAATGGAAGAGATCGTGGGGCAAGTGAAATGAACCACCACCAACCACACCAACAGTCTTCATCCAAAGAAGGTGACGTTGTGTATATGGTGGGATTGGAAGGGAGTCCTCTGTTATGAGCTCCTTCTGAAAATCCAAACGATTAATTCCAACAAGTACTGCTCCCAATTAGACCAACTGAAAGCAGCACTCGATGATTAGTCAACAGAAAATGCATAATCTTCCATCAGGGTAACACAAGACCACATGTTTCTTTGAGGACCAGACAAAAACTGTTACAGCTTGGCTGGGAAATTCTGATTCATCTGCCGTATTCACCAGACATTGCACCTTCAGATTTCCAATTATTTTGGTCTTTACAAAATTCTCTTAATGGAAAAAATTTCAATTCCCTGGAAGACTGTAAAAGGAACCTTGAACAGTTCTCTGCTCAAAAAGATAAAAAGTTTTGGGAAGATGGAATTATGAAGTTGCCTGAAAAATGCCAGAAGGTAGTGAAACAACAGGGTGAATACGTTGTTCAATGAAGTTCTTGGTGAAAATGAAAAATGGGTCTTTTATTTTTACTTATAAACCGAAGGCACTTTTTGGCCAATCCAATACAGTTAATGGTCCCACTCTATTTGACCTCATCTACAGGCTGAGTTCTAACCTTGTTATCACATTTTAAGAGTGGATGATAAACTAAGATGACTAGAATGGTTAGAAATCATAAACTCTGTGCCTAGAGAAGTAAAGACTAAAGACAAAATGGTGGCATCCACATATGGAAAAGTCTATCAGATAGAAAAAAACAGTTCTTTGTTGATCCATAAGATTAAAACCAACATGGAAAGTCACAAGAAAGTAGATTGCTACTCAATATAATTTAACAAATATGTCTTAAGTACCTATTTGCAAGCGTCAAGGATACAAAAATGAATAAAACAATCTCTTCCACCAAGGAGCTTATAAGCCAAATAAGAAGTATTTTGAGGGACTTCCTTGGTGGCATAGTGGATAAGACTCTGTGCTCCCAATGCAGGGGGCCCAGGTTCGATCCCTGGTCAGGGCACTAGATCCCACATGCATGCTGCAACTAAGAGTTTGAATGCCACAACTAAAGAGTTTTTTGCATGCTCCAACTAAGAAGCCCACCTGCCTCAACTAAGGAGCCCATGTGCCACAAGTAAGGTGCCCGCCTGCCTCATCTAAGGAGCCTGTGTGCCACAACTAAGACCTGGTGCAAGCAAATAAATAAATATTTTTTAAAAATAGAAGTATTCTGAGAACCAGAGAATATAACACAGTGAAATGAAATATCCTGAGTAAGAATCCCAACATGACCCATGACCGAGTTCAACCAGAGGCTGGATGGGGGTAAGAAAAAAAAACAGAGGCTAGATAACTGTCCTAGATGCTATAGATGGGATTTCTTAATCACAAACAAAGTTAGACTAAATGTCTCTTTTACCTCTAAAAGTTCACAAGATGGATAATGTGAGTTATGTAAGATGATGAGTTTTGTTTTCTTTTTCCCCTCAGATGGGTTAATGTGAGATGACAGTAATAGAAAAGATATATATATATATATATATATATATATATGTTTTTTTTTTTTTTTTGCGGTACGTGGGCCTCTCACTGTCATGGCCTCTCCCATTGCGGAGCACAGGCTCTGGACACACAGGCTCAATGGCCATGGCTCACGGGCCTAGCCACTCCACGACATGTGGGATCTTCCCGGACCGGGGCACGAACCCGTGTCCCCTGCATCGGCAGGCAGACTCTAAACCACTGCACCACCAGGGAAGCCCAAAAAGATATTTTTTAATAACCAATATTTATTTGTCTCAATTGGGATGAAAAATCAATAATAACTTAACTTTCTAAAAGTAATGCATTTGGCCATTTAACCTATACTTGTTTGAAGGTTTAGATATTCAAATTTGAAATAAGTATTAAAGGCCAATTCCTGGACTTTCAAAAACAGAATAAATCATGCTGAATTAGTTTATTTTAGATAAGACTACATTAATACAAACTTTTTCAGGTTAATTTATTCAGAATTAATTTCAGTCATTATGACTTAATTCACCAGGTATGGTTATAAACTAATACAACTGGTTCGACAAATCTTATATGAAAATCTACCTCACTGTGCAATTTCCATAGGTATGAACAACATTCTTGCAGGTTTTCAATTCTCTTCAAAGGACAGTATGAACTTATTTTATGAACCTATCTAGAAAATATGGAAAAAGACATAATAAAATATAATTTCAACTCAGAATATTCAGAAAAATATCTGATTTAGTCAGTCAATTATAAAAGTCATCATAATTGTTATCATTAAAATTTCTTTATATCTGTACATCATTATTTTGCTAGAATTAGAAACACAAGAAAACTTGTTATATTAGAAATGGACAAATATTTTACTAAGCCTAATTTTCCTCTAAGAATGTAGGTAGGAAGCACCACTGATATTTAGACTTTTCACTGTTATTTTATAAAACACTTATAATAACAAGAAGCTCACAGGAATAATTGTAAAATTAATAAAATTCATATCACATAATGAGATCTAAAAAGCATATTAGGAAGGCAGTTTCCACTCTGTGTATGTAGGCTATCACCTCCATCTCCTCAGAGTAAGCCATAAGTAGTCTGAATTAAGGTTATAGATAGAATAACCACATAGATTTTGGTCAAGATACTAAAAACTAACCAGAAATAATGATATCAACAAAGCATTATCAACATACTAGTTGCAATGCAAATTAAAATGGCTCACCTCTGATTTTTCAGTAAAATCAATACCCAAGAATACGCTTTTTTATTTAAAAAAATTCATTCTGTCAGTTAAAAAATATAACAGCTTTATAGAATAATTTGAGTAACAAAATAAAAATGATAGAATTGTATTATAACTCAAAAAATAACTCTCCTTGAGTCCATGTTGATATAAATAAATGAGTACATAAATAAATGTGGAGAAGGGACAGCTCTTCCTTACAGAAAAATCCCAGTTAATAAATGTAGATGGAATGAAGGAAATACAAAATTACCGTTAAGTAAACACCACAATAACTATTGCAGGCAAACTCCACCAAGAGGTGCTAAAACCAGTGGGCAAAAATTTGAGGCTTATCTCCCCCCACCAAGATACTTATCAGTTACAAAGGGAAAAATGGGAACTCTACAGTGGAAAAACCCAGCAGACATCACTTCAACAAAGTGATTAAGGTTACTGTCGCCAGTAACATGACATAGTGACGTCATATGTTCCCTGGTATGATGTACTGAGAAAGACATAACATCCCTTCCAACACATTCTTGCTAAAAATGCATAATGTCAATCAAATCATGAAAAAAAAGTCGAACAACCCCAAAGTGAGATTCAAACTACAAGACGACTGAACAATACTCTTCAAGAGGGTCAAGGTCATGAAAAACAAAGAAAGACTGAGAACTATCACAGATTAGAAGAGACCAAGGAGACACAGCAACAAAATGCAATGTGGGTCAAGAGAATGAGAAGACAAGCCACAGACTGGGAGAAAGTGTTTGCGAAAGACATATCTGATAAGAGACTATTTTCCAAAATATACAAAGAACTCTTAAAACTCAACAATAAGAAAACAACCATTCTGATTTTTAAATGGGCAAAAGATCTGAGGAGACACTTCCCCGATGAAATATACAGATGGCAAATAAGCAAATGAAAAGATGCTCCCCATCATATGTCATCAGTGAAATGCAAACTAAAACAAAGACATACTACTACACACCTACTAAAATGGCAAAAATCCAGAACACTGACAACACCAAATGCTGGTGAGAATGTGGTGCAACAGGAACTCTCATTCACTGCCCACGAGAATGTAAAATAGTATGGCCACTTTGGAAGACAGGTTGGCAGTTTCTTACAAAATTAAACATACTCTTACCATACAATCCAATAATCGTGCTCCTTGGGATTTACCCAAAGGAGTTGACAATCTATATCTACACAAAAACCTGCACATAAATGTTTATGGCAGCTTTATTCATAATTATCAAAACTTGGAAGCAACCAAGATGTCCTTCAGTAAATAAATGCATAAATAAGCTGTAGTACATCCAGAAAATGGAATATAACTCAACACTACAAAGAAATGAGCTATCAAGCCATGAAAAGACATGAAGGAACGTTAAATGCATATTACTAAGTGAAAAAAGCCAATCGGAAAAGGCTACATACTGTATGATTCCAACTATATAATATTCTGGAAAGGGCAAGACTATGGAGAAAGTGCAAAGATCAGTTGTTGCTAGGGGTTGACAGGAGGGTGGGATTAACAGGCAGCACACAGAGGGTTTTTAGGGCAGTGAAACTATTCTGGATATCATAATGGTGGATACCAGTCATTTATACATTTATCCAAACCCACAGACTGTACAACACCAAAAGTGAATCCTAATGTAAACGATGGACTTTGAATGATGATGTGTCAGTGTAGGTTCGACTGGTGTGGGATGTTGACAGTGGAGGAAGCTGTTGGGGGGAGGCAGATGGAATATGGGAAGTCTTTGTATTTTCCACTTGATTTTGCTGTGAACCTAAAACTGCTCTTAAAAATAAAACTCTGTTTTTAAAAACTGCAATGTGGGATCCTGGATTATAAACCCTGGAACAGGGAAAGGACATTAGGGGGAAAACATGTTAATTTCCTGGACTTGATCACTGTAATATTATTAAGTAAATTGTTAACATTAGGGGAAGCTGAGTGAAGGATGTATGTGAACTCTTTACTATTTTTGCAATAAAGTCTGAAGTTATTTCAAAATTAAAAGTTTTTAAAATTACAGCCATAATTTCAGTCTAAACAGACAAAATAAATAAAATTACCATTTCTTCAAGAGACCTTTGTTGCCCATGAAGTATATTACAAGGCATTCTTTTATAAATGAGATCACCTGTAACAAAGTCCTTCTGGCATTTAAGTAACTATATGTTAACAATAATATTATTACTAATATAATTAATACTAAGTGCTATATATTTTGTTCTAATTACTCTATAATGTAATTACTCCAACCTCCATTTGATAGGTGAAAAAACTGATTATCCAAAGTCACTTAATTATGGTTACCAAAGGGGAAAGGAGAGGAAGGATAAATTAGGAGTTTGGGATTAACATATACACACTACTACATATAAAATAGATAACCAACAAAGACCTACTGTACAGCACAGGGAACTGTACTCAAAATTTTGTAATAACTTATAAGGGAAAAGAATCTGAAAAAAATACACATGTATGTATAACTGAATCACTTTGCTGTATACCTAAAAGTAACACAACATTGTAAATCAACTATATTTCAATAAAAAAATAATTTAAGTCACTTAATTAGTGATCGAGTTGTGATTTCAGCTTTAGAATCCAGGAATTCAACCACATCCTATACTGCTTCTCAAAAACAAAAGTGGTGGTAGAGGTAGTAGCAGCAACAGCAAAAATGATGTTGATGGTGGTGGTAATAATAATAATAATAAACCAGCCCTTAGATAAGATCATTTTGACATACATCACTTTCACTCTATAGCACAGTATTGTGATAGGTAAGTGCCACTGTTTTGTTAAATATATAATTGTTACGGGAAGAAATGCTAATTTGAGAATCTAATGGTTGAGGGTAAAAAGTTACCTTCTGTTTTTCTCTATAATCTTCTCCTTCAAACTTGTACAAACTTTGTTCAGTGTCCATTCTAAAATTTCTCAGAGAAGACTCTCCCATTTTCTGCAAGCGTTCATTCATCTCTGCAGTCTAAAGTTGAATGCATTGAAATTAGAAAATTATCACTGAATTACTTATAAAAATCTGTGGATTTTCTCTTTTTAAAAGTCAGGTTTTGATATGAAATATGCAGTCTGTTAATTTACAAGGTAATAATGCAATGTTAACATCAAACTTGAATATAAATTTAATTTGCCCCAAGTATTTTAAATACTTAAATGGTTCTTAAGTGTTCTCACTTAGGCTTTCTTTAAAATCTTTTGTCATTGAAAATGTAGCCATATTATAATTTCTGCTGCATAATTTTAATGGGACACATGGCTAATACTAAAACAAAGGCAAACTTGGATTAAACAACACATTTGCACACTAACATGAAACACAGTAACACAAGATTGTTCAAATTCCAACATATGACCTCAGATACATGAAAAGGTACTAAATATCACTAATTGTCAGGGAAATGCAAATCAAAGCTACAATGAGATATCACCTCACACCTGTTAGAATGGCCATCATCAAAAAATCTACAAATAATAAATGCCGGAGAGGATGTGGAGAAAAGGGAACCCTCCTACACTGTTGGTGGGAATGTAAATTGGTTAAGGCAATGTAGGAAATAATATGGAGGTTCCTCAAAAAATTAAAAATAGAGCTACCATATGATCCAGCAATTCCAAATTCCACTCCTGGGAATTTATTTGAAGGAAATGAAGACACTAACTTGAAAAGATACCTAGCTGCACCCCCATGTTCGTTACAGCACTATTTACAATAGCGAAGACATGGAAACAACCTAAGTGTCCATCATGGATGAATGGATAAAGAAAATGTGGTGTAAATGTATACAATGGAATATTACTCAGCCATTAAAGAGAAGGAAATCCTGCCATTTGAGACAACGTGGATGGACCTTGAGGCTATTATGCTAAATGAAATAAGTCAGACAGAGAAAGAAAAATACCATATGATCTCACTGATATGTGGAATCTAAAAAAAAAAGAAAACCTAACTCATAGACCCAGAGAACAGATTGGCTGGTTGCTAGAGGTGGGGGGTGGGAGGTCAGTTATAAAATAAATAAGTCCTGGGGCTATAATATAAATGTATGGAGATATAGCCTCAGAAACAAAAAATAGTCTGAGGAGTAAATTCGACCAATTTACAGTAAATACAGTAAATAAGTGAACATGGTAAAATACCCCGTGGGGGTGGAATCAGCAAAATCTAGACTGTGAGCAACTCAAAAGGCAAACAATCCAGTTTCTTCACCAAATAAATTACAAGGGAAATAATACATAAATGGAGGGAGAACCTACAGATTAAAAAAGATACACATGACATATCAACCAATGACAGTGTATAGACCTTATATGCACTCTGATTTTTAAAAAAAGTTTTAGAAAAGCTTAGCTACTTCTGAGATAATTGGAAATTTGAATTATAACTGGATTTTTGCTGTTAAAGAATTATTGGGGTTTTTCAGGTGGGACAATGCCATCATGGTTATGTTTTTAAAGAGTTCTTATACCTTATAAATACATAGTGAAATATTTACATCTGAAATGATATGGCTGAGATTTGCTCTCAAACAATCCAGGAAAGGGGAAAATGAACTGGGAGTGTGAATGGGGCAGGACTGGTTGATGGTTGTTGGAAACGGGTGATAAGTACATGGGGGTTCATTACACTATTCTGTCTACTTTTGCTTATGTTTGAAATTATCCATAATAATTTGTGAAAAAAGGTAAATTCAACAGAAAATTGCAATATTCTGAAACAGCTTATTATACTTCAACAAATAATGCTTTAATATCTTACAAAATGTTCACAAAAGTTTCAGTTAACACAATGTATCAGTAGATAATTTCTAATCCCATGCAAAAAAAGTAACAAAAATGCAGTCCTGATACAAGTGATTAAACACAAAATTTTTTTGGCTTTTAAGTAGAGTAAATACCAATATTATAAGCATGAGATATAAGGTCACTCAATTTTAAAATCTAGTTCTTACTCTTCTCACCAAAAATTAAACTAAAAAAATCCCTAAATTATCCCTGGATATAAATCTACAAATTCTTAGAACATGAGTCATTTGAAACATGCATTTGAAACAACACACTACAATAATCCTGCTGAAATAAACTGATGTTAAAGCAATCCATCATGAAAACAAAATGCCATTTTAACTAACCTTCTTTTCCCCTCTTTCCAGAAGAGTTGTAATGTCTTCATCTGTCAGCTCACTTTCTTTAGAAGCAAAAACATGGGTGGCTCCATGACGTATCATTTGTAACATTTCCTCTTTTGCCATCTTGTTAGACTGTTGGTCAATAAGTCTTCCTGATAATAAAAATGAAAGTTGTATATATTCAATGATATTCCAGAGAAAGCATAGCATATTAGTTCTAATCAGAAACTACTACATTTAAACATAAGTAAAACTTTATAACGGAATATTAGTGAGCTTTAAAGTAATTTTTTAAATGAACAACCCTGCAAGTTTTTCCTCTACCATACCTTCTGTTTCAATATGAATTTCCTTCTATAAAATTCAGTTAAAACATAAAAGGACAGAAACATTTTTTCATGTTCAAACTTCATTTCTCAGATCAAATTGTTCTGTATGAAAAGGTACCCTCTAATACATGTTTTAAAATTTTTAAACCAAACATTTTATCTCCTAAATAATACCAAGTACTTCAAAAGACATGCCACTGACATTCAGCTATAAGCTAGTGATGTTCAAGTACCTACTCCATATACTGAATGCCAGGTTTCAAAATAGGCAGATTTAAATTAGCATTTTTTTAAATTTGACTTTTTTCTTTTACTAAGTTTGCAGATTTTGGTCAACTTTCATTAAAAGTAATCTCCTCTGAAGAAAATTGCAAGTGTTTTTCAAAAAAAACACCTAATTCAGTTTACACGTATAAATACCTTGTTGTATGACAATTGAGTCAAGTCTCAGTTTTATCTCAGCTCTTTCAACAATCCTTTCTTCAACGGTGTTGTCAGTGATGAGACGAAATACACGTACTGGCTTCTTCTGACCGATACGATGTGCCCGATCCTAGTAAAAAAAAATCCTAATATAAGACATAGGGTATTCTGGATAAAATGTATGGTATAGCCAGCTTATGCTATAAAATTCTTAAAATAAAAATTAGTTCCTGTTCTCTCTAGACCTGCCACTTTTGAAACGAGGGTAAAGAATATTAAGAATATCTAGACACCCCTGGGAACACAGAAATATGCAAATATTCTGCCGTACCATTAATGGAAATTTCCAGAAGGACAACAGACAAAACCCCTTTAAGATGAGGACTAAAGAGAGCTGAAAGCTTCTGGACTAAGTTACTAAGTAACTTTAAGCCATTAAATACAAACATCTTCCACACTAGCAAGGAGTTTTTTAAGTGAGGGGCAAAGTAGTTAATAAGGGTTGCTTTGGTGGCAAAAGTCAGCTTTCTCTCATCAGCAAGCAGTTCTTTCTGTTTACTGAGGCAATTCAGGGATCTGTAGTAAAGGGTCATAAAAATTAATGGGCTATTAATACCCTTACTGTATGGTCTTGAACTGGTCCTATGGTTTACAGTTGGTAAAGGTGTGACAGGTGGCAAGTTCTGATAACATATAAACAACTATGGGGAGTGTTTTTGGTTTTTGTTGTTTTTTTTTTAAACATCTTTATTGGAGTATAATTGCTTTACAATGGTGTGTCAGTTTCTGCTTTATAACAAAGTGAATCAGTTATACATCTGTCCCCATATCTCTTCCCTCTTGCGTCTCCCTCCCTCTCACCCTCCCTATCCCACCCCTCTAGATGGTCACAAAGCACCGAGCTTATCTCCCTGTGCTAATGTGGCTGCTTCCCACTAGCTATCTATTTCACGTTTGGTAGTGTATATATGTCCATGCCACTCTCTCACTTCGTCCCAGCTTACCCTTCCCCCTCCCCATATGCTCAAGTCCATTCTCTAGTAGGTCTGTGTCTTTATTCCCGTCTTGCCCCTAGGTTCTTCATGACCATTTTTTTTTTTTTAGCAGCCACTATGGAGAACATTATGGAGGTTCCTTAAAAAGCTAAACATATACCCTGAGAAAACCATAATTCAGGAAGAGTCATGTGGGCTTCCCTGGTGGTGCAGTGGTTGAGGGTCCGCCTGTCGATGCAGGGGACACGGGTTCGTGCCCCAGTCCGGGAGGATCCCACATGCTGCAGAGCGGCTGGGCCCGTGAGCCATGGCCGCTGAGCCTGTGCGTCCGGAGCCTGTGCTCCGCAACGGGAGAGGCCACAACAGTGAGAGGCCTGCGTACCGCAAAAAAAAAAAAAAAAAAAAAAAAAAAGAAAAAGAGTCATGTACCACAATGTTCATTGCAGGGGGAGTGTTTTTAAAACACAAGAAGCTGCCAGAGCAAATAGGTGAAGGGAGGAGGCTGGTCGAGAAAAACAAATCAAAGAAACAGGGTTCAAAACAGCCCTTGTACTAAATATAAAAACACTAGAGCCAGTAACAGTTTCAACACAGCACACTGAGAGAGAATGCAACACCCCTACACATATTTACATTTCAAACTCAAATCAGTAAATCGTGAAAGATCAGCTATCCTCTAACACTTTTAAGGAAATAAAGTGTTACCAGTAAGTTTTCCAGTTCAGTAACACTTACTGGGGCTTACTCCTACTTAGTCACATCAAACATGCAGTTTGGTACCTAAAGCAGTAACAATTATGCCAAAGCATGTGGATTTTAAAATGTCCCAATGGTCAATATTTTCAATTCTCTATTATAAAAGAAAAGGGATGACTTCTAAGCTCTGCCTCATTGGCATATGACTTTAATCATTTCCAAAGACAGTCAGTTGTCCCATAAATTCCGGGGATTCTGAGTGCATAGCTATGTTGTATCTTTTTACTTCTGAAATTATATATATCTCAAAACTTGAGTCACAGTGACTCACGTTGTAGCTCTAGTTCAATAAATGATACCATGATGAAAGGTAAGAAAAGCTCCCTGAATCTTTTTTAAACATAGAGTAGTTTCTGATGGTGTCCTTAGGTAGCAAATGTTTTCCTGGAATACATTCCTTTGTTACCTTTTTACCTTCTTGCCCCAATTGTTTTATAACAGAAATTAAAATCCTATCTCTCCCAATTTCAGTGCTAAGGATTTTAATATATTTAGTTGTTAAGGAAAATAATACTGAAAGACTAATTTTTAAACCCTTTTCATTAAAACATATGTATGTGCCCTCTTCAATATTTAGGAGTGGGAAAAAATGACATTTCTGTTTCATGATAAAAGCCAAAATTGGGCTTCCCTGGTGGCACAGTGGTTGACAGTCCGCCTGACGATGCAGGGGACATGGGTTCGTGCCCCAGTCCAGGAAGATCCCACATGCCGCGGAGCGGCTGGGCCCGGGAGCCATGGCCGCTGAGCCTGCGCGTCTGGAGCCTGTGCTCCGCAACGGGAGAGGCCACAACAGTGAGAGGCCCGTGTACCGCAAAAAAAAAAAAAAAAAAAAAAGCCAAAATCAACGCACAAATGCTATAGTTGGGCTTGGGGTGTATTTGTTTTTGTTTCGTTTGTTTTTGCAATCAGCACAGCAACTTTTTTCCAGAAAAATCTATTTTAACATCTACAACCCCCCCAAAGATTGCTGTTACCCTTTTATCATAAATTACCTTTGTGCTGTATAAATAACAATAGTTTTCTGAGCTAAGGCAAATTTCTGATATCATTAAAGATTACTAACCATAGCTTGTAGATCAACCTGTGGATTCCAGTCTGAGTCATATAGTATAACCACATCAGCACTTGCCAAGTTAATTCCAAGACCTCCAGCCCTGGTACTCAGCATAAAGATGAATTTGCTACTATTAGGAACATTAAAGGCCTCTATTGCTTCCTTTATTTAATTGACAGGAGATGGAAGAAAAAGAGAGAAAAATCAAATTATATTACCAGAGTCCTTAAGAAAGAAATAAACATTTTAACATGCATGCTCAAAACCCCACTTTGTAATATTCTTCCACCTTCAAAAATATTTAAGCATCTATCTATAAACTGTACTATGTGTACAGTAAAAAGTGTATTACATAATGTTCCTAATCTTTAGAAGCTTACATCAATAAAAAGAACAATCACAAAGACATTTAACTAAGCAAGTAATCAATCATTTACATTATTTTAAAATAATAATAGTGAAAATGTTTTAATTGAGTGGGAGCTAAAATATATCTAGGGGGGTAAAATGTCAGATATCTCAACTTCATTCCCATTAATTTATGAAGAATTAATAAAGATGGTATAGAAGACCAACCAAGAGAGATAAAAGCTTAGAAATGGGAATGAGAGCAACAGATAGAGGGGAAGGTAAGTAGATTTATTTCCATATGGTGAAAAGGAGCAAACAGGGAAGTAATGAGGAAAATCAGGAAGGTAATCCAGGAATATTCAGTGAAGAGTCTTAAAAATTAATAGGATGTTAATATCCTTACTATATAAAGATCTCATACAAATTAATTAGAAAGAAACACTAAGACCCCAATAGAAAAATGAGAAAAAACAGGACAGTACACAAAAGAACAAGTACGAATGGCTAATAAACACAAGAATAATGTTCAATCTCACTAGTAATCAAATAAATGCAAATTAAAACAACATAATACCATTTTTTAAAGATTAAAAAAATGATATACTCAATGTTGACGAGGGGGCGGTGAGACGGGCACTCTCATACATTGCTGCTGGGAGTGTAAATTGGTACAACCTTTCTGGAAAGCAATTTGGCAATATGCATCAAGAGTCTTAAAAGTGTTCATACCCTTTGACCCAGTAATTCCACTTCTAGGAATTTATCCTAAGGAAATAATCAGAGATGGGCACAAAGATTTATGTATAAGGACTTTTACTTAAGCATTACTTATAATAGTGAAAAATTGGAAACAACCTGAATGATCAACAATAGGGGGATAAATTATTTATTGTATGTCCACAGGGTGAAATATTACACTAAAATTATTTTTACAATGATATGTTTTTACTGATATAGGAAAGTACAACATAATGTTGAGTAAAAAGTATCAGGATACTGAACTTCATATGTAGTGTATAATATTAATTATTTATATATTATATATGCATAAAAAGATTGGCCAGAAATACTTTTCTTCTCAAGATTTCCTTGGCAATCATATATTACTTTCATAATCACAAAATACAGGAAGTTCTATTTTTAAGGAATGGAATGGCATGGTCAAAAGTTGCAGACAGAGAAGGTGACTCTGCCGCAGTCCATACAGCATGTAGAGGGGGCAGTATAGAAAGCAGCATGGTGTAGTGAGAGGCAATTTGGTGTAGAGGAAATAGCAAAAACCTGGGCGTGAATCATAACTCTACCATTTATTACACATGTGGTTCTCAGCAAGCATTTAACCTCTCTGAGACACAGTTTCAAGTGGAGAAAATTATGCCAATACTTTACTGGGCTGCTGGGAGAATTCAGCTGGAACTCTAAGTTGCCTAGCTCATAGTCGTTGCTTGACAAATGTTAGTTCCTTTCCCTATAAAAGTGAGAAGGCCAATACGTAAAGGTTACAGAAGCTAGCTGAATTTAGCTGTAGCAATGGAGAAAGGGCAAATCCAGCTGCTATTGAGAAAGAATTGCTTATTAACAGCCCGCAAACAAATCGAGTAAGGAATTAAAGGTAGTCTTCCCCTTCTTACTAGGAAAATAGATGAAATGCTTGTCTGAACAACAACATAATGGGAAGGCAGGACATTTCCAAAACAAAATGAACAGCTCTCACTTTGCTATATCTTTTTTTTAAAGATTCTTTTTTGATGAGGACCGTTTTTAAAGTCTTCATAGAATTTGTTACAATATTGCTTCTATTTTATGTTTTGGATTTTTGGCTGCAAGGCATGTGGGATCTTAGCTCCCTAGCCAGGGATCGAACCCCCACCCCCTGCATTGGAAGGCAAAGTCTCAACCACTGGACCGCCAGGGAAGTCCCTCACTTTGCTATATCTAAAGTCGAAGCATGTGATTCAAAGTCTCTGAAGCGAGAACATTATTTAACATTTTAAGAAATCAGATAATTGGAGCATAATTAGGTAAAGTCCACATTATTCATGAGCAGAGAGATTAGACAGAAATGCAAATTGGCTATTTGAGATCAGAAAGCACCTACTCTTCTGCCTTAGTATCATCTTCATTCCGGGAAGAAGGGCCATCTTGGACGGTACTATGCTTAATGTGGATTTGGAGAAATCCATTCCCAGGAATAAATCAGCAAAAGCCCAATAAAGCTTCAAGTTACCATTTCAGAGAGGGTAAAAGACTAAAGAGCAGGGAACAGTATCAACTTTGAAACGTCCTCATTTATAAATATTACCGCAACTTTTTTCCCACAGTGGGTAGCAGGGAAACCCTTAATGTGAAAAGGGCCTGTGCTCCTGCTGTGGACACTATCATACACTATGCCAGGTTTCACTAAGGAGGCACACAAGGGACAGAGTGCCCACTGCAGCTATGGAAGGAGAGGGACACAGGCTGAGAGTCTTTGTGGCCTGAGAAGGGGTCCTAGAGCTGAGAGGTGAAAAGGCCTGTGTGCACTTTCATGACCTGTGGGCTATACTGCACTACACAGTACAAAAACTCTGTTCATACATATTATATGCAGTGATCCTCACAACACTGTCAGGAAAACAGAAGCCTAAGCATTAATATTACCCTTATAATAAAGAGTCAAAGATACTGAGGCTCAGAGGATTAAATAGCTTGCACGCATAGTGATGGAGTTGGTGTTAAGTTCAGGTCTTCTGAAACCAAGTTCAATGCATTTTCCACTATACCATGAAATCACGATCTCTGCCCAGAGCATGAGTATAGACTTAAAACAGAGGCCAAAGACAGAGCCCTGAAGGATCACAGAAAAGAGAAGATAAATTAGCAAAGCCCTCTCCCTCAAAAAAAAAGTGCTTTAAAGGGCTTAAAATACATTAGACCCCTGACATTCATGAGAAATCATCTAAAAATCTTTAAGAATTTCCAAATTAGAGAAAAATACTGGGTGCTAGGCAGGCTTCCTCATTAGCTAAGTGACTCATTCCTGCACACCAACCTTTTAGTACTCCAAAATCCAAGTGCATGATAAGCTCCTACACCTATGTTGTCCCATTTCGGTTGTACAAAATTTCCATAAGACTGAGATCATTCCCTTTACAAATTACTGTCTCATGAGTCTATGGTTGCTCATAAGTTGAAACAATCTCAACTGTTAAGCTCCATGAAGAGCGAGGGTCTAATGTAGGAGGCAAATCAAGAAAAGAAAATGACATAGAATCAGGGGTCAAAGAGTAAACTGAGAAACAAGTAGTCAAAAGGCCAGAGACAGCAGTGATTAGAGGAGGTAAGGATGTAATAGATAACTTAGGATGTCTTTGAAAACCTTGGAAAGAATGATTTGTAAAGAGCCAGTGTAATGGAAGTCCAGCTAAAGATCTCAAAGAGAGAGATGGTAGTGAGAAATTCAATGCACCTAGCTAAAGAAAAGGCCAAAGTTCAAAACTACCTAATGATGAAAAACATGGCTTAATTGAACTCTGATTTTTCAAGTCTTGCTTTATTTTCTCTTCCTCACCTCTCTTTCTTCATGTGGGGTTTGTCCATCCAGTCGACAATACTCGTAACCACGCCACATACAATAATCCTCCAAAATGTCCAGCAAGCGAGTCATCTGGCTAAAAATGAGAACCCTTGAACCTAAAACATTTCACCAAAAAAAAGCAAGTTATTCATCTTGTGTAAAACTAACTTGAAAGTTACAAAAATAAAAGTAAACATCACATGCAATATAAATATATAGCACATGAACACTCCACTAACCACACACACACACACACACACACACACACACACACAAACACACACATACACCTTCAAGGGATACTAAACAGAAGTATGCATTTGTTGAGTTACACATTTTTAAGGTCCTCAAAATCCTCCACGCATAGTAGGATGATTTAAAAATCTGCCCTTACTAGAAATAGAGACACAGATGTAGAGAACAAATGTATGGACACCAAGAGGGGGGAAGTGGTGGGTTGAATTGGGAGATTGGGATTGACATATATACACTAATATGTATAAAACAGATAACTAATAAGAACCTTCTGTATAAAAAAATAAATAAAATTTAAATGATAAAAGAGTAAAAATAAAATAAAATAAATTTTTAAAATAATAAATAAATAAAATAAAATCTGCCTTTACTCCATCCTGAGGATGTTTCTAGTCTCTCATCCTCAGGAGATACACCCCCACACTGCTTCCAAGCTTCTCTTCCTAACATACAAGTCTGATCACATCACTCTCCACAGCCAAATGTTCTATGACCACCTCCACCACCTTCAAAATAGTCCAAACTCCTTAAATCATAGTGTAAAAGGCCTTTTGTAATGGCCCCATCCATCTTCCCAGACTCATCCACTGCCACTCTACCCAAATACCACAAGCTCCACATTCCCTTCTTTCACACCTCTGCTTCACTGAAGATGTGGAACACCCGTCCCTTCCTTTTTCTCCTGGTTTACTCCTACACATTCTCCCGTGCTCACCTCAAACGTCATCTTTGTGAAGACTTCCCCAACTCCCAATCTCTCAGCATATCACAGCACTATCACAATGACCTGCAACTATTCCTCCTCACTGTACTGTGAGCATCTACAAGGCAAGGACTGTTGTCTTGTGCATCTTTGTATACCCAGCCCCTAGGACAATTCCTGACAAACAGTAAATACTCAACAATGTGTGCTGAACAAGTGAATGAATGAATAACAAATGATTATGCAAAATGTTATTCATATACAATATTAAGTTACTTCACATTAATTTGAAGATTTGTAACTCACCCTGTTCTTTGAGTTTGGCCAACAGTTTATCAAGAACTACCATTTTACCACTGTTGCTAACAATGTGCTCATCAGTGGTATACGGTGGACCAGGTTCAGCACCATCAAACAGGTAAGGGTGATTACAACACTTTCGAAGCTGCATCAGAATGTTTAAGAGCCGCATCTTGTCCATTTTGCCAGCAGAGTTTAGAACATCAATATCTTTCATCAGGATTTTTGTATACCTAAAATTTTAAACTATAATTAATCATCGACTATTATAAAGGCTTAATGCCATCAAGAAATGTCCCTTTGGAAAAAAAATTAATGTCCCTTTGGTGATCTGCTTAGATTCCTATTTAAAGAAAAACAAAAAGATTTGATTTGAGACTAAATTTGATCAGCAAAACCAAAAAATATTGAAGATCTGAATATTTTAACTTGTATGTTGCCTGTAAACCTATTTCCTCCTGCTTTATCCACTGCTAAAAACTGCCATCAGCTGATAACAATTCAGACAACTACATCTGATAATTATTAATATTTAATAACTACAATATTTGCTGAAAGTTGGTATCTGGCTTTTACTTGTTTGAGCTAAAAACAATTGCAATTTCTTATACCTGTCTTCATAGGTCATTTTTTTCTGATCCTATAAACATTTTTATTGTCTTTTCTAGACCTTCACCCAGAAGAAAACAGACCTACGTATCCACCTGGACAGTAATAATATTTAATTATAACGACAGCCAACTTGTACTGAGTGCAAGTGCCAGGTATATGAATCATCTTGTTAAATCTTCACAACTCCAATATAAGTACTAGGGTCACTGCCATTTTACAGATGGAAATTCAGGCAGCTAAAATAAGTGAAACAATTTATTCAGAGCCACAGAAAGGGACAAAGCGAGGGTTTGATCTTAACGTCTGAGTCCAGAGAAATATACTCTTTACCACTACTCTATACTGGCTTCAATAATAGAGCAGTCACTGTATATTATAAATTATCTTATTTTATTTATATAAGCAACACTTTGCTTCTCTTAGTAGCATTATTACATTATTAACATGTTTAATTTTATGTAATTTATGATTCCCTGTGACTCCTCTTGTCAATTTCCTGCTCTGCTTGTATTTATCAATACAAGCTTGCTTTTTTTCATTGATGGAAAAAGCAAGAATAACCAACAAATGTGCCGGTGACATTATCCCCTTTAACCCTAACATCCTTATAAGCTAAGTATTATTATCCCCATCTTACAGAAGGGAAGCTGAGATTACATAACTTGTTCAAGCTAAATAGCTATTAAGAGGCAAAGCACTGACTCAAACACAGGTCTATAGACTCCAAGGCCCATGCTCTTTCCTAAAGGTTAAATAAAATACTCATCAGTTTTCTATTAAAATATCTGAACTACTTAACTTGGCATTTAAACATAAAAATGTAATTTTTGAACTAAAGGCACAACTGAACCACTACAAAGCTAATTTTTAATAAATAAATTCTAATGGAAATAAAATAGCTCACCATTCTCGCTGCATTTTACTCAATCCCAAGTAAATCTTGATTTCCTTTTTAGGAGGCAGGCTCTTCTCTACATCAGTTTTTATACGTCGTAACAAAAATGGTTTTAAAACCTAAAAAGTGAGAGTTTTTATAAAAGTTTATAAAACATTCAATATTATAAACCATTTATTTCATTGACAACATCCTAATGTGAAATTTACTTCCCACTGTATAATCTGAAAAACACTACCAACACCAGTTGCCAACTTTCTTGCTAAAAAAGAACCAAGTAATGGCCCATTAGAGACACAGAATAGGGGACCTAAATTAGACATTCATGATTTGATGGCAGAAAAGACATTAAAAATTAAGACAATAAGATTATTGACTATTGAAAAAGTACAAAATATCCTTTTAAAAAAAATCTGCTGTCATACAATATTTTTAAACCTGAGAGGAAATCTGAAGTCAGAATATGGATCCAAGAGTCTCTAAAAGTGAAACAAAAATTCAAGCCATTTAAAAATGGTTAAATATACGAAAGAGGAGAAAGTGGTTCAATGTTAAGGAAGATACGAATGAAAAGAGAAAAAACATGAAATAATCAGTGTATACCTGCAAGGCAATTCTATCACAAGAAAAAAAGAAATCTCTAGAGCACCTGCAATGTGCCAAATACTACACCATGAACTTGACAGAGTATTAAATCCTTATAATAAATCTTTGAGGGAAAGGCAATTATTTCAATTTTAGTAACGTCACCAAAGTCACCTTGCTAGTAAGTGGTAAAAGCAGAAATCAAACCCAGATCAGGCTGATTCTACATCCAGCTCAGTCCCTGATTAGCTGTTGTGAGCTGGGCAAGTTCTTTAACTTTTCCAAGCCTGTTTCCTCATCCATTCATCTAAAACATATAGATTTATGGTATATATGTATGTCAAGCATTTTTAAATGGGGATAAAGATGCCTATTTTCAAGGCTTCTGTGACAATTTGTGGTAGTACATGTGTAGAGCTTAACCACAGTAGACATCAGTAAACTGTGGCTATTATTACTAGAGATCCATGGGAGGTAAGGAAAAGGGAAGTGTAAACGAAGACTTCTGGTTTCCTGCTTGGGCCTCTTAAATTTGTCTAAGTGGCATTTTTAAGAGTTTCAACTGACTGTGAGACATTTAGGCAGAAGACTCAGAAGGCAGTGGGATATGTAAGTCTAGAGCTTAGGAGAGAGACAAGGAGAGAGAAATTTGGGAGTTATAAGTATAGAGGTGGTAGCTGCAACTATGGGAGTGAACCCCGAGGGAGAGCACATATGAAAAAGGAAGACAAAGACAAAGCCCTACAAAACACTAAACTTTCAGGGACAGAGAAAGAAAAGCCCATGATGGGGACTGAAAAGAATAGCTAAAGAGGTAAGAGAAAATCCATCCCATACCCCGGACACTAAACAGAAAGCTCTTAAAGCAGGAGTGGTTAGCAGTACTAAATATTACAGAGACGCTAGGGCACTGACCAAAAGGTATACCCTGAACTAAGTAACTGAAAAATCACAAACACTTGTGAAGTAAGGTTCAATTGTATTTAATGGATAAAAGCTAGTGGTCAATGGATGCAGGAGTGAACAGGACCCACCAGAGACAGAGTAAACATTCCCCAGAGTTGACCAAGTTCATGCTATCAGAGGCCCAGCTGTACTACAACTTGTGTTACAAGATTCTTGGAAGATTAGTCTTCTACTCCTCTGCATTCTTACAATAAATTCCCTATTACATAAGGTCATTTGTTTCTGGACTTGTTCTGTTTAACTCTAAATAAATATTTACATAAAGGATGATGACTGTTGGGGCTTCAAGTCAATAAATGTTTAATGAGCAGTTACTCTGGACCAGGCACACAGGGCACAATGTGGTGGAAGATAGACAGGGTCTCTGCCACTTCAAGTTTACATTTTTCCAGGGTAGGGGGAGAGAGGGAGAAGTGGACAATACATGGGTTTTTTTTTTTAGTATTATTTGTAAAGAGAGATTGAGACTCTCGTTAAAAACAGCAGACAAAAAATAGCAATTGCATCTATACCCACTTCCTCACAAAACTCCACTAAGCCAATTAAAATTATAGGTGTACATTTTTAAAAAAGAGTGAATAGGGACTTCCCTGGAGGTCCAGTGGTTGAGACGCCACACTTCCAATGCAGGGGGCAGGGGTTTGATCACTGGTCGAGAACTAATATCCCACATGCCACATGGTGCAGCCAAAAAAAAAAAAAGAGCGAATAGGAGATTTGGTGGTGGAGATAGAGGGGATAAACTAAACTTTCAAATAGCTTAGCCATCAAGGTAATAAACCAGAATCACAGCTCGAGAAGGACAAAGTGTTGAGGGAGTACTGTTCTGTGTATGTGAGGTGGGGGCATCTAAGTGTGGGTTAGGATTTAACAAGGGAGATAACTGAGCATGTTTACATGTTGAAGGAAAAGAGCCAACATGGAAGGAGAGGTAGAAAATTCAGTCAATAAAAAGGATAAATCAAGGGGAAAAGTCCATAAGGAAACAGGAAAAGATGGGATCCAGGGTTTATGTTGGAACAATTAGCCACTGCTGGGAGAAAGAAGACCTCTTCCACTCAAACAGAGGTAACACAGATGCAGATATCCTTGGAAGATGGATATCCTTGAAGGAGTTCCTACCTAACGTCTTCTATTTTCTCTTTGAGAAAGGAATGATGGTACTTGCTGAGAAAGGAGGAGTGCAGGGAACACCTGGGTTAGAGGTCTTGGGAGACTGGGGAAAGTCTGAAATAGCTCTTCTAGGAAATGACAAAGAATGCTGAAGAAGGCCATGCTGAAGGATCACCAACATCATCAAATCCCAGCTTACATTATGGAACATGAAACTGTAGTGGCTCCAACCTGTACAGTGGGTGTAATCTTCTTTATCAGTGTTGAGCAGCCCCAGTACAGAGCAGGTCACTCTGCTAGTAAGTGGTAGAAGCAGAATTCAAACCCATAGGACAGAGACACAGTTACATAATTCCAGTTTAGGGCTTTTAGGGCAGAAATGGCAGCTCAAGAGAGCAAGGGAGTTTGAGATATTGGCAAAAAAAAGTGGTTCAAGTGATAGAAAATGGGCTCATTGCTGGATACAGAAAATGTAATAGAAATGGTCTGACAGATGGGGGTAAAGCAGGGGTCCAGGCACTGGATATCTCTGTGAGATAACAGGACAGGTACAAATGGAGTAATATGAGTGAAAGAGAAGGATACAAGAAGCTGTTAACAAAGAAGGGAAAACTGGTGTCCAATGAATGTGAGGGGGTCACCTGGTAATGAGTAGATGACAGAGAAAAGAATGGACGGAGGATGGACTTGCAAGATAACTTGAGCCTCAAAGGAAGAGTTTTACACATGACAGTGGAGAAGCAGTGGTTTTGAAATGGCATTGGGGAGCTAGGAGAATACTGATGCAATCTCAGGGACCTGTGGGGTACAGGAGAGTGAACAGCCTCTATGGGACAGAACCACATTATCCAGGGGAGAGAGCCAAAGCAAAAGAGCTGTTTCGTAGAGAAGCTGAGGATACAGTGGGAGTTTGCCTCCCCAAGAGGCTATTAGAAAAGTTGAGAGGGAAAAACACTGAGACTGAGCCCAGAAGCAAATCCACAAGTTTGAACAGATTCTATAGCAGCTTGTTTTCTAGCTCAGTTATATATATATAGTTACTAAATTTTCCAGTCTGCTATTACTTACTGCGTGAAGTCTTTCCACAAGTTTTTGATCACCAAGACAATTTTTAGTGTCAAACCAAGAATCAAAGTCCTGTGGAGGAGTGAAAATTCTGCAGTAAGTGCACAGTTGTTTTTTCTTTAATAAATGCAGTATTCTATAAATTCTCATACAACTCATATAGCAATAATTCATTTTAAAAGCACTGTCAAAAATATGTTAACTGTGATGGCCAATATTATTTACTTCTGAAAACAGATAAAATACTGGAGCAGTTAACAAAATTTGAACCGCATTATAGAGGCACTCCATCAGCAGTTTTTCCTTAAAAAGTTTTATTAGGCTTCCCCATACCATAGTAGTACTATATCCAGTTAAAAGGAGTAGGAATAAGAATAAAAAATTGAAGACATGCTAATGAAAATGTTAATCAAACAGTAAAAATGAACAAAAGCAAGATAAGGTATACAAACCAATAGATAGCTGAACTTGGTACTTTTATTATCAATTAATATCAGTAATGAGGAAAATCAAGCTCCAAAGTCCTTAAATCATTCAATTCTGTTTGCTGCACTAGCATAACCTTGTGTTAATGATAAAAACAGTATAAATCATACATTTACAAAATATGTTGCTTTTCACATCACATATTATAAGCTCTTTAGTACTCACCAAATGTTAATACCTGCAATAATTAAAGATTATTTCAATGACTCCACCTGCCAAACTAGTATGCAGAAAACCCTTCCAATTTAATTAAAAGAAAATTTAGAAATCACTATTCTGAACTCAGTCTACCTTATGTCATAAGTTGTGGTAGCGATGTTATTATATAGGCAAAGTTTAACAGGCAGGATAATCTCAAAGAAAAGAAACATTATTTCTCTAAATATCCCCGTTTGAAAAAATTTCTACTTAAGAGCACCTTTCTGAGAAAATCAAAACACAAATAAAGAATTACAAATGAAAAAGAACTATCAATTTCAATCTACATTCTATGCTTTGAAAACAGATGTCTGTGAACATAAGAAAATTACACTTAAAACGTATGACAAGGCTTCCCTGGTGGTGCAATGGTTGAGAGTCCGCCTGCCGATGCAGGGGACACGGGTTCGTGCCCCGGTCTGGGAAGATCCCACATGCCGCAGAGCGACTGCACCCATGAGCCATGGCCGCTGAGCCTGCGCGTCCGGAGGCTGTGCTCCGCAACGGGAGAGGCCACAACAGTGAGAGGCCCGCATACCACAAAAAAAAAAAAAAAGTATGACAAACTTACATCTGCAGAATTAAAGACATCAGGCAATAAAAAGTTGAGTAGTGCCCAGAGTTCATGCAGGTTATTCTGCAAAGGTGTTCCAGTTAGGAGCAAGCGGTTAGTTGACTTGAACTCACGAACAATCTCTGAAAGCTAGAAAAATAATAGTTATGTCAACATTGTTTTATTTATTAGAATGTTCATCAGTTCTTCATCCAACCCAATACATTTTTTGAATGAAATAAAACTTGAAACTTAATTTTCTGTGGCAAAATATCCTGGTTCAGGTGACATTGCCACAGTGAAGCACAACTGAACAAAATATTCTAGGCATTTCTACACTTACAAGAATGCAGATCATAGTCACACCTGAGACCGTTCCCCCACTTTAAAAAATTTACTTTTTCCATTTTGGGTCCACAGAAACAGTCAGAACTCTATGGAATTCAGGCTAGTCACTTTATACAACAGTATCGCCTTCTCCCTGCCAATCATGTTCATCCACCATGCCTAGCCAACTTCTAACTTGGCCTGGTCACAATTTTTAAGCACCACATTTGAGCCCATTTTCCCCGAATATCTTATATTAACTTTCTAAATATAAAACCACAAAAATTAAAGCACAAAAAGTACAAAAGAACAGTAATCTTATCAATAAAAATGCACATTTTTATAGTGCTCTTAAATTAACAATTATTCTCTAACATGCGTCCTCTTATCGGGTATTAACTCTAATTTGAAAAGCACCACCTGGTGATTTTGCTTCAGTTGTGTCCCTGGTTCTCCCAAAGCAGCCCAGTGATCCAAAGAGAGGTTCATCATAATAATTGACGCTTTTCCTACTGTTGATGGAGTTGAATGGCAAGAAATGTTGGTATTTTTAAATGTTAACACCACACTCTAATTCACACAAGTAAGATAATTCTAGGAAATGATTTTTTCTAATCCATATGAATACACGTAAGGTAGCTCCTCAAAAAATAAACCAATGAAAATCACATTTATACACCAAATATTGCCAAAATATTAAAATACTGTAGCATAACAGAGTTACTTAGGCTGCAACAGTTACAGCAAATGAACACCTAATTTTCTTTACATAAAAACTGGGCTCAATTTTCATTTGTCTTATATGCAATCATTTAAACTTCAAAATCATTTTAAAAACTGATTTTCTTTCACATTCTGTGAATAAAATCACAACCTTTTATCACTTTTAAAATTCTGAATACAGAGAAGTAAACAAACAGAAATTGTAGTTAAAAGAAAACTTTAATAAAGATGTTGAGAACTAGCTTACCTTAGATTTTTCATTCTTTATTCTGTGAGCCTCATCGATGACTAGGTATCGCCAGTGAAACTTTTTGAATACAGATTTTTCTTTAATTACCATCTCATAAGAAGTAACACAAACATCCCACTCTCCTGGCATCATTTCATCACGAATAAAAGCAGCCTGATGCAAAATAAAGTTCCTTATATTAGAATATGTTGACAAGATGTCACAGAATTAAAGCATCAACAGACTATTAAGAATTCTAAGAGACCCTTGGAATCATTCGGTCTCATCCATTTTAGAGATAGGAAATCTGAGGCCCAAAGATACTTTTGTGGTCAATTATCTGTATGACATGCTAATATTTTTCATCAACAAAAGAGAAGCAAAGGCTTCCATTAAACGAGTACAGCATATTCAATGAACTGGAGAAGTTCATATCACCAGAAGATGACAATTACTAGGCTCTCTCTTCATACCACAAAGGATCAAAAGGACATGGGCAAAGGAACTACTTTCTGAATACCATACTCTTACCAAGATCCAAGCATTACCAACATGATAGCATTTCCATAAATGGAAAAAGCTCAAAATACATGAGTGATTCCAACCTTTTGAGATCTCTTGTATGTCTCCTTCACTTTCTAGCAGGGATGAGTCATAAATTTTGTTACGGGGTCATGAAAGCCCATTAATGTTTTTGTGAAATTCCTGATGTTATGAGGCTATAAATGATTTTATAAAGGGGACTGGCTCTATATAGTACAAGAGTCTATTTAAAACAGTGAGACTATTTAAAACTATTTTTAAATCTTCATAGGCAGTGGCCAATGTGGTAGCCAAGTTGATTGAAAGCATTTTTAACTTGTATTAACTGAATTCTAGATTAATTTTTATTACAGGTCAAAATAAAACCACAGGGCTTCCCTGGTGGCTCAGTGGTTGGGAGTCCACCTGCCAATGCAGGGGACGTGGGTTCGTGCCCTGGTCCGGGAAGATCCCACATGCCGCGGAGCGGCTGGGCCCATGAGCCATGGCTGCTGAGCCTGCGCGTCCAGAGCCTGTGCTCCGCAACAGGAGAGGCCACGACAATGAGAGGCCTGCGTACCACAATAAATAAATAAATAAATAAATAAATAAATAAATAAATAAAACCACAAAGGTTAACAGGGAGCAGCAAAATCTACATTGAGAAGGGACTGGTTAGTACTGTAAATCTGAAATTACAGTGCATAAACAAAATTGACTGTTCACTGCAAAGTCATTATTTCATAAATTCAATTATGCATCAGACACGCCAGGGACTCTTTCAACAAATATTCAATGAGTGCCCACTGTGTAAAAAAGAATTGCCTGGACTGAAGTAGAGGACAGATAAAAGGCCTTTGTAGATCTCAGTTGCTCCCTGGGAAGTAGTATTCAAAAAGTTAATTAAGACATTAGGGAGTTAGAGGCAAAATAAAAAGAACCAGGGTGCCAGACCCTATTTAGTCCTGCATATACCTTACCCTTATTTGATTTTGTGAAATACTCAGTTTAATGGTTCCTTGTACAGTTTCATAGAACATACACATATTTTAATTTAAATTAGCTCTTCTTTTAAATTTGTGTAACTACTTGATAGTTTCAGAGTTAAATATCTTGACAGAATATTAAAGATCACATAATCCAAAAGCTCTCATATTATAGGTGACAAAAATTAAGGCCCTTTGAGATTCATTCAACATCACAGTCAGTAGAAAAGCCAGAATTAAGACCAGAACTCCTGTTTCCATGTCCATGACCTTTGATGCCTCTGGAGTGTGAAAGGAAGGGGTCAAAAACTATGTTTAGGAATCATACCTCTAAATACTTCAGGACTACATTAGCTTCAAACAGGATCAGGATTTTCTCTAATAATTTCCTACCTCAATTAAATACCTACTGTAGCCTACATCAAATACTTTATTACCAAAATACTGACCTCATAAAGTGTTTACAGAAGGCCAGGAAAATATAAAGATCCAATATATCTATCCCATGTGGTAAAAGGTTCAAATCTGTCGATAAATAATGATCTGGATTTTCTCTACACATAACGACATCAATCTTTAAGTGTTACATATGGCACATTAATTATTTATGTAATTAACAATTACTGGTTCTCAAACTCTTTGACCATGGCCCACAGTAAAATAGTATTTTAGGTCGCAATCCAGTATATACATACATGTTTGAGGGCGTGTATACAGAAAGAAGCAATACATATCCTCAATGCTACTTTCTACTCTGTTCTATCTCAAGGTTTTAAAAAATTGTTGCCACCACCCACTAAACTGAACCCCAACCCATTAATGAGTGGCAATTTGCAAAACATTGACTTTGAAGGTTAGTTTTCATGATTAAGAAGTTTTTGAAGTGTCTAGAAGAATTTCAACCTCCCATGGGGTAGAGATAGGGCAGTCACCAATTAAATACATCCACCCTTTCTTGAAAACTCCCAGAGACACTTCATGAAACCCTTGGATTCCACATAATATAGTCGAAAACCACTGACATACATTTTTACTGAGACATGATGACAACACAAGTCTAGATATTTCTCAATATCTATGACCTTCAAGAATAATTTCAGGGACATCCCTGGTGGCGCAGTGGTTAAGAATCTGCCTGCCAATGCAGGGGACATGGGTTCGAGCCCTGGTCTGGGAAGGTCCCACATGGCGCGGAGCAACTAAGCCCATGTGTTACAACTACTGAGCCTGCGCCCTAGAGCCCGTGAGCCACAGCTACTGAAGCCCATGCGCCTAGAGCCCATGCTCTGCAACAAGAGAAGCCACTGCAATGAGAAGCCCCTGCACTGCAACGAAGAGCAGTCCTGCTCACTGCAACTAAAGAAAGCCTGCACACATCAACGAAGACCCAACACAGCCAAAAATAAATAAATACATACATACATACATACATACATACATACATACATACATAAAACGAATAATTTCAGCAAATCAATACTTTAGAAATACAAAATTTTATAAGAAATGGTATTACATTATATAATAGCAGCAATCAGAAAGATTTCTAAGTGACTAATTTGCTACTGCGAAATATTAGGCATAGGGAAGAATCAAGCCTGTAATTCTACATTTATGAGCTCAGTATTTCAATATTTAATTTATTTATAAGCTAAATTTAAATAAGTTTAAGTAATTTTTCTTCAAGCAAAATGATAAGAATAAAATCACATAATTCATTATGCTACCATTCTTTTGAGGATATCTTTTGATAACCTATCTAAATATGTAAAATAGAATAAATCTTTACTCTAAACTATGTTCTCTCGAGGCAAAATAAAGACCAACTTTAATAATATGCTTTCTAAGCTAATTATCCATTTTGGTATTTTTGCATAATTCATTATTTTTAGATTAATTCAACAGTCCTAAAATAATTGTAGCCTACTAGATTGACAAATAGCTACTTTAAACAAGAGCCCAGAATTTCTGATATTATCTAAGAATGTATGCACACATGTATTTTTCAATTCAAAGATCAAAACTGAAAGCTGTGTCTATGAATAAACACAAAACACAACGCTCTCTGTACAAAGAGAAAAAGTTCCATTCATGTGTGTGTGCATGTGCATGTATGCATGTAAACAAGTCAAAGTCAAAAGTAAAAAATTTAAACAAAAAAATTGAAATGCAAATTGATACATTTCTGGCATCAAAACAGCACAAACGATAGAATCGCTAAGATATACTGTCAATAAAGTAAGATTTTTTTAAATAAAAAATCACTTAAAAGTGCAATTCAAAATGCTTAGGTTAATGAGCTAGTTAAAAGTAAATGCCAATAAGCATAATAATGGATTTTCTGTTATGAATAGGTAACACATCTACCTCACAGGAGTGTTGTGAGAATTAGCTTAATTAATATATAAAATGCACTTATAAAAGAGCCTAACAAAGAGTAAGCACAACTTAAGTGATATTTAGTAGTAGCAGTCAACTCGAATATCTTTTATAGCAATAAAACTTAACCCCAGGGGCTTCCCTGGTGGCGCAGTGGTTGAGAGTCCGCCTGCCGATGCAGGGGACACAGGTTCGTGCCCTGGTCCAGGAAGATCCCACATGCCGTGGAGGGGCTGGGCCCGTGAGCCATGGCCGCTGAGCCTGCGCATCTGGAGGCTGTGCTCCACAACGGAAGAGGCCACAACAGTGAGAGGCCAGCGTACCGCAAAAAAAACAAAACAAAACAAAACTTAACCCCAGAAATGATGTTTTCCTTGATTGCCTTTTTAAACCTGTTTCTCACTTACTCTCGCATCCTTGTCTCCAACGAAACAAATAACACGAAGAGATGGGACCCATCGCTTAAATTCATTCATCCAGTTGTGTAAAGTCGACTTTGGAACTAAAACCATGTGAGGTCCAGGAATGTTTCGGTAATGTTTCAGGTAACCAAGCAAAGCAATTGTCTGTAAAGTCTTACCAAGACCCTGCATTATCATCACAAGGAAAAAAAATCCATAAACGTTTTTTATTTAGTGAAACATTTGTTAGTAGCAACTTTACAAAAGATATTTGCCAACTATCTCACATAGGGAAAAGTTAAAAGACTTTTTTTTTAATGAATAACCATTCCAATTCAATACTTACCCTGAGCACAAAAAGAAGCTAAGAACTTGCAGTTAGAAAGTTGCTCAACAAAGCAATTTTCTATTTAGGAGAATTTTACTCCTAAAGGAGCAAGCAACCTATATTATTTTTTCTACTAGTTTGCAAAATTAGGAATTTCGTGTATTTCACAAAGACACATTTCCTTTATTAGCCTGCTTAGATACCGGTCTTTCTTTCCCATTGACCCCAACATTATTACAGCCCAGACATAAAATATTCAGACTATGCATTTCAAGGGGCATGTAGCTCTACACTTGCATCTCACACCCTTGAAGACCTAAGGAATCATAAAAGAACAGAACATAAATGAACTTTGCAGCCAGAAAGGACCCTAGAGATCACCTAGTTCAGTGGACTTTTAAAAAAATAATATACTGAACACCCATGAATCCACTACCTAACCTATGGGAAAGGGAACTATGTCCTATGCTGTATGACCTTTCAAAACAGTTTCTGGCTTTATCTCTATACAGGGTATACATTTATTTTATAAACCTAAGCTTAAAGTAATTTTTATAGCATTTATCCTATCTGATATTTCACTTATGAGATGAGTTTTATGGATGTTATGCATTAAAATCTTAAAATGTTTATACTCCTTAACCAAGTAAGTCCACTTCTAGAAATCCTATGGAAATAATTTGAGAGGTGCAGAAAAACTAAATTACAAGGGTTCTCATAACAGTATTATTATACATTAAATATATACATATATATCAATCAACATATACTATACACATATATATAATATATACTATCAACTAATCCATATGACCAGCAATAAGGGAGGAAATGAATAAAATTATGGAACCTCCCTAGGATTAATTATTATGCAGTAATTAACAATTATTTTTACCAAAATATTTTAATTATGTGGAAAATATGTATGAATGTGAAGAAATCAGAATACCAAATCATATATAATATGATCTCAACTATGCAAAATAAATACAACCAGAGGAAAAAGACTAAAAAGAAATATGCCAAAATGTTAACTATGGTTATTTCGAGGTAACAAAATTATAACTTACTTTTAAATTTTTCTCAGTTTTTTTCCATATTTTCTATACTCGAAGTATCTTTCCCCTTTTTAGTAATTAAAACATAGCTGGTGTCAGCATAAATTCAATATGAAGGATCTTTAGACAGGCTGCAGCCAAGAGGAGCTTGAGGCAAATCCTGATCTTTCTGTTGTCCAATTAACTAAGCTCCTCCCTGTCTAAGCTGACTGTAGTTTCCAACCCAGAATATTAAATATAAGGAGCTACAGACCCTTGATTTAAAGGATTTGCCACACACCGAACAGTTGCTTAGCCAGGGATGAGTACCTATGGGACTGACTACTACACTACAAGCTATAGAGCATCAATAGTCATGTGGCCCATATGGATATGTGATTGCAAATATGGCTCCAGAGTCACATATATGAGTATCACTGCCCTCTCTTAAATCCCACCTTATTCATTTCATCTTAAAATGCTAAACCAGGTCTTCATATACTCCTCTGACCTGATGAATTAGCATCTTAAATGGCCTTACTTTTTCTCTTTGGTTTTTTTTTTTACACAGTCTGCCCTCAAAATCCACAGGTTTCACATCAGGTATTTAACCAACCACAGATCAAAATCTGCGGATGGCAAACCGCGGATACAGAGTACCCAACTGTACTATGCCATTTCATATAAGGACTTGAGCTTCCATGGATTTTGGTATCCCCAGGAGTCACAGAACCAATATCCCTCGGATGTGGAGGGACAACTGCATGTCCATCATTCCTTAGATCATTTCCTGACTCCCAGCTGGCACTCTACTGTCAAGACTCAACAATGCTCTTCACTTATTTGTTCCTCACACTTTCTTTGATCACACATGGAGGCATTTACATTCACTCATGCATACATTCATTCATTTAGCGTTTGGTTTCTATCCCCACCTCATTCCCAAAAGGATTTCAGGTAGCCTACAATGAAAACATGGAACATAAATTAATGGTCAAAAAGAAATAAAGAGGGGCCAAGGAAAGTAAGACTAAAAGCGAAAGAATAGGAAAAGGCACAAAGGACACAATGGGCAGACTATTAAAAGTTACACAGATGCTCCATTTTGGTATTCACTAGGGCTCTGAGCTTCCTGGAGGCCACAGTGCAAACATCAACAAAAGTACAAGGAGGTTTTTTTTATACCATCTGAGAAAATTTCAATAAGAATTTTGTGGCCTGTGAAAGTATATGTTCTAGAGATTACTTAAAGAAACAATCCTAGACTTCACAAATGCCTTTTATGTTATAACTAAATAAAACAATTAGCCTCCAAACCCCAGGGGGGAAGTTCAGCTCAGGTATTTCAAATTTACATAAAATTACTGATAACTGAGAATGTGTTTTTAGCTACCAACTCCTCACCATTTCATCAGCCAAAATACCATTGACTCCATTTTCATACAAAGAGATCAACCAGTTCAGTCCTCGAATCTGATAATCTCTCAGTGGTCCTCCTTTTACATCTGAAAAAACAAAACCAAGGCTCTCATAATTTCATTAATACAACCAAGTAAAATTTTCTAAAACTAAACTGAAAACAAAAAACACCAACATGATGAAGTACTTACATGAAGGTGACACCTCAAATCTAACACACACGTTAGATGTTTTCCGACTCTCTGAGAGCAGCTCTTCATCTTCTTCTTGTTCTGTGCGCCTGTGACGGTAGCTGAAATGAAAAAAGAAATACCTTCGTATTCAACCCAAATGCTAAGGTGTCAATTAAGTCAGTATACACTGTTAATATCTTTTATGAAAAACAAAGGTTATCTAGAGTCTTGCTTAGAAGTTGGTAGAACCAGCCTACATTTTTACTGATTGACTTCTACTGAGATAAGAAATACTGTTGCCTCCAAAACATACTTACACTGATGATAACCATATTTTTTGAATATAAAATCACACTGAATAAGTGAAGAAGGAAGGGAAGTATGAAGGGAGGTAGAAGGAGGGCAGGAGGAAGGGAGGGAAGGAGAGAGGGAAGAAAGTAGAGAGACAGATGCCAACATACTCTCCAACAGAAATTAAGCTCTGCTTGTCATCTTTCCTTATTCGAGGGCGTCCCAATTTCATGTTCAGAGGAGATGTTGGAGATTTCTGTGCTGAAGGTTGAATGAAATGTGCAAAAAGTTCTGTCTGCTTCAGTAAAAATTCAAATCTCTTCGCTCGATCTGCTTTCTAATTTACAAGACAAAAGAAAAAGTAATGATTTCCTTTTGTGTTCATTCAAAATTTAACAAATACTTATATTGCACTTAATTTGTACTATGTTCTAAGCACTTTAAACATACTAACCCATTTAATTCTCTTAATAAACCTATGAGGTAGGTACTAGTATTATCCCCATTTTACTCATGATAAAACTGAGGCACAGAGAGGGTAAGTAACTTGCCCAAGTTCCCACAGCCAGGAAGTAGCAGAATTTGAAAATGGTATTTTCAGATGGTTTGAGTAGAAGCCAAGTGATCCGACAGACTTAATAAATGCCTCAATAAGAAGTACTCTGCTTAAAGAATTGGGGTCAAAAGGCAAATCCTGAATGGTTTGGAAAGTCAACCAAGAATTTTCAAGCTTCATCTAGAAACAATTTAAACCTTAGAATACAGTGTCATCTTGTCTCAAAATACTTTCAATGCCATGGTACAATACATTTCTCTCTTCAAGTACAGTGATCTGGAAAATTGTGTTTTATGCTAAGAGTATATAAAGTTTCTCCCGAAAGTGAGGATTTGGAGAAAAAATATACACGCACACATATATAAGTGAAATAGTTGATATATGTTAACAATTAAAAATCGACCAAATGTAAAATAGAGAGCTAGTGGGAAGCAGCCACATAGCACAGGGAGATCAGCTCCGTGCTTTGTGACCACCTAGAGGGGTGGGATAGGGAGGGTGGGAGGGAGACGCAAGAGGGAGGAGATATGAGGATATATGTACACGTATAGCTGATTCACTTTGTTATACAGCAGAAACTAACACACCATCGTAAAGCAATTACACTCCAATAAAGATGTTAAAGAAAGAAAGAAACATCGATATATAATTTCTCAATACATTTTAAAAGGTCATATAGCTTATACCAATAAACACAATAAAACTTTTTTTTCACTAAAAAAATCTTAAAAGATCAAGATAAAGAAAAAAGCGAAGGTGATTTTTTAATTCCCAGTCACTTTCTGACCACAGGGTAGAGAACATTTGATTACCAATGAAGGATGCATAATTAATAACATCAGAATCTTACAAGAATTCATTAACATAAATATAAGAATTAGACAAATACATTCAGACCAGTAGCTGGAAGGAGGCCAAGACCTTTCCATTTTATGTTATCCTCACTGGAATGTTGTTTTTAGAGTTGTTAAAACATTAACTGTCTACGTTAGATGTGGCCTTAAACATTAAGGCATGGAGTTTTGTAAAATCACCATGAACAACCAAAAAATGTACTTCATCTCTACTAATTTTTATAATATTACTTCAAAAACAACCCCTTGACAAAAAAAATCAGTTTTAACTGCCTATTAATTTCTCTTTTCAGTTAACCAAGTTCACTGGTTTTGAAAGATCCCAGGGCATAAAAGTCTAGTTAAAATTAAAGCTAAAATATGGGTTTTAGTGACTAAAAATTAAATAATTAAATGTAGAGCAAAGCCATAGGTGGGTGTAATTACGGTTATACTGCTTAAGCATGTAATATTTTCATACATTGGGCAAATAGCCTTCCCTCAGGAAAGTGTATTACCATATTACATGTTTCATAACGTGTAGCACTCATTCACATATCCAGAGCAAGGAGAGAGGGAGAAGAAAATACCAGGCTGGTTTTGTGACCTGCTTTCTCTCAGCCATATTGATATTGCCACTTACATTTTCACTTCGTGGATAAAATATTTCTAGCGTAAAACACCCTATTATAGGGTAAAGAGTGCTAAACAAAAGTGAAGAGATGTGCCTTCCAGTCCCAACTGTTCCATATCATTTCTCTGATACTCTATTTCCTCATCCGAAAATGAGGAGATTCATTTATCCAACAAAAATCTATTATGGTGGATGATATATTAAATTACTTTTCAGTTCTAAAACCTAAGATTCTGTATTCATTATATAAACACATATTTTTTTAATCTTTCACATGTCCTCTATACAAATCAACTACTGTATTCACTATCCTAGCCAAGAACATATTTACCATTTTCTCTTCATATTCTGGATCCATTTCCTTTTCAGATTTAGAAGCTTTAGCAGCAAGTTTGAGTTGAAATGGAGAAAGGACTTTCTAGAATTTCAAAGAAAATAAATCATCAAATTGCAAAGCAAGGTCAACATTCTCATTTGAAGAAAGTAAAAAGTAATTAAATACTAAATAAATAAATCAACATGGGCCACGCCTGGACCAATGATGAGAGCATGCCATGAACAGGGCTTATGATTAATCCAGTTCTGTGCACCTGAGGTCCAATTAAAAAAAAATCCGAAGAATTGTGAAAGCCAGAGAAATAACATTAATTAAAATAAAAACCAAAAGGTGGGAAAATGAGCCTTTTCACCTACTGTCTAATTTAAAGTGTAAGAAAGTGTATAACCAGCAAATAGGAGATTTTAAATCTAGACTATTATCAACCACAAACCAAAGAATTCAAGGAAAGTAAATATTAATTCTCAGAAACAATTCTTTATGTAACAAGCCAAACTTTCAGAAGAAAAAACTGTGGTTTCTGTTCCTGAAAAGATATGATTTTTTAATATTGTTTTATATCCTAATTAGAACATTTAAACTGTTTTATGTACTGCAATGCAATCATTTATATTTAAAATAATGAAATAGTACAGTTTCAAACTTTTGGCTTATGTTAATTTTCTCCTACTGGAGAGAAAACCTTTTAAAACTATTTATAAACACGAATATTTTGTAGAAGCAGTTTCTCAGGGCTATTAACCTATTAACTATTAACCTTTGATATTTTAAAAAACTAATTTAGTGAAAAGTAATATAAATCAGCTACTTTAAAATACTGAAATTATCTAGGGGGTTATCTCATACATCCTATCCTTTATAAAGACAAAGCTGGTACTTGTAAATATAAGTAGGTATGTAGAATACACCTCCTTCCCTGTAAGAAATCAAGAAGTAAAATAATAAAAACACAAATCTACCCATTAGTACCAAAGTGGAGAGTATTCCAGTTTTAACACAGACTGCAAAATCAAAACACAAATCTGTTTGTGAAAACTAAAGAAATTATGTCCATTTGAGCATGGCTTTTGACAGCCTGTTCCTGAAAACTTAGGTCATAAATCAACAGAAGAATGTGATCTTAAACATAAGAAAAACATGGCTTCAGTAGTTAATGTTTTCTAACATTTACTAAAATTTCTATTTTGAGGAAATCCAGACTAAGATTATGGAATCTGACCCTGGTCAGGGTTCTCCTTTGGAGTACTGATCAGATATTGTTCAGTTATTCTTAGCCCAAATAACAGCCATCTTGATTTACAGCATCTCATATGTATGTATGTGGGATGTTCTGAATGTAATTCTGGATGGATGAGAATAGAAACTACTAAAATGCCCTCAATACCACACTTTCAAACTGTCACATACACTAGAGACCCTATTTTATTTTCAATGCAACAAGGAAAATTTGATAACAAAATCCACACCTTTATCACTCCCTGAAAAGCTAAATGAAATCTAGTTTTCAAGTTTCAAAATTACTTTCCCTCATATACACAAGTATATAACTAATAATGTGGGATACAAATTTCACTTATAGAAAATTAAAGCTTTAATATTAGAAAAACATTTTACTCTTTACTTTTTTTGCTTACCTTGTGGTAGAATACCATAAAATTTTAATTATATGCTAATTAAAATTCCTAACCTTGAGCATTGCCATTAAAAGCTGTAGGTAATTACTTAATTGGCACTATCTTCCACAACAAATTTTAAAATACCTACCTTCTAAACCTTTCCATTTGTGTCTGTATATGTTTTCACAAATAAACCCTCTCATACAAGAAAAGATGAAAGGTGACTAAGATATTCTAATGAATTCCTTATGGATTTTTTTTGTGTGTGTGTGCTGTACGTGGGCCTCTCACTGTTGTGGCCTCTCCCGTTGCGAAGCACAGGCTCCGGATGCGCAGGCTCAGCGGCCATGGCTCACGGGCCCAGCCACTCCGCGGCATGTGGGATCTTCCCAGACCGGGGCACGAACCCGTGTCCCCTGCATCGGCAGGTGGACTCTCAACCACTGCACCACCAGGGAAGCCCCCTTATGGATTTTATCATCTGGTAGTCTAGATGCCATGAGAATGCAGCACAAGGTCACCAAGATGCCCTGTCTTAAAGACCATGACCTTTTTCTTGACATTTTCATTACCAAAAATACCAACTCTAATTTTCACAGCATTAGGTTATCCAACTGTCACTTAAACCAAGGAAGTTCAAGAACCAGAAGGTAAGCAAAAATACCCTTCTGTAGCTAAGTGTCACAAGATAATCCACTCTCATCTACTTTATGCATCACGAAAATGCTCTCGTTCCGAGCCTACTTTCTTTTATTTGATACGCAATTCCAGCAAGTTTGATAATCTGGCTTCCCATTCTACAGAGAATAAAAGCAGCAGCAAATGACTTGGGAACGACCAGTAGAAGAAGGCACACTGGCAACAGCAAGAAAGGATGGCAGAAGCCCAGGACTAAAACTTAAGTTCCATTGCAGTAACAGCCCTTTGCTTGGTGTTCAGGTTATCTCCCTCTCCCCGCTGGATCCCTTGTATTTTTGTATTTTACAATTGTTTTAAATGAAAGGTTTTGTTACATCTATGTCCTTTATCATAAACCCATTCTTTCTGATGAAAGTAGATGAAGTGTCTAAAAAGTGGTAGTTAACCTTACAATTGAGGAACGAGACTGAAAAATTATGAAAAAATCAACACAATACTGAAGTGTCTGGGAGGTGGTTATTTAATTGAGGGGAAACAACCCTCAAATGCCTTTGTATCACTGTCAGAGTACAATAACTGGCGGACATGAGAAAAAGGTATTTAATCTGCACTTTTAGGACACCATTTAAGGCATCAAGGCAGTGTGTAAATATTTAGATTGGAGGGAGGTACCGATTTACTTTATTTGAAGCAATGGTACAAATGAAAGCACTTAAGTAGATGTTTTGGTACTACTCAGATTTTTAAGGAAAAATTTAAAAAGATGGAGTGACTAAATCAGTAAACTTCAGATATCCAGAAAGTTCCTTCCAGGCAGCACCTCATTTCCCTACGCTGAGCGGACAAATGAGATACTATTAGTGCAATTTCTGATCAGGCCACAGAGTTGTAGTAATATATATGCATCAACTCTCAGTGATTATACAGGTTTTTTATTGATTCCCAGTCTCTTCACAATTCAAAAAATTTATACACCCTGGAAATTCGACAACCTTTACTGCCATACAAAAGACGGCGGAGCACTTACATTTACCCAATCTAGGGAATAAAAGGCACCTAGACGCACTCCTGAATTTCCCAACATTGATTTATATTGATGCTTGGTATTTGGCCCAGCTTTAATCATCGATATTGTCTTACCAATCCAAGTACCACATAGATCCTAATATGCGTATGTTTTCTATGGTTTTCACTTAGCACTACAATCGTCTTTCTGTTTAGTCAACCTTGTAACCGTAAAATATGTCAACTGAAGCAACTGCTGAATTTAAAATTACTCTAATTCACGGCGAAAGGTGTTAATTTCCCTCAATAGCTTTTAATTTGGTCATATAGTACCATATAATGATCCAGACAAAGCCACTGGAGATCTCTAAAGCATAATTTTAATTACCTACCTTTTTTAAAATTGCGATATGTATACTCGTAAATGGAAAAAAATCCAGCCATAAACGATCCGTTCCACAATTTTATTATACATCAAAAATCCTTATGCCCCATCCTATTTTTTAATCTCAATTTTTTCAACGAGTTTCATAGTTTTATTTGCACGTCTCGGCCCATATGAAATATGCCTTATGGAGATAATACATATTTTTCTGGATCTGGCTTTACTAGGTGTCAGAGCCGTCCCCTTATGTACATTAGCAGCAGTTCATCCTGGCGACGCTGAGTTTAAAAAAATTTTTTAAAAAAACCTGCGTGTGTCCAGGAGCCAGCAGCGCCCACTAGGAAAGGGAGGCGGAAGCCTGGAAGGCTTGGGGCCGGATTGGGGGACCATTTGGGTGGCCCTGGAGTGAAACACTATACCGTCGGGGGCGGGGCAGGAGAGGGTGAGGGTGCACACGTTGGAAATTTTCCTAAGCCAATGTCCACCGTGCCTCAGTCTGGGGTTTGGATTGGGAGGAGGCGGGGGTACAACGCTGAGAGCTCATTTTCTCGGGGTGACACCCCCGCCTAACTCAGCAGGCGGGGACCAAACGAACAAGAGATGATTTTTTTTTTCCCTGCCACCCAAGGGGCCGACATTGCCAATCAAAGAAATAAAAGTCTCTCCTATCGTCCTCCGCCTTCCAACCACCGGCACCTGGAAATTCAAATTTCAAAAAATAAGCCCCCAGCAAAACCCCTTTTGCGCGAGTGTGGGATTGAAGGGCCCAGATTTCCCAGGCAGAGGCCGACGGGAAGGGGGGGGGAGAGGGAGCGAGCGAGAGGAGAGGGAGAGGCGGAGGCTTTTTCCTGCACGGCCCCATCCCCCACCCCGTTACCCCAGTTCCGGGAACGCGAGGCGGGCCGGGGGCTGTGGAGGGGCTCCCCAGCCCCCAAGTCCCGGGATAACGGGCACCCGCCGCCCCGCGCCGCGCCCGCGCCCCGCCCCCGGCCTCCAGGAGGCGTAAAGGGAAGGGGGAGGGGAGCGAATGCTAGACTGTTCCGCCGCCCCCACCCCGCGCGCCCGCCGCCCCCAGCCCAGCCGAGCTCCGCGGGTACCTGTCGGCGCCCAAAGGTCAGGGTTTCGGCCCCTCGGAGGGGCCCGGCGCAAGATTTGTCCACCGCACACACACCCCCTTCCTATTTACCTCCTTCTTCTTCTCGCCCTTCTCCTTGGCCACGGTGGCTTCGGTGGCCGCGGCGGCCGCTCCCTCCTCCTTAGAGGTGGACGGCCCCGGCTGCTCGTCCTCTATGACCACGACCGTGGCGGTCGCATCAGAGGCTGCCACGGTGGCTGCCACTGCGGCGGTGTCCGGCTCCATGGCGTTGGAGCGGGAACAAGGAGGGGGACGAGCAAGGGGACGAGGGCTCCTGGGCGGCGGCAGTGGCTGCACTGGAAAGAGCTAGATGGAGCAAGGGTGGGGAATCACGGGCTTCCAACCCCTTCACTCGGGCCCCCCTTCTTTAAATAACCCTCAACCCTGCCCCACTTCCGTCCACCCACCCTACGTCACGGCCTCCCCCCGTCACCCTCCCCCCTTCCTCCACCCCCCCCTCAACGATCGCGAGACTCCCCCTCCCCACCCGGAGCCCGGGCCGGCACCACACGACCAACTGTTGCCTGAGCGTGGGGCGCGGACAGGGGTGCAGGCGGGAACCCACAGCCCGCAGCCTCCTAAAAATCTCCTTCCCCACACGCCCCCAACAGTCAGCCTCAGCTCCCCTCGCAGCTGTGTGCAGAAAGAATCCTCTTCCCCTTAAATCTGCTCTTTGTACCTCGGGGCGCTCTCCCCTTCTTGCACAAAGAACTTTTCCTCTGCTTATAACTGTACTGTAGAAGGTCTGTTTCACCATTTGCAAAGCCCAGAACCCCTCTGGGGACTTCCCTTTCCCAGGTCCCCAAAGGGAGACTGGTGGTGCTCTTCCCACCTTCGTAAATTCTGCAGAAGAACAAGCACTCCTTCAATCTCTAGATTGCAGCTGCAAACATTCACTTACAAGGCAAAGCGTGACCCGGGTTTTACGTATATTCGCTCTGTTTTCAAGTCTGATACCTCTCGGATGGCCAATGTGCAGGAGCCCTTCTTTTGCCTTCACCACTGAATTTTAAAAGTCCTGGGGATCAAGGTCAAGGTCCCCACAGAACCTCGGGCAACTCAGGTGCCTGATACTAATAATTGGGTTGAGTTATTGTGATTTTTTGTGTATTTTATTCGTATCCCCGTTGTTATTTAGTAGTAATTCAACACCAATAATATGCATGATCACGGATATAAAAGCATTTTATAAGGGGTATGCAAATGTCAGTTATTAAATATTATTGTTTCTATTTCTCCCCACCAGTTATTTTGATCAATAACGGGAAGATTAACATCTTAGTCTTAAAATTTCAGTCAATAGGGACAAAAGATAGCAAAACGTATAAAACACAGTATACCAAACAACAATCACAAAACATACAATTTCCAAAATGAAGCAAGTATTTTCCAAAGTGGAAAGAAATCTTGATTAATTTCCCTTAACACACCTTCCTAAATTCCCAATCTGAAATCAAGTGTGATTTCTGCAAAGAGCAGGAAGGCACACAATTGTCCCCCAAATATATCCCTTTTTCCTGGGGATAATACGCTAAATTCCCTTTTGTTTTAAAGCTGTGACTCCTTAATGTGCAAAAACCTTGTGAGATTTTAGCTGTTTTTGATCATTTACACCTTAGTGTGAATGAGTGTGAGATCCTGTCCAGGGACTGGTTTTGAACAGAGAAAAGGCAAAGAGCAAGACAGGAGATTGAAGGAGTGTGCCACTGAGAGGAAAGGAGAGGCTGGTGGTTCTAGCTTTGCTGTGATTTTACTTTCATTATATTCTTCTCGTTTACTTTAGATTTTGCCCCCAGTGCCCACGTTTCTAACCCTGAAGTACACATGTGTACTATCCAACAGGTATACGGAGTCTCAGTATTAAAAATAGTTCATATTTTTGAAGCGTCAACTTTAGTCCAAAAGTGGAATGGAATTAAGTCACTTAACAGGTCATTTGAAACATGATTTTTTTTAATTTATTTATTTATTTTTGGCTGCATTGGGTCTTCGTTGCTGTGCACTGGCTTTCTCTGGTTGCAGAGAGCAGGGGCCACTCTTGGCTGTGGTGTGCGGGCTTCTCATGGTGGTGGCTTCTCCTACTGCAGAGCACGGGCTCTAGGCGCACAAGCTTCAGTAGCTGTGGCACGCAGGCTCCAGAGCGCAGGCTCAGCAGTTGTGGCACACAGGCTTAGCTGCTCCGCAGCATGTGGGATCTTCCCGGACCAGGGCTCGAACCCACATCCCCTGCATTGGCAGGCGGATTCTTAACCACTGCGCCACCAGGGAAGCCCAAAACACATTTTTTTAAAATTAAAATGTGTAGATGTATTAAGGAATGAACTGCAGAGTTTGAAGTATCTCCAAATAAAAGCTTGAGACTTCCAGTTGGATATCCTACCCCTTCCCCACTAACTGTTCAGTCTCTGCAGTCATTCAGAGTTGTCTGGTGGGAAAGTTCAAGAAGCGCTGAAAGAGAAGGATGCTGCAATGCTTGCATCCACCTGACTTGAGAAGGACCCTTCCAGATGAGGGCAATGGAAGAGTTCTTTATTACCAAACTGCAGCTGTGGGAGGATAGAAGTCCCCTTTCATTGCCTGAGGCTTCAAAGGAGAAAGACTCAAGAAATATTCGTTGTGTATTGATGTGTTCCTGCTTGCAACGGTACTTTATCCTATTGTATTTCTCATTGCCAATGTATGGTATTTCAGATACATCGTGGGCTAAATGCACTTTTGTGAGGAAATCTGGGAAACTCACATCCTTTCATAACACCTTTTCTGTGGGAACATGTGTTCCAAGTTCCAAAAAAAGAATTTAGAAATTAATTTGGGGGATACATTGGCAATTTTTCTTGTATGTATAATGCATCTTCCTTTTCAAGATGATGTGGCTGAAAGTGCTACCAAGTATAAGTTTGGCTGGAAAGGTCAATGCTTGGTCCATAGACCTTGCCACTGGATTCATGTAAATATTGCCCTTTGGCTTGTGGCAACAACTGCTATTTACAGAGCATGTGCTATCCTTATTTGCAAATCTGCCTAAAATTCATGATCTGTAGACTTTGTTCTGCAAGAGTCACCTCATTTCTGATCCTACTCAACACCTTGCCCTGTCTGCTACTACTTTCCCGAATTATGTCTTTTCATTTGAGATGGTCTTGAATTGCTCTGCAACGTTGAGGTTGGAGAACAAAGCAAATTTTTTTTATAGAGAACCATGGGGTCATATTTGGGAACCTCAAAACAAATCCTAGTCTATAGGACAGGACAATACGTCCATTTGGCAGATTGTGAATATTGTAGAAGTTATCCAATAGGCATTTTCACATAGCCAAACTTGTTTAGTAGCTACCAGAATGTGTGTCCAGTGGTGGTATTAAATACTTTTATAAAGTTCATAAAGGCAAGGTCAAGGGCGTTCATAAAAGCAAGGTCAAGGGCGTTCCTTCTCTATCCAGTATCTGAAATTTATCACTGAAACCACAGTACGACAAAAAACCACATTGTGATCCCACTGATCAATGTTCTTCAGAAGCTGGTACAAAGGATTCTGGTGACAGTATCTTGCTTGCCACTCTAGTGACCATTCTGTTCATATCAGTGAGCTTCTCCACCATTCTTGTCAAAGACATTTATGATAGTGGCACTTTTTAAACAAATTTTGTGATGCATGCACACTTTGGTTTTAGAATTTTTTTAATAAATTTATTTTATTTATTTATTTTTGGCTGCACTGGGTCTTTGTTGCTGCACACGGGCTTTCTCTAGTTGTGGCGAGCGGAGGCTACTCTTTGTTGTGGTGCGCGTACTTCTCATTGTGGTGGCTTCTCTTGTTGCGGAGCACCGGCTCTAGGCGCATGGGCTTCAGTAGTTGTGGCTCACGGACTTAGTTGCTCTGTGACATGTGGGATCTTCCTGGACCAGGGCTCGAATCCATGTCCCCTGCATTGGCAGGTGGATTCTTAACCACTGCACCACCAGGGAAGTCCCGATAGTGATATTTTTGCAAATGTGTTGTTTCCTCGATGCTCCGTATGTTAAGGAAAAGGTGATGGTAATAGCTAGTATACGTCTACCGTTTCTTGAGTACCCACTATTGTATCAGGCACTGTGCTAGTTTCTTTACATATGATATTGCTAATCCTCCTGGTAATTTTATGAAATGAATATTATTATCCCTATTTTATAGATCAGAAAACAGAGGCTTAGAGAGTCTAAACAACTCATCTGAGGTCCCACAGCTGGTGAATGACAGAAGCCAGATTCAAATCCCAGACTGTGTGGCTCCAAACCTCAACTTTATTAAGTATTCTGTTCTTCACAAGGCTTCCTCCTTGACTGTAGAAGTTATGTTGAGAAAATGACTGAAAAATATTTCTACCGATTGTCTCCATGGTGTTCACTCTGGGTTTATTAGAAGAAACTGTCACTCTTAAGGCTCTGGTTTTATATACAGCCAGATAATTTCTTTAGCTCCATGTAAAAGTTGTTGTAAAGTGGAAGTTGGAGAATAACTTGGGATTCTTGCATGTACCCAAAGTAAATTCTTGGAACAGGAATGGACTCAGGACAGTTAGAGGTCAGGGAGTGGGGAAAACCTAACAACTTAGATGTCCAAGAAGAAGTGTTTGGCAGAATATTGTATAGTACATTCATAAATGGAATACTAAGTGGTCATTATGAACAATTATGTAATATATATTTGATGACATGGAAATATGCTTCTAATATATTGCTCAGTGGGAAAAAAAAGGCAAGCAAGAAAACAGAGTGATCCCATTTTTGCAAAAAGAAAGAAATTATTTACATAAGTAGATTTCCACAAAGGAAAAGTCTGGAAGGTTCCACTCTAAATGTTAACAGTAGTTACAGCAAGGTGGTGGGATTATGTGTGGCTTTTTTCTTATTTTTGCTTTTCTAATCCTGATTTTCCTCCATGAAGGTATTCATGCTTATATAATGAATAACATATATATATATATATATATATATATATATATATATATAACTGAATCACTTTGCTGTACACCTGAAACTAACACAATATTGTAAATCAATTATACTTCAATTAAAAATACAGAGAAAAATAACATTTTCACAAGTGAATCAAAAAATATTGCTCAAAACTGGACAGGTTGAAATAATCCCTAACAGAAGGAGTAGGAGCTAGTGGACAGGGTAAGTCAAAAAGGGACTACTTCATACTGAAGAGACAATGCAGTTATTTCATGTGTAATGTAACAGAAGAAATATAAATTACTGTGCTGTTTACAGTAATGTTACCTAGTTAAGGAACTGTTTTTTGGTGGGTTTTTTTTGACTTTATCATTTTAAGTTGCGTGTAAAAGAATTTTTTTTTTACTTCTAAAAGTTATCACACAAAACCTAGCTCAGGAAAAAGTTATAGCCGGATTTTTAAAATACTTCCCACCCTGAAATTCTACACACACCATGCAAGCCCTAAAACGTGAAACACATGCTAAGAAATCTGAATTGGATTTGCTAAAACCAAATGGTGAATATTATTAGAGGCAGAATAGCCAATTATTACCAGCTTGGGCTCTAGAGTTGGAAAGACTTGGAGTTCGAATTCTACCAAATTATTTAACCTCTCTAAGCCTCAGATTTGCAGCTGTAAAATGGATATAATACCTAACCCAAAGTGGCTTTATGAGGGCTTAATGTAAAAGTATACGTAAAACATTTAGCATGGTCTTGGCATGTAATATGCATTCAATGGATGGTAGTTAACAAAAAGAAAAGCAGGGTGATGCTTTGAGCTTCAGACTGAGCCAAGGAAAAAGCCAGGATATGAGAAAGTCCAGAACTAAAGTCCTAAACTAAATTGGGGATAAGGCAGAATTGTTGTTTGTCAAGTGATTTTCTCTGTTCGTTATCATTTATTAGGGTCAGCAAATTGGTGCAATTACACTTCCTCAAAGGTAAGTTATGAAAAAGGCAGTAAGTGAGGGAGAAGAGGGTCAGGACACCTCCCTGCTTAGAATATGACCTCCTTGAGGACAGGGACCATTTCTGATTCACCTTTGCTTAAAGGCCACATGAAATGAGGTGGAGGGAAGGGGGTCCAGGGGCTGGCTCCCCAGTGGCATTGTGTCTTCCACCCTCCACACATACCCTTCAGGTGTTATGCTGCCCTCTGTGGTTTCTCCCACTTTTCCTCTTTTAATTTTGCCCTAGGTGTCCATTTTGGACAGATTTCATATTCATAATAATATATTTATAGAACACTTTTCAAGGCTCTTTTACAGCTTACCCACTCTGTGTTAAACAGTATATCAAGGACTATGATGACTTGCAGAGAAAATGGATTAGGCTCATCTAGAGCCTAGACCAGTGGTCTCAAACATTAACACAACAGCATCACCTGGAGGGCTTGTTAAACACAGATGGCTGGACACACTCCCAGGCTTTCAGAATCGATGGGTTTGGGGTGTGGCTAGGAATTTGCCTTTCTAACAAGTTCCCAGGTGATGCTGATGCTGCTGGTCCAGGGACCACACTTTAGAAGCAGTGACTTAGAACAGAGCTCAGCAAACTTTTCTGTAAAGGACCAGATAGTGAATATTTCAGGCTTTGTGGGCCAAAAGGTCTTTGTTATAACCATTAAACTCTGCTGCTATAGCATGAAAGCAGCCATAGACAATAGGTAAATCATGAGCATGGCCGGGGTCCAATAAAACTTTATTTATGGACACTGAAATTTGAATTTCATGTGATGACATATTATTCCTGTTTTGACTTTTTCAACAATTAAAAAATATAAAAACAATTCTTAGGTCGAGATCATACAAAAATGGGCATCAAGCTGTGTTTGCTGAACCTACCTGAAAGAGAACTCATTATCTAAGGAAGATAAAGCAAACACAAGTGGAAAAAAGAGGCATAACAAAGCAATAAATATGTGAGTAGGTGTTTAACCTTGATAGTAATCAGGGAAATGCAAATTAAAACCACAATAAGATACTGCTACACATCCACTACAATGGCTAAAATTTTTTAAAGATTAACAATACCAAGAGTTGGGGTGAGAAGCAATGGGGACTCTCATGTAGTACGGGTGAGAGTGTAAATTGTATAACCACTTTGGAAACCAGTTTGGCATTATTTACCAGTGCTGAACACACATGTACCCTATCATGGTAGAGAAATGGAGATGTGCCACCCAGATTCTCCTTCAAGAAAGGACATTCTGTGCAGATATGGGGAATGCCATCAACAGATAGCTTCCAGCTGCCAGCTCCTTGAAGGTCTGCCTTAGCTGCAGAGAGTTGCTTTGCCCAGGGTCAGGCTCTTCCTAAGATGAATGAGCAAGGCAGGAGTGTCAATGAGCCAGGCCTGACACAGAGCACACTGATGGGTACTACTTGTTCTGAAGCTCCCCACCAAGTTGGCTTAAGCTTTGTCAGACCTGTGTCACAGTTCACCTTCTCCCTCAGCCCAATCCTCCTTCTTCTGCCTTTCTTTCATGGGTGTTGGTCCTAATAAACAACTTGTACTCAATACCCCATCTCAGGTTTTGCTTCTGGAGAGCCCAACCTATGACACCTTTGACCCAGTAATTCCACTAGGATAATATACCCTAGAGAAAATCATTCTTATGTACACCAAAATCTATGTACAGGAATATTCATAGCAACTTTCGTTTATAATAGCCAAATGCTGGAAACCACCCAAATGTCCATCAGCAGGAGAATGAATGTGATGTATTCACATGATGAAATATTATACATCAATGAAAATGGCAGCAATATATATCTACATGCATGACACAATATTGAGAGAAATAAGCAAGATATAAAAGAGTGCCTACTATATGATGCCATCCATTAAAAGTTCAAAAATAGGCGAAAGTATTTATGGCTGCACTCATAATTGACAAAACTATAAAGAAAATCAAATAAATGATTACCACAGAGGTCAAGATAGTAATGTCCAGGTATGATCTTCAAAAATTTTAACTGGTATGACTCAAATCCAATCGGATAGAAGCTTTTATACCTCATGAGAGTATGCTGGCTCAATACCAACACTGGTTTAATTCTGGGTGGTGGAAGAAGGGGTGGTCAGAGACAGAGGCACCTGGGTTGGAGGTGTCTTCCAAAATGCCAACAATGTTTGGTTTCTTGACCTGGCTAGAGGTTACATGGGTATTCACTTGGTAGTAATTTGTTAAACTGTACATATGTATTTTATGCACATTAAAAGCAGGAAAAATAGACATACTATAGGAAAATATAAATGCTTTATAAACATTTACATTAAAAAGTATAACTGTTGAGCTTCCCTGGTGGCGCAGTAGTTGAGAGTCCGCCTGCCGATGCAGGGGACATGGGTTCGTGCCCCGGTCCGGGAAGATCCCACATGCCACGGAGTGGCTGGGCCCGTGAGCCATGGCCGCTGGGCCTGCGCATCCGGAGCCTGTGCTCCACAACGGGAGAGGCCACAACAGTGAGAGGCCCACGTACCGCAAAAAAAAAAAAAAAAAAAAAAAGTATAACTGTAATGCACTGAGGAGATGGTGGGGGAGTGAAGGTAAGAATGATCAGAGCTATCGTGTGCTAGCTCACTGTGTGCTTATTTGTTCTGTAACAATATGATATAAAACAGACCTTGAGAAATTCCAAGGCATTCTATAAAGAGGTACAGAGAGAGAACCACTGTTGTTCAGAAGGAGCATTCTTTTCCAGCTGAGAGGTAACGGGAGGAAAGCTTCAAAGAAGAAGGACTATTTGAGATGAGCATTGAAGAATCGTGACGATTCCAGCAGGTACAGCTGCAAAGGAGGTTTGGGGGAAAGACAGCTTTAATGAGATGTAAGGAAGAATGAATTGCTTGTGATCAAGAAATTAGACAAATTGATGAGAGCAGCATTTCCCAACTTGTTTTGCTGCTTAACATCCTTCGATGTTAGAAAATTTAGGAAATTCTGAATCATACATTATTTTCTGCAAGAGATACCTATATTGAATGACTACTGTGCTAGGTGCTAGGTATACAGCCATAGCAAGACAGACACCATCATGGAGTTTACACCGACTATATTGGGACTTAATTTCTTTCTACAGGCACCATTCTTCATGAGAGCAGAAAACAATCTAGACTAATCCATGTAAACTCAGTCAATTCGATGTTGTTTGTGTGTGTGTGTCATTTCACATTTAAACTCGGTCAGATTTAGGAGTACCCTCCCTCCCTCCTTCATGACCCTCACATTGATTTTGAACTCCAGAGTTTATGTAAGACTGAAATAGCAGTGGTAGGGAGGAGGTGTCCACTTCTTAGGCTCTTGATATATTCTGCACTGGCCTTCCCTGAGATGTACAGTCACCCTGTCATCCATTCCTGCTGCCATCTGTGAAGGTGGCCAACTCTGCTTCAGGGTTCTAATCACCCTGGTTCCTACTGCCACCCAGCGCTGCTTCCCCTTGTCATAACCACAAGACTCCAGCTTCTAAGTTTTCTTTTCCTATTTGCCTCCTTCTTCTCAGTTCTGAGGCTCTTAGGATGGAGGGATAGAGTGAGTAACATAACACGTCTTGCCCAGAGAGTATTCTTCCCAAATCTTTCTCTCTTACGCCCTGGACCGAGACATGAAACAATAACCTAAAAACCAAGAGTATGTTCTGCCCTTCTTTTGTGACATCTGCATTGGAATTGAGACCAGCTTCCTGTGTCACATCCTGCCTCAAAAGGTCACAGGGTTGAGGTTAGAAGAGAGCTTGGGTAATCTTTATAGATCACCCCTTGGATCCATCAGTGTATAGATTAAATGCCACAAATAGATAAAAACTGCATTCAAGACTTGGCTGGAATCCTTGAATTTTGTGCTTTAAAAAATATCAGCTTGCTTATTACTTTAATAATTTTTGTGTTTAACCTCCAAATGATGATATTAGAGAGACGGTTTTACTTTGCAGATGTGGCTAATTTTTATTCCTGATAAACGAAAAACTGAGTTGAATTCAGCCATAACTCTATTTTCTCTTTTAGGGTTTTCAAATTACTAGAGAAATCTTTATGTACTATGTAAGAATTTTGATCAGATAAATGCAGCTTGTGGGCCTGATGAGTATCACCTTGAGAATTTGTAGAATTTTAATCATTTTTACAGTCTGTATTTCAACATCAGCATCCCTTTGATTCTTTGCGGATATATGTCAAACAGCTTATGACCAGTAAAAAATAATTTAACACTCTATAAAGGTCAAGACTGAGATGGCAAGTTAGAAGTATTCAGCTGGATGATCAAAAGAGTACCTGAGTCATGAGCACACCCATCTGACAGCCACTAGCCACTGCACTTGTTCAATTCCTAAGGGAAATGCTGGGTAGAGCATAACGTTGTGAAGAGTAGACTTGGGAGGTAAATCTGGGAAGATTTGTTCAGGACAGAACCCTTTTTAATAATTTTTTTCAACTCCAATTTCTGAGGGAAAGTAGGCCTGGGTGCTGCCAGACCTGGCTATGGGATTTGTGAAGCAGAAAGGAGATCCTGGTCAAGCAGAATGAACTAGGGGAGGGGGGTGAAGGGAATTAAGAAAGTAACCAGGGCATGGGAGTTCCCTGGTGGCCTAGTGGTTAGGATTCTGCACTTTCACTGCTGTGGCCCGGGTTCAGTCCCTGGTCAGGGAACTGAGATGCATGGCCAAAAGAAAAAAGAAAAAATAGAAACTAACCAGGGCAGGAATAAGGTAGCTAAGGGAAGGTGAGATGTAGAGGGGAGGAGGAGGGTCTTCAGGGCCTCCTCTGTCTGCTGTGCCTGTCCCCTTCACATGAGTCTTTCTCATCCCAAATTCCATAAGGAATGAAAAGTATAAGTGGAAATATATAAATAAAAATGAGCTCTTTGTTATGCTGCTCTGCATGGAAAGCAATATCTACGTTGGATTTGTGTATATGAAAAGCAAGGCTTTTCAACTACTGGGGATTTAAAAATCAATGAATCATTTATGCCTCGGCTCGGCCTGCCTTCCAGCCTCTGGCTGCTGACTCACCTACTCAAATCTTCCTCCCCAGCCTCATCTGTGTTAGGCAGGCCAGTTTTTACCTTTGCAGGCCCTACGCTCTCTTGCTGGTGAAGGCTTCAGCCAACATCATATTAAAATGCATCCCCGTCCTGCATTAAAAATTTATATTTTTGCTATAAATTTTTGAAAGGGCTTTTGTAATTTTGCTCTTGAAATTATTTGTCCATGCATAACTAATTTAATTTATAATGGCTGTGATTTCTCCATAATCATTATGCATACTTGGAAATTGGAAGTGAGAAGATCCAACCTAAAAATTATTTTCAAAGGCTATAGATTTTTAAAATAAATTTACAATTAATAAACTTGATAGAATGTTATATTTTGTGTCCATTTAATTGACTTATTATTTTTGCGTTTTTCATTTTTTTTAGTATTTTATAGTCTGTTTTTAAGATCTCACTTTTAAATTTTGTCTCCAGAAAGCCTGTAAGTCCTAAACACTTAGTTATAGTTGTTTAACGGATAAAAGACAGGCACCGAACACCCATTTACTCGTTGGTGTGTTTTGAGGGGGTGGTTGTGGTGATGGTGAGTGGTGAGACTTGGGCTTTCTCGAAGGTAGAGTTTCATTTATTTGAATTTTGTTCAATGACCATTTAACTCTTTGCATTGGATGCCTCTTATATGTCAATACAAGTATAGGACATAAGATCTTTATTCAGTTAGGCAAAATGCCATCTGATGATGATAAGTGAGAATGATCAGAGCTATACCTTAAGGAATTTACTATAGAATTGACAAAACTTGAGTTATTGGATATTAGAGATGAAGGAGAAGCAGGGTTCTCAGATAAACCTGAAGTTTATACAACAATTTGCTGCAGGAGCAGGCCTAGGGAAATGATGAAATTAGTCAAGCTTGCCTTCATCACCCTCTGCTGGCCCTAGGCTGAGTAGATACAAATCTTTACTCAACTTTGACTCCAGGGTCAGCTATTTCAATATATCCTAAACACCACTTCAGACTCCCTCACCCCATGACCTTCTGCTCTGCCTGCTATACTAATTCCCAAACTTAATGTACCATCTTGGGATATTTTCCCTACTCCTGCTTTCCATCTGCCAAGCATTGCCAGAGACAGTTACAGACTCATGCTGATTTGGACCACTATGGAAATCCACACCATCTGTCTCCAACTGGGCTCTTTCTGTCGCTCTAAAACCTTTATTAACTTTTCTGGATTCGCTATCACTCCCCACCACTAACTATTCCCTCCTCCTCTGCCTTGCTAAAGTTCCTAAACCCTCTACTCTCAACTTCAATTTCATTGGAAATTTCATCAGATTAAATGTGGTCATTCAGGTAGAGCAGTTACCATAGTGCCTGGCACATAGAGGGTTCTAAATAAAACACGTACTGTTATGATTGTTAATATTGAATGAATGCCATAATGTGTTGGATTAAAAGCTCGGGCTTTGGAGTCAGACAAACCTAAGTTTGAATCCTGATACTGCCATCTATTAGCTAATGAGCAAGTTGCTAAACCTCTCTGAGTCTCGGTTTTCTTATCTTGAAAATGGAAACAATAATATTACTACTTTAAAGGGATTTAGTGGGCCTCCCTGGTGGCGCAGTGGTTGAGAGTCCGCCTGCCGATGCAGGGGATACGGGTTCGTGCCCCGGTCTGGGAGGATCCCATATGCCGCGGAGCGGCTGGGCCCGTGAGCCGTGGCCACTGGGCCTGCGCGTCCGGAGCCTGTGCTCCGCAACGGGAGAGGCCACAACAGTGAGAGGTCCGCATACCGCAAAAAAAAAAATAAATAAAAAAAAAATAAAGGGATTTAGTGATAATTAAGTAAAAGTACTTACGTGAAACCATGAGAAAAGTATCTGTCACATGAGTACAGTGTTAAGCCACCAGGATTATTATTGCTGTTATTACTGTTAATACATCCACTTATTACTCTTTTTTTTCTTTTTTTTTTTTTTGAGAAAATCATCATCTCCCTTGTGAGAGACCACAGTTTTTAATGTCCACACCTCCTCGGTATATTTCCATTTCTTCACAACTTCTTATTTTTTTTTTCAGATTTTATTTATTTATTTATTGGCTGCATTGGGTCTTCGTTGCTGCACACGGGCTTTCTCTAGTTGCGGCGAGTGGGGGCTACTCTTCATTGCAGTGTGCGGTCTTCTCATTGTGGTGGCTTCTCTTGTTGTGGAGCACCAGCTCTAGGCGTGCGGGCTCAGTAGTTGTGGCTCGCGGGCTCTAGAGCGCAAGCTCAGTAGTTGTGGCGCACGGGCTTAGTTGCTCCGTGGCATGTGGGATCTTCCTGGCCCAGGGCTTGAACCCGTGTCACCTGCACTGGCAGGTGGATTCTTAACCACTGTGCCACCAGGGAAGTCTTATTTTTTTTATTTTTTTATTTTTTGCCGAGAGGCTTGTGGGATCCTATTTCCCCAACCAGGGATTGAACCCATGCCCTCGGCAGTGAAAGTGGGGAGTCCCAACCATGGACCACCAGGGAATTCCTGAAAACCTCTTATTCTTTACAATAAATATTTGAGTACACCACTGTCTGCTGGGCACTGTTTTAGGTGCTGGGATACTGGAGCCTTGGAGGAAGAAATCTCTCTTCTCTAAGGTCAATTCCTCTATCTGCACCTTGGACCTTGTCCTTCCCAATCACCAAGGGATTTTTCTTGCAACCTTTCTGCCTCCCTCTTCTAGTATCTTAAATGTCCCCCTCTTCGTTGGCTCCTTCTCCTTTGCTTTAAAGAGGCTTCATGTTTTGTCAAGAATTTCTGTTCAACCCTTCTAACTAATTTAATTTAAATTATATATTTTTTCTTTTTATTTCCAAACTTCTTCAATACGTGGTCTCTCGTCTCCATTTCCTCAGGATATCATCTCTCCTCAATTCCCTGTAACCTTGTTGCTACCCTCTTACTGACCACTTATCAAAACCACTTATTTTGTGGTCTCCAGTGAATTCCTTGACACATCCAAAGAAAGTCTCTCAATCTTCATTTTCCGTGTCCTGTTTTCAGCATTTGACACTGCTAACTCTCACCTCTATATTAATTCTTTATTTTTCATTTTCATTGATTGCGAACATTTTCAAATGTAGGAAAGTACATGGAATAACATAACCAGTATATGTACACTCCACCCAGTTCTATCAGATCTGGCCAGATCCACTTTCAGATTGTGTTTAAAGAAATAAATATTTCAGGGCTTCCCTGGTGGCACAGTAGTTGAGAGTCCACCTGCCGATGCAGGGGACATGGGTTCGCACCCCGGTCTGGGAAGATCCCACGTGCCACAGAGTGGCTAGGCCCGTGAGCCATGGCCACTGAGTCTGCGCCTCTGGAGCCTGTGCTCCACAACGGGAGAGGCCACAACAGTGAGAGGCCTGCATACCACAAAAAAAAAAAGAAAGAAATATTTCAGATATAGTTGATGTTTCTTGTATGCCCCTCCCCAGTCTCAATCCTCTCCCTCTCTTGAATTTGGTGATGATCCTGCCCTTTCATGTTTTATATATTATTACTATTGTATGTATGTAGCCATAAGCAACAGGTAATATTTTCAGACTTTATATACTGTACATGTTTTATAATTTTCTCTTTATGCTCAACATTATATTTTTGAGATTTTACTCTGTTCATACATGTAGCTTGAGCTATTCATTTTAATTTCAAAATAGTATTCAACTTCATGAATACCATGATTTATTTATTCATTCACCTACTGATGGACATTTAATTTGCTTCCATTTTTTTTGAGATTAACAATCATGCTGCAATGAGCATTCTTTTACATGTCTCCTTATGCACAAAGGTTAGAATTTTGCCCAGGTCTGTAGCTAGAAATGGAATTTCTGGGTTGAAGGTTATTACCTGTACAACTTTATTATACAGTGTCAAATGGCTCTTCATAGCAGTTCTACCAACCTATACTCCTTATAGCAGTGATCAGAGTTCTATCTGTTCTACATTCTCAACAGCACTTGGTATTGTCTGAATTTTTGTCAAAGCAATGATTGTTTCATAGTATCTCATGGCTTGAATTTTTTAAAATTTTTACTGGGGTATAATTGATTTACAATGTTGTGTTAGTTTCAGGTGTACAGCAAAGTGAATCTATTATACAAATACATAAATCCACTCTTTTTTAGATTCTTTTCCCATATAGGCCATTACAGGGTATTTAGTAGAGTGCCCTGTGCTATACAGTAGGTCCTTTTTAGTTATCTCTTTCATATATAGTAGTGTGTATGTGTCAATCCCAATCTTCCAATTTATCCCTCCTCCCTTTACCCACTGGTAACCACAAGTTTATTTTCTACATCTGTAACTCTATTTCAGTTTTGTAGATAAGTTCATTTGTAGCTTTTTTTTAGATTCCACATATAAGCGATATCATATGATATTTGTCTTTCTCTGTGTGACTTACTTCACTCAGTATGAGAATCTCTAGGTCCATCCATGTTGCTGCAATAGCTTGAATTTTTAATTTCCCTGAGTAGTAATGAGGTGAAGCACCCTTTCATGTCCTTTTGGCCCATTTGGATTTCCTTGACTACGAATTGCTTATTCATATATCTTGTCAGTTTTTCTACTAGGTTTCTTTCCTTTTTTTCTCACTGATTTGTAAGGGTTCTTATACATTCTAGATACGAATTCATTCATTCATTTAATCATGGGACTTCCCTGGTGGTCCAGTGTTAAGACTTCACCTTCCAATGCAGGGGGTGCAGGTTCGATCCCTGGTCAGGGAACTAGGATCCCACATGCCTTGCGGCCAAAAAACCAAAACATTTCATCAATATTTTTCTAGCACCTACTTTGTTCCAGGAATGGTTCTAGGCACTGGGAATGCAGGAATAATCCAAACAGATAAAAATCCCTGCCCTCATGGAACTTACATTCTAGTAGGGGAAGGTAAACAATAAACACAATTGATAAGTAAAATAGATAGAATAATGGATAATGATAAATCCTCTGGAGAAGAAACCAATAGGGAAGAGGGATAGGGAGCATGTATGTATGGGAGTGGGAAAGGAACTTGTTGAACTGCAATTTTAAGTAAAGTTCTCTAGGAAGACCTCACTGAGAAAGTGAGTTTTGAGCAAAGACCTGAAGAAGGTAAGAGTGCAGGCAGGGTGAACAGCAAGTGCAAAGGCCCTGAGGCAAGAGTGTGCCTGGCAAGTCCTAGGAATAGCATGGAGCAGTGTTTGATTAAGCAGAGTTGGAGAGAATGGTGGGAGAGGAAGTCAGAGAGATGATGACAGCTAGAGTGTAGAACCTCATAGATTATCCTTTGTTAGTCATATGCATTGAAAACATATTTTCCCAGTCTGTGGCTTGTCTTTTAAGTTCCTTATGTTATCTCGAAGTGCATACATTTTGAAATTTAATGTAGTTAAATGTGTCAATCAATTCCCTTCTTGTTTGTGCTTTTTAGTGTCTTAAGTAATCATTCTCATTCCCTATTCCAAGGTCATAATGATAGTCTATTTTCTTCTGAAAGTTGTAAAGATTTGCTTTTCACATTTAGATCTTTATTCCACCAGATATTGATTTTTTTTCTCTATGGTGTGAGATAGCGATCAAATTTTATAATTTTCCATGTCAATTATCAATAGTTCCAGCACCATTTAGTGGATAATCTATTTTCCCTCACTGATTTGAAATGTCAAATATGCTGCATAACAACTTTCCATATATGTGTAGATCTGTTTTGGGACTCTGTATTTGGTTCCATTGATCTGTCTACCTCCATACCACACTGTCTTAATTACTATCAGTTTAAATCAGTCTTGAAATATAGGTCATGGTAGATTCTTGAGCAAATGAATAACACAATTGAAACATTACTCTAGGAAGAATATTCTTATGACTGTCAACAGAGTAGAATGGTCAAAGGTGATATCACAAGGGCTTACACTAAAGTGATGGCAGTTTGAATGGCGAGAAAACAAGGAACCTAAAAGTAATTCCAAAGAACATATTAACAAGATTTGTTGGCTGATTGGCTACAGAGCAATTAGGAGAGAGGAAGCAAGCATATGGCTTTGAAATTTCAAGCCTGGGTCACTGTGTGAAATAACGATGAGTTAGTTTTGTCATCCAATGCTTTGGTAACAATGGGTTATATTAGGCAAGGGATCTGGGCCAGAGATATATATTTGGTCTTTGCCTGCTTAGAGGTGACCTAGAGGGGGACCAAAGAAAGCAAAGGTCTGAGCTTTGGGGATTTTCCCTAGTTAGGTGGTGGAAGGAAGAAGTAGCGGGGACATCCGAGAGGTATGGTAATCAGTATGGTGCATTCTATTAACCATAACAAGGATTTTTTGAATGGATGACGTAGGTCCTAGTAGCCCCAACACCTTTGAGTTCCCTCATTGGTATGACTGTGCTTTGGTTCTATGGCAATCTTCAAAGTCACCAGAACAAGTCTGTTGTTCACAGGCAGCATTGAAAGCGTATCACTTGCTGGATGTTGGGGAGACGCCCCCGGTCCGACGGGTCTCTCCCTGCAGTTCCGCAGGTTGGCCGCAGGGGGCGGAATCTGCGGCGGCCTGGAAAACCGGCGGGGGCGGGAGGCGCCGCTCTCTCTCGGGTTAGGTTCCCGGCTCCCGGCTCCCGGCTCCCCGCGCCCGGCACCCCGTGCAGCCGAGGCGAGGGGGTGTGAGGACGCGGGAGGCAGTGTCGTCGGATCCGCCCGCAGTCCGCAGCCCCGCCGAGCCTGGAAGCTGCCGGGATGGAGCCGCCGCTCCCGGTTGGAGTCCAGCCCCTCGCCGTATCCGCCTGAGAGAAGGGGGGAGGGGAGGCCGCGCAGGGCGGGGGTGGGGGTCCGCAGGACTGCGGATCGCAGCAGAGGGGCGGCTAGGGGCCGGTCAGGACCCGAGGCCGAGCCGAGCGGGGGAGGGGGGGCCAGCGCGGGAGGCGCTGTCTCCGACCCTGGGGCCGGAGCCTCCCTCCACCCAACACCGCGGGTCCCCTTCCGGCAGCGCTTCTAGAAGAGACCCTTGACTAGCGCCTGCATACTATCGAGGGTATGGAGATGAAGGGTCCTGTCCGGGAGCCCTGCGCCCTGACCCTAGTCCAGAGGAACGGGCAGTATGAGTAAGTAACCACCTGATACCGACAGAGGAGGGGAGCCTGCCATTACCTTCCAACCCCAAACCGCGACAAGCCACCCACCCTCCTCCCACTGAGGCCGCGCAGGCAACAGGTTCGGGCCCAGGTGTGACGTGCCAGTGCTCTAACCACCGAGCTTTGTCCCCAACTTCCAAGCCGGTGGATTGATTGCTCCTGTCCGTGTGGCTCAGTGGAAGGACTCAATGGGCGGGGAAGCAGGAAGCCTGGGTTCTTAGTTCCTGCCCCTGCAACTGACATGGATTGTGTAATCCTGGGCTAGTCAGTAAAGCTTTCTGGGCCTTAGTGTCCTCATCAGTTTAATAAAAACATTAGCTGCTTTAATTTATAGCCTTTGGAGTTTTAACTGGGAGAATAAAAATGCGAAAGTGGTTTACAGAAAGTATAAGTACTGTAGAAACGCTTCATTGTTAACCTTACAGAGGTGCCTTTTCTTAACCTCATTCAGCTGGTTCCTCCAGTCTCACCACCCCCTTATTCCATGTGCTTGGAGGCATATTCATTAATTCAGTAATGGTTTTGTGTAGGCCAGTAACTGCCTCACTTATAGACTTGACAGTTAGAAAAAGTAATGAAATGTGTAGAAATGTAAACGACATTTGACATTTCATCAGGGAGTGTTACCTTCCACTCTGCCTTGCACATAGGAGCTCAGTAAAGACTGTTGACTGATCAAAAGATTTTGATAAGCCATCAGTATACTGCTGATCTCCCTTGCCACTAATGCCTCATCTAAAGTATCCCTGATGACCATCATATATCATAGGTAGGTCCCTATCGCTCTGTGCCCAAGCCACCTCCCCTGGTTGTTCACTGGTTTCTTGACATCAGTGAAGAATTGTTGATCGCTGAAAGTTTTTAAATTGTTGATCATTTAAATCCTGCCATCCCCCCAACATTGGATTCTACTTAAAAACAATTTTTCTCAGTCCCTGCTTTTAGATTGTCCAGACTCAATCTTTATCTATGCTGTCCACTTTACAGAGAAGAAATTCACACTGGCCTAGCCTGCCCTTTTCTGAGGCTCTTGGTGCCACTCTCAACTGGATGTCAACTGGTTCTATGGAGGTAGCTCTTCCCTAGATCCTGCTTGGTCCATTCTGTTGATGTGATAAATTCATTTTATTTTTCCCAGATTTCATCAAACCCTGGAAGACCAGTTTAATGAAAGTAAATTCAACAGAAAAGTGAATTGAAAAGTGGAACACCACTGCCACTTCCAAAGGCAAGAATAGGGTGGGAAGATGTAAGCCTTGGGCAAATCAGTAAATTTTTTGTGCCTCGGTTTCCTCTTCTTAAAAACAAAATTATAAGGATTAAATAAAATAGCTACATTGTTGAGATGACCACATCTCAGGATCTGGTCCCTTGGTTTGGTAGGTTTGGAACTCTGTTCAGCTGATAAGGGAGTGAGCAGCTGGCCTTGAGGTAAATGCCTCATTCTATCTGGTCTCTTGTACTGGAAGAACTTTTAAACTTGCAGTGGTAGCTCTCCTGATTATTTGTGTCCTCCCCATAGAGAAATCAAATTCTGTATTCCAGTTCTGTAAAACTTAAGGGTATAGCACAACTAACACTCAATGGCTTGATGTGTATCAGGTACTCTTCTAAGCATTTCATGAATTAGTTCATTTAACCCTCATGTGAGGGTTACTGTGAAATTGTAATATCATCATCATCCCCCTTTTCTAGATATAGAAGTTGAGGTACAGAGAGGTTAAGTCATTTGTCTGAGTCATTACATTGTCTGATAAGTTTCTTTTGAAATCATTTATTGGAGACACCTGATACTGTCAAACCATATATAACCCTCAAATCCTTGTCTCTTGGGTGCCTTCTCTGACTTGAGTGTCCAGAACTTTTTTACTTTGGGCCTTTTTATCCTAGAACTTGAAGCCTATTGCATTCTTTAGTTCTGTAGTTCTGCTATCAACCATAGGAGAAATTTACTTGATAGACTAAAATTACAATTAAAGGTAAGGCTTTTTTGCACACAAGGAATCAAACACTAACATTCATTTTTTCAAGGCAAATGGATTATGATGCCACCTGTTGTTTCATCTTTAACCTTCCTTGAACAAATCAAAGTATTTCCTAGGGATAATGCTGGGTCTGCATTCACAATTTTTTACTCTTTTCTGTTTCCAACTACCAAATTCTGATTTCCATTTTTTTGCCATATACCTATTATTTTTCACCTTTCTGTGTTGAAAGAAATGATGAGATTTAGGTAGAATTTTTATTCTTAGCCCTACTCTCTTGTTACAATTTATTTAGTGACTAACATGTAGTAGGTATTAAATAAATATTTGTGGAATTGACTTAAATTCCCAGTTTATGTTTTGTGATGGGTATTTTTGGGGGGGTTGCATTTCTTTTTTAAATTGAGAAATAATTGATGTATAACATTGTATTAGTTTCAGGTGTACAACATAATTACTTGATATTTGTATATATTGTGAAATGATCATCACAATAATTCTTGTTAACATTCATCCCCACACATAGTTAACAATTTTTTTCTTGTGATGAGAACTTTTTTAAAATATATTTATTTATTTATTTTTACTTTTGACTGCATTGGGTCTGTGTTGCTGCGCATGGGCTTTCTCTAGTTGCTGTGAGCAGGGGCTACTCTTCATTGCGGTGCGCAGGCTTCTCATTGCAGTGGCTTCTCTTGCTGCAGAGCATGGGCTCTAGGCATGCAGGCTTTAGTAGTTGTGGCACATGGGCTCAGTAGTTGTGGCACACGGGCTTAGTTGCTCCGCGGCATGTGGGATCTTCCTGGCCCAGGGCTCGAACCTGTGTTCCCTGCATTGGAAGGCGGATTCTTAACCACTGCGCCACCAGGGAAGCCCTATTGTGATGAGAACTTTTAAGATTTACTCTCTCTTTTTTTATTAATAGATCTTTATTGGAGTATAATTGCTTCACAATACCCTGTTAGTTTCTGTTGCACAACAAAGCGAATCAGCCATATGCATACATATGTCCCCATAGCCCCTCCCTGTTGAGCCTCCCTCCCCATCCCACCCCTCTAGGTCATCGCAAAGCACCAGAGCTGATCTCCCTGTGCTATGCTGCTGGTTCCCACCAGCCAACTATTTTACGTTCGGTAGTGTATATATGTCGATGCTACTCTCACTTTGCCCCAGCTTCACCCTCCCACCCGGTGTCCTCAAGTCCATTTTCTATGTCTACCTCTTTATTCCTGCCCTGCAACTAGGTCCATAAGATTTATTCTCTTAAAAACTTTTAAATATACAGTACACTGTTATTAAGTATAGTCATCACGTTGTACATTACATCCCCATGACTTATGTATTTTATAACTGGAAATTTGTACCTTTTGACCCCCTTCACCCATTTCATCCCCCCCACCACCTGCCTCTGACAACCACCAATCTGTTCTCTGTGTCTATGAGTTCAGTATTTTTGGGTTTTGTTTTTTGATTTCACACATAAGTGAGATCATATGGTATTTGTCTTTCTCTGTCTGACTTATTTCACTTAGCATAATGCCCTCAAGGTCCATCCATGTCATTTTCTCTTTTGTGATGGTTTTTGACAATACAATCCAGTTGAATCTTTACTGCTGATGTTCAACACCACTTCTATACTATGTTACTTGGGAATTATATTGGTTTGTGTTCACTTTCCTCAGAGTAAGCTCTTCCTCCTTGACCCTTGCTTTGTCAGGCTTATCTACTTTCTGGTCTCCATCTGGGTTTATAGGATTCTCTGCTTGACTCATGAACTTTGAAGTTTGGAAAGGGCCTGCCCCATATTCTTATAGTCACCTTAAAATATTAAACCTCTGCAAATTAGGCAAGCAGGATCAGAGCAAAAAGACAGCATTAGTACTTTTATTTCCCTTAGTCCTGTCTAAGCAGTTCCTTTCCCCAAGTTAACTCCTTCAAAGTTAACACACTTGAAAAAAATTTCAAAAAGCTAAAACGATAAGCCTCCCCCAAAGACAACAAAATGGAAATCAAACCTTTCAGAACAATGACTTCTAATATCACATGTTGAACAGGTGTCTTTAGAAATTCATCTCTGTTTATAGCTTAATTAAATGTTTGTTTATTCAACCAATATTTATTGAGCATCTATTAGGTAGGTGACGAAACTGAATATGATAGGGTCTTTGCTTTCAAGGAGCTCAAATCTGAGGGAAATAAATGTAACTATAACAGAGTGTGTTAAGTGCTCTATTTGAGGGGCAGGCAGAGGGCACGAGGCCAAGTTTCACAGAGGAGGTGATAGTTGAGCTAGGTCTCAGGAAGAAGACTGTTCCTGGCAAAAAGAACCACCTGAAGAGTGATTTGGGGGGAAGGTAGGAGATGTTCAGAATGGCCATTTACCAGTAGGTTATACCTTGACTGTGGGCCACTAAGAATAAGTAGTAAATGAAAATTAGTATTTCAGGAGTACATAGGAATTTAGAAATCTTGCATTTCACACTGGGGGGCCAAGTTCAGTCATGCTTACCAGAAGTATTAGCATGAAATTAGAAACCATGGTAAGAACACAAGGGATGTATAGGCAATCTGGTTGTGATATCTGCTATCTTATTGGTCACTGGGATTATTTTGACTGATTCAGCTGGCTGGGCACCTCCTCTTCTCCATGAACCTGTATATTTGTTTGAAGAGATAGAATCATTCTTTGATAAAAGCCATGGGAATATAACCAGAAAGCTAATTGATGAAATTTATAATACATTTATTCAACAAACTTGAGTGACTGCTATGTGCCAGGTACTGTACTAGGTGCTAGAAATACTATGGTGAAAAGACAGCCATAGTCCCTGCCCTCATGGACTTCACACCTAGCTATTAGTTCTTCTCTCTGGTATGCGTAATCTGAAGGTGTGTGCACTGTAATTCATGCTCTTAAGTTTGTAAACTGTTTTTAGGACATAGACTATTTTATGTTCTCTATGGCATAGAACTGTGGGTATTCAGATACTGATCACCACTAATATGCTTTTAGACCTAAAGCAATATCATCATGATGCTCAGATCCAGGGAACAAGATACAGCAAGTCTAATAAATACAGACTAGATTTGTATAAGAACACAGCAATGTATTTTGTTGTTAAATGTTTGAGTTTTTCAGTAGCTATTCGTTGATGCATTCTTCTGTTTCCTAGGCTAATAATCCGGTTGCACAAGAAGGAACAGCATGTTCAAGATATCATTCCTATAAATAGCCACTTTAGATGTGTTCAAGGTACTAGCTTTAATTGCTTAGCTAGTTTTATAATGTTTTTCCTTGGTCATTATTGCTTTGTATAATACCATACATACTTAAATTTGTCACTGCACATAAAATGAAATGTATTACACTCTGTGAAAAAAGATAACATTACTCATCTACCATTGAGAAGATGATAAATGCTTTGTTTAAGAACCCTGAAGGATTATATTGAAACATATATATTCTTACCTGCTACCCTGACTGGGGTTAGAGATGTATGTAGTCTGTTACCTATGTAGGTAGTCTTTTATGCTGATGAACCCATATGTGGATTTAAATCACATTCTTGAGTTTAACTGATACACTGCTCATTGTAAAGTATAAAGGTCACTTGAATTCACATGCGTTCAGCACTTTCTCCCCACACTATTTGAAATTAAAACATTTGGCAACAAGCCTTGCCAGATTGTAATACCTTACACTCAACTGTGCTGATTCTCAAACCTTTGCATTGGTGAATCATAAGAAAATCGACTCTGGGGAGGAAATATTTGGCTTCCTGCCTTCAAATTTGGGGAAAGAGAACAGAAAATCTGTTGTTTCATCTGCTACAATGAGACTCAAAAATTGGGAGGTTTGTGTAGGAGGTGTTGCTTCTGTCATTTCACATTGCTCTACAAAGGAAATAGATTATTAGAGAACAAATGCATTGTGTTTCCAGTGGGTTCATTGGCTTCATCAGACAGGCACTCTGTGTCAGCTGTAGCTTCTTGGAAAACTTGAATCCTACCTTGCATGGCTTCTTTCTTAAACTACATTCAACTTTTTTTTAATCACAAAACTAATATATATATATACTGTAAAAAGTTTGGAAAGAACAGAAAATTATAAAGGAAATAAGTAAATTCACATCCTTCAGAGATGAGCACCTAATATTTTCCTTTTTTCTACACCTGTAACTTTTAGGGTGGCTGGGACTCATACTGTATGTAGTTTTTTGTCTGTTCCACATGCCATCATATTATAAGTGCTTTTACATGCTATTAATAGCTGTATACTATTCCATTTTATGAATGGCCTATACTGTAGTTATTCCCGGTGTTTGACATTCAGGTTATTTTTTGTTAGTATAAATAAGTAATGAATCTTCCTGCATGTCTCTTATTTCCTTAGGATTTATCTCTGTAAGTAGAAATACTAAGTGGGCATGACTTTTTAAGAGAGCATGTATTAAGAATTAAAAATACCCACAGTGAATAGAATCCACATTGTATAGAAGAATGAAGTCTTTTATTTAGCCATTTACCCTGCCCTGTTTGAGAGAGACATATTGAACCAGGCACCTGCATGCTATAGTAAGTTACTGTGCTCACCTCACTTTTCATAGTGTAGTACCCTTTGTTACATGCTCAGCCCTTTAAGGAGGAGAAAAGCCAAAGAACATGACGTTAGTATCCTATTAACTCTATACCTTTTTGTGCTATCAGTACTTCTAGTGTCTTGTTTACCCTGTTTCTCTTAGTCTTACTTTTTTTTTTTTTTTTTTTTTTTTTTTTGCGGTAGGCGGGCCTCTCACTGTTGTGGCCTCTCCCCTTGCAGAGCACAGGCTCCGGATGCGCAGGCTCAGCAGCCATGGCTCACGGGCCTAGCCGCTCTGCGGCATGTGGGATCTTCCCAGACCGGGGCACGAACCCGTGTCCCCTGCATCGGCAGGCGGACTCTCAACCACTGCGCCACCAGGGAAGCCCAGTCTTACTTTTAATAAGAAATAGATGGCAGGTTGCTAGATTGGAATCTAGGAAAGTATGTGTGCACACACACAGTAGTTCCCCATGACAAAAGGAACAGTTACCTCCTTGAGTTTTCACATCCTTTGTTTCCCAACCTGTACGCCTATTTCGAAAAGTCTCTAAGTACTTCAGTTTTAAAGAATTAAAGTTATCAAAGAGCAGTTGTGAACATGTAATACCTATGCCCTGATGCACTGTTGTCCCTTGCTTCATTCATCATGCTAGTAAAAGTATCGAGACTATTCTCTAATATTAGACAACTTAGGTAATTATCAGTTGCTTCTGTTGCACCTGAGTAATGGAGCCAACTATACAATCCAGGCTAGTGAGGGAACTATAAAAGGCTGGGCCTACTACATTTGGCCAAGGTAGATCCAAACGAATCCCAAGGAATCAGTACCCAGAGTTTAACTAGCCAGGAGGGTCTGGCAGGTGCCGTTGGCCAAATCCAGGGAAGTCAGGGAGGAAGAGATGGGTTGGGTCTAGACACTAGAGGTAAGGAAGGAAGTCCAGGTGAGCCATAGAGAGAAAAGAGAACTCTGAACTTGGAGACTGTGCTTTGGCCCATTTTATACTTCCTTGTTGGGTGTGGTAAGCCTTGGATCCACAAGTGTTAATGGTAGACTGAAGATAAAGAACTTCAAGTATTCTCTGCTCCTATATGGGACAGGGGTGGAGGTAATGAGGTCCCTGGGAAATTTTCAGAGAATAGATTTGAGTTAAGAAGGTAATTCACTTTTAGGCCTTTCTCGGCTTTTTATAACAATTATCTAAGTGATACAGTTAGATTATATTAAGTTAGTGTGTTATAGTTGAGGGGAATTAAACACCTTCACTTGGATTAACATGTTATATTCCCTACTATTGTCATTGCTTGATTTGCTTTGAGACATTCCATGTGGTTACTTGCTCAGTTAATTTTTCTTTTAGTTGAATTGCTCATAGTCTTTAGAACGTAGTGCTGTTAAAATCCCCTTTAAAAAGTGCTAAACAAAAAAGCAAAGGATTTTTTTAATGTGTTCTAAAACCTAGGAGTGGTGATTGAGAGAAGTAGTTATTTAGTTAGGTGTATACTTCTTTTGGTTGTAATGAATGGTTTTCTCTTCCCTGATTCTGTTCTTTCTTCTTTTCCTTCAGAAGCGGAAGAAACTCTTTTGATTGACATAGCTTCAAACAGTGAGTATCTTTCTGAATGGAGTTGATTTTCATTCAACAAATATTTACTTGAATACCCACGGTATTTAAGACACCTTTTTTGCACAACTTTTATCTTACCATTTTATCCTGTATTCTCCATTTTCTTAAGGCAGCCATACAAATTAGAATTACCTCCCAAAAACATTTAGCCTAAGCTTAAGAAAAAGCAGGTGACTGGCAAGAATCTTTAAAAAGTTGAAAATATGATCCGCTTTTCTAATGCTGAACTTCTTTGAACTACCAGTATTGTTGCTATCAGTTAAGTCATTGCTGTGGAATTGAAAATTGTAGGAGGGGCCAGAAAGTGTTTAAAGCACATAAGGTTTATGAGTGTTTTTTTTTAACTGCTGTTATGTTTTAAGCTTTTCTCCCCCCATCCATTTTTTATTTTTGCATGTTAAATCATAATGTTGTCCTTTGTTTGTTATATAATTTGGGGAGATTACAGAGTCCCTCTTGTACCAGGGATACCTTTTTTTTGTCTTAAAATAATTTTGGTCTTTTATTTCAGCCCATCCTCTCAAGGCATTTCTTTATCAGCGAGAACATGGCCTTCCTTCTCAGTTTCTGTTCTCTCATTTCTATCTGTTTGAAGCAAATCATCACTGACTTTCCGTGCAAGCTGTTCTCCATTTATCATCTAAAATTGTACTCTTTTAACATGGGGAGGAGAAAATGGGCACTTGAAGGCTACTGTATCTACTCTGTGTTTGCTGTGGGAAAGAGTATATGACCACATGAATCTAAATCAAATGGGTTACCTTATCTCTTGGCTGAGTCCTTGGATGAGTGGGGCTTGGCCCTTAGCTTGGGACTATCAGTTTATACATAATTTTGCTTAGACACAGTCCCTGTCCTTGGCACTATTATTTTGTATTGCAAAGTTTAGATAGACTTTTTCTGGTTTGGGTTTTATTAATTCTTTCTTTTGGTCATAGATTTTGGAAGTCTTAAGGGTTGATCCTGAAAGGCTGAGCACTTCCAGCTTCTAGCTTCTACTGCAGATATGCAAGAGAGCAAATAACTTAATAGCTATGTCTTATTGTACAGAAAAAGCAGAAGGCAAGAACAACACTAATAAAGCAAAATTTGAGCAAAGTTTGTTCAGCAGTGACTGACATGGCTGCTGAAATCTGCTGAAATTAGATACCTAAATGTCCTGTTCTTAGTGTGGAAATAGGTATTTGATCCAAAGCTGAAAAGTTAAACTGAGCTGTGCATTTTCTCTTACAAACACCTAATTTATAGCATTCATTTTGTTGTTCTCTCCTACATAGAAATTAACCATGTGTTGCTCTGTCCAGAGTTCAAGTCACTGGATCATATGGGAAGTAGTTAAGTAACCACTTGAATAAAATCCTTTGTTATTTCTGCCCATTTATTAATATTTGCACTGAAACTAGATTTTTATCTTGATCCTTAGGCTTCATACATAAATGTTTAGAGTACACAGTATGTTGCTGGAGAGAGACCTTGGGTTTGTTAAGCAGGCCTGATTTTACTGTAACTGTGTATTTTCCCACTGTCTGGATGTCAGTATTAAACATTTAAAAAATGTTTTTCTGATTATACAGGTAATACATCCTCATTATGTACAATTTGGAAAATTCAGAAAAGTTGAAGTAACAAATTAAAATTATGCTCCTGCAACTTCAAGATCACCACTGTAATTAACATTTTTATGTATCTCCTTCCAGTCTTTTATTTATATTTTTACATAAATGGAATCCTCATATATAGTTTTTATCCTGCATTTTCATTTAACATTATATTGTGACCTTTTCCCATGTCATTTAAAATTATTTAAAAACATGATTTTTTTTTTTAGTATTAGTTATTTTATTTGTTTGTTTGGTTTTTTATACTCCAGGTTCTTATTAGTCATCAATTTTATACACATCAGTGTATACATGTCAATCCCAATCGCCCAATTCAGCACACCACCATCCCGACCCCACCGTGGTTTTCTCCCCTTGGTGTCCATACGTCCATTCTCTACATCTGTGTCTCAACTTCTGCCTTGCAAACGAATTCATCTGTACCGTTTTTCTAGGTTCCACATACATGCATTAATATACGATATTTGTTTTTCGCTTTCTGACTTACTTCACTCTGTATGACAGTCTCTAGATCCGTCCACATCTCAACAAATGACTCATTTTCGTTCCTTTTTATGGCTGAGTAATATTCCATTGTATATATGTACCACAACTTTATCCATTCGTCTGTCAATGGGCATTTAGGTTGCTTCCATGACCTGGCTGTTGTAAATAGTGCTGCAATGAACATTGGGGTGCATGTGTCTTTTTTTTTTTTTTCAAATTTCTTTTTTTTTTAATTTTTATTTTTTTATTTTTTTTATTAGTTTCTGCTTTATAACAAAGTGAATCAGTCATACATATACATCTGTTCCCACATCCCTTCCCTCATGCATCTCCCTCCCTCCCACCCCATGTGTCTTTTTGAATTACAGTTTTCTCTGGGTACATGCCCAGTAGTGGGATTGCTGGATCATGTGGTAATTCTATTTTTAGTTTTTTAAGGAACCTCCATACTGTTCTCCATAGTGGCTGTATCAATTTACATTCCCACCAACAGTGCAAGAGGGTTCCCTTTTCTCTGCACCCTCTCCAGCATTTGTTGTTTGTAGATTTTCTGATGATGCCCATTCTGACTGGTGTGAGGTGATACCTCATTGTAGTTTTGATTTGCATTTCTCTAATAATTAGTGATGTTGAGCAGCTTTTCATGTGCTTCTTGGCCATCTGTATGTCTCCTTTGGAGAAATGTCTATTTAGGTCTTCTGCCCATGTTGGATTGGGTTGTTTGTTTCTTTACTGTTGAACTGCATTAGCTGTTTATATATTTTGGAGATTAATCCTTTGTCCATTGATTCGTTTGCAAATATTTTCTCCCATTCTGAGGGTTGTCTTTTCGTCTTGTTTATGGTTTCCTTTGCTCTTCCAAAGCTTTGAAGTTACATTAGGTCCCATTTATTTATTTTTGTTTTTATTTCCATTACTCTAGGAGGTGGATCAAAAAAGATGTTGCTGTGATTTATGTCAAAGAGTGTTCTTCCGCTGTTTTCCTCTAAGAGTTTTATAAAGTGTCTGGTCTTACATTTAGGTCTCTAACCCATTTTGAGTTTATTTTTGTGTATGGTGTTAGGGAGTGTTCTAATTTCATTCTTTTACATGTAGCTGTCCTGTTTTCCCAGCATCACTTAGTGAAGAGACTGTCTTTTCTCCATTGTATATCCTTGCCTCCTTTGTCATAGATTAGTTGACCATAGGTGTGTGGATTTATCTCTGGGCTTTCTATTCTGTTCCATTGATCTATATTTCTGTTCTTGTGCCAGTACCATATTGTCTTGATTACTGTAGCTTTGTAGTGTAGTCTGAAGTCAGGGAGTCTGATTCCTTGAGCTCCGTTTTTTTCCCTCAAGACTGCTTTTGCTATTCAGGGTCTTTTGTGTCTCCATACAAATTTTAAGATGATTTGTTCTAGTTCTGTAAAAAATGCCATTGGTAAATTGATAGGGATTGCATTGAATCTGTAGATTGCTTTGGGTAGTATAGTCATTTTCACAATATTGATTCTTCCAATCCAAGAACATGGTATATCTCTCCATCTGTTGGTATCATCTTTAATTTCTTTCATCACTGTCTTATAGTTTCCTGCATACAGGTCTTTTGTCTCCCTATGTAGGTTTATTCCTAGGTATTTTATTCTTTTTGTTGCCATAGTAAATGGGAGTGTTTCCATAATTTCCCTTTCAGATTTTTCATCATTAGTGTATAGGAATGCAAGAGATTTCTGTGCATTAATTTTGTATCCTTCAACTTTACCAAATTCATTTATTAGCTCTAGTAGTTTTGTAGTGGCATTTTTAGGATTCTCTATGTATAGTATCATGTCATCTGCAAACAGTGACAGTTTTACTTCTTCTTTTCCAATTTGTATTCCTTTTATTCCTTTTTCTTCTCTCATTGCCCTGGCTAGGACTTCCAAAACTATGTTGAATAATAGTGGTGAGAGTGGACATCCTTGTCTCGTTCCTGATCTTAGAGGAAATGCTTTCAGTCTTTCAGCATTGAGAATGATGTTTGCTGTGGGTTTGTCGTATATGGCCTTTATTATGTTGAGGCAGGTTCCCTCTATGCCCAGTTTCTGGAGAGTTTTTATCATAAATGGGTGTTGAATTTTGTCAAAAGCTTTTTCTGCATCTATTGAGATGATCATATGGTTTTTATTCTTCAATTTGTTAATATGGTGTATCACATTGATTGATTTGCGTATATTGAAGAATCCTTGCATCCCTGGGATAAATCCCACTTGATCATGGTGTATGATCCTTTTAATGTGTTGTCGGATTCTGTTTGCTAGTATTTTGTTGAGGATTTTTGCATCTATATTCATCAGTGATATTGGTCTGTCATTTTCTTTTTTTGTAGTATCTTTGTCTGGTTTTGGTATCAGGGTGATGGTGGCCTCATAGAATGAGTTTGGGAGTGTTCCTTCCTCTGCAATTTTTTGGAAGAGTTTGAGAAGGATGGGTGTTAGCTCTTCTCTAAATGTTTGATAGAATTCACCTGTGAAGCCTTCTGGTCCTGGACTTTTGTTTGTTGGAAGATTCTTAATCACAGTTTCAATTTCATTACTTGTGATTGGTCTGTTCATATTTCCTGTTTCTTCCTGGTTCAGTCTTGGAAGGTAATACCTTTCTAAGCATTTGTCCATTTCTTCCAGGTTGTCCATTTTATTGGCATAGAGTTGCTTGTAGTAGTCTCTTCGGATGCTTTGTATCTCTGCGGTGTCTGTTGTAACTTCTCCTTTTTCATTTCTAATTTTATTGATTTCAGTCCTCTCCCTCTTGATGAGTCTGGCTAATGGTTTATCAATTTTGTTTATCTTCTCAAAGAACCAGCTTTTAGTTTTATTGATTTTTGCTATTGTTTTCTTTGTTTCTATTTCATTTATTTCTGCTCTGATCTTTATGATTTCTTTCCTTCTGCTAACTTTGGGTTGTTTGTTCTTCTTTCTCTAGTTCCTTTAGATGTAAGGTTAGATTGTTTACTTGAGGTTTTTCTTGTTTCTTGAGGTAGGCTTGTATAGCTATAAAATTCCCTCTTAGAACTGCTTTTGCTGCATCCCATAGGCTTTGGATTGCCGTGTTTTCATTGTCATTTGTCTCTAGGTAGTTTTTAATTTCCTCTTTGATTTCTTCAGTGATCTCTTGGTTATTTAGTAACATATTGTTTAGCCTCCATGTGTTTGTGTTTTTGACGTTTTTTTCCCTGTAATTCATTTCTAATCTCATAGCGTTGTGGTCAGAAAAGATGCTTGATATGATTTCAATTTTCTTAAATTTACTGAGGCTTGATTTTTGACCCAAGATGTGATCTATCCTGGAGAATGTTCCTTGCGCACTTGAGAAGAAAGTGTAATCTGCTGTTTTTGGATGGAATGTCCTATAAATATCAATGAAATCTATCTGGTTTATTGTGTCATTTAAAGCTTGTGTTTCCTTATTAATTTTCTGTTTGGATGATCTGTCCATTGGTGTAAGTGAGGTGTTAAAGTCCCCCACTATTATTGTGTTACTGTCGATTTCCTCTTTTATAGCTGTTAGCAGTTGCCTTATGTATTGAGGTGCTCCTATGTTGGGTTCATATATATTTATAATTGTTATATCTTCTTCTTGGATTGATCCCTTGACCATTATGTAGTGTCCTTCCTTGTCTCTTGTAACATTCTTTATTTTAAAGTCTATTTTTTCTGATATGAGTATTGCTACTCCAGATTTCTTTTGATTTCCATTTGTATGGAATATCTTTTTCCATCCCCTCACTTTCAGTCTGTATGTGTCCCTAGGTCTGAAGTGGGTTTCTTGTAGACAGCATATATATGTGTCTTATTTTTGTATCCATTCAGCAAGCCTGTGTCTTTTGGTTGGAGCATTTAATCCATTCACGTTTAAGGTAATTATCAATACGTATGTTCCTATGACCATTTTCTTAATTGTTTTGGGTTTGTTTTTGTAGGTCCTTTTCTTCTCTTGTGTTTCCCACTTAGAGAAGTTCCTTTAGCATTTGTTGTAGAGCTGGTTTGGTGGTGCTGAATTCTCTTAGCTTTTGCTTGTCTGTAGAGCTTTTGATTTCTCCCTCGAATCTGAGTGAGATCCTTGCAGGGTAGAGTAATCTTGGTTGTAGTTTCTTCCCTTTCATTGCTTTAAGTATATCATGCCCCTCCCTTCTGGCTTGTAGAGTTTCTGCTGAGAAATCAGCTGTTCACCTCATGGGAGTTCCCTTGTATGTTATTCATCATTTTTCCCTTGCTGCTTTGAATTTTTCTTTGTCTTTAATTTTTGCCAATTTGATTACTATGTGTTTTGGCGTGTTTCTCCTTGGGTTTATCCTATATTGTACTCTCTGCACTTCCTGGACTTGGGTGGCTATTTCCTTTCCCATGTTAGGGAAGTTTTCGGCTATAATCTCTTCAAATATTTTCTTGGGTCCTTTCTCTCTCTCTTCTCCTTTTGGGACCCCTGTACTGCGAATGTTGTTGCGTCTAATGTTGTCCCAGAGGTCTCTTAGGCTGTCTTCATTTCTTTTCATTCTTTTTTCTTTATTCTGTTCCGCAGCAGTGAATTCCACCATTCTGTCTTCCAGGTCACTTATCCGTTCTTCTGCCTCAGTTATTCTGCTATTGATTCCTTCTAGTGTAGTTTTCATTTCAGGTATTGTATTCTTCATCTCTGTTTGTTCTTTAATTCTTCTAGGTCTTTGTTAAACATTTCTTGCATCTTCCCCATCTTTGCCTCCATTCTTTTTCTGAGGCCCTGGATCATCTTCACTATCATTATTCTGAATTCTTTTTCTGGAAGGTTGCCTATCTCCACTTCATTTAGTTGTTTTTCTGGGCTTTTATATTATTCCTTCATGTGGTATATAGCCCTCTGCCTTTTCATCTTGTCTATCTTTCTGTGAATGTGTTTTTTGTTCCACAGGCTGCAGGATCGTAGTTCTTCTTGCTTCTGCTCTCTGCCCTCTGGTGGATGAGGCTATCTAAGAGGCTTGATGGAATGGACTGGTGGTGGGTAGAGCTGACTGTTGCTCTGGTGGGAAGAGCTCAGTAAAACTTTAATCCACTTGACTGTTGATTGGTGGGGCTGGGTTCCCTCCTTGTTGGTTGTTTGGCCTGAGGCAACCCAACACTGGAGCCTACCTGGGCTCTTTGGTGGGGCTAATGACAGACTCTCGGAGGGCTCACGCCAAGGAGTACTTCCTAGTACTTCTGCTGCCAGTGTCCTTGTCCCCACGGTGAAACAGAGCCACCCCCCACCTCTGCAGGAGACCCTCCAACACTAGCAGGTAGGTCTGGTTCAGTCTCCCCCAGGGTCACTGCTCCTTGCCTTGGGTCCAGATGCGCACACTGCTTTGTGCGTGCCCTCCAAGAGTGGAGTCTCTGTTTCCCCCAGTCCTGTCGAAGTCCTGCAATCAATTCCCACTAGCCTTCAAAGTCTGATTTTCTAGGAATTCCTCCTCCCATTGCTGGACCCCCAGGTTGGGAAGCCTGACGTGGGGCTCAGAACCTTCACTCCAGTGGGTGGACTTCTGTGGTATAATTGTTTGCCAGTCTGTGAGTCACCCACCCACCAGTTAATGGGATTTGATTTTACTGTGATTGCACCCCTCCTACCGTCTCATTGTGGCTTTTCCTTTGTCTTTGGATGTGGGGTATCCTTTTTGGTGAGTTCCAGTGTCTTCCTGTCGATGATTGTCCAGCAGCTAGTTGTGATTCTCGTGTTCTCACAAGAGGGAGTGAGAGCACATCTTCTACTCCGCCATCTTGTTTCCTCCAAAAACATGATTTTTAATGGCTAATATTTCACCATAGATATGCACCAAATTTTATTAAATTAACTCCTTTATAAAATTAAGTCACTGTCAAGGAACATGGTATATCTATCTCTACTTACTCAGTTTCTCTTTATATCTCTCAGTAACATTTTGCAGTTTCTTCATAGCTATCATACATTTGTAGGTTAACTATTTTTTGATGGATTTTATTTGTTTGCTGCTATTGTCAGTGGAACCTTTTTTCTCTTATCTTCTAATTGCTTATTACTAGTGTACAGAGAAGCTGTTCAATTTTAGATATTTATCTTTTATCCAGCTACTTTACAGGAATTTATTTTTATTTTTGGGGGCTGTTTATTTTCTTTTTTGGTTTTGATAGACAGCCCTAGTCATCTGCAAATAGTAGTTTTGTCTCTTTCTAGTAGCTATAACTATTAGTTTTGCTTCATGTCTTATTATACTAACAAGAATTTGGAGATCAATGTTAAATAATGATGATGATTTATGTTTAGGCCCTGGTTTCAGTGAGAATGTCTCAAGTGGTGCTTCATTGTTGAGGTTGTTATTGCCTGTTGATTTGATAGGGTTTTTTAAAACCGTATTAAGAAACTGCATTTATTTCAAGTTTGTGTGGTTTTTAAAATGGTGAATGTATATTGAATTTTATCAAATGTCTTTTGTATTTATAGAGATGGTTATATTGTTCTTCCTTATTTGACCTATTGATTGACTGTATTACACTAATTCCCTAATATTAAACCCTCTTTTATTCATTATTCAACAAATATTTGTCAAGTGCCTTCTATTTGCCAGGCACTATTCTAAGGGCTGCACAATCAGTAGAGAAAAACATAGATAAGGTTGTTCCTCCAGCTTTGGTTCTTGCTTCTGTGCTGTTTGATACTAGTGTCACGTAGATGCCTATAATCCATTAATTCATTCCATAAACATGTGAATACCTTTCATGTGCCAGGCAGTGTGTTCTGGGGATATAGCAGAAAGCAATATAGTCATGGTACTTCATGAAGCTTAGTGAAGGAAACAGAATTTAAACTGATAAGGTATAGTCGTATAATTGCGGGGGGCGGGTTGGTTTGTTTTGGGTTTTTTTTTTTTGGCCACACCACGTGGTTTGTGGGATTTCAGTTCCCTGACCAGGGATCAAACCCAGGCCCTCTGCAGTGGAAGTTCAGGATCCTAACCACTGGACTGCCAGGGAATTCCCCATAATTGCAGTTTTGATAAATGCTATCAAGGAGAAATACAGAGAGTTTATAAGAGTGCTAACTAAATTAGGCAGGGTACTCAGGGAAGGCCTCTTTGAAGAAGTGACATTTAAATTGAGACCAGAGGGGATAAGTAAGAGACAGGTGAAAATGGGGAAGAGTATTCCAGGTAAAAGGAACTGCATGTGTAAAGGCCCCAAATTGGGAAGTAGCTTGACACTTTCTTTGAAATGAAAGAAGACCAGGATGCCTGAAATAAGGCTTAGGCACCAAGGTAGGACAGGCTAGGACCAGATCCAGTAGGGTCTTGTAAGCCATGATGAGGAATCTGGATTTCCAGATTTTTAAAAATTGAAAGAATATGAAGGATTTTATGCCTATGTTGGGATGCCAGTTAGGAGGCTCCTTCAGTAGTTTAAGCTAGAGAGTGTGGTGGCAGTAAGAATGGAGAGAAGTGGACAGATCTGATAAATGTTTTTGGAGGTTAAATCAACAGAGATTGGTGTGGGTGTAGGGGGTGAGCTGAAGTGTCAAGGATGAATCCCAGATTTCTGGCATGAATGTGGATGGTGGTACCATTTGCAGAAATAAGAACATTGCAGGAGGAATGAGTTTTCCTGGGGTAGGGGTCATGAATTCAGTTTTAGCTATGTTTACTTTGAGATTTCTTTGAGACATCTGAGTGTAGGTGATAAATTGGCAGTTGAATGTATGCATCTGAAGCTCAGAAGTAAAGTCTGGGTCTCTAGCACATAGAGGGTATTTGAAACCATGAGAGCTGATGTGACTGTATATAGAGCTGTGCTCTCAGATACCATAGCCACTAGTTGTATGTGCCTATTTAAATTAGTTAGAACGAAATTAGAAAATCAGTTCCTCAGTTTCTCAGCACTAGTCACATTTCAGGTACTCCTTAGCCACATGGGGTCATTGGTTACCATATTGGACAGTGCAGTTAAAGAACATGTCCATCATCACAGAAAGTCCTGTTGGACAGTGCTGGTACACAGTGAGAAAAAGGTTTAAGATCGAACTCACTCTACTTTTTAAAGTTCAGATAGAGGAGGAGGTGCTTCAAAGGGCACTAAAAATTAGTGACCAAAGAGAGAGAGAAACTAGATGAGCATGGTGTCATAGAAGCCTTTGGAAGAGACTATTTCAAGGAGGGGTCAAGTGTTGATTTCTGCTGCTAGGTCTGATAAGATGACTGAAGAGTATCCATTGGATTTAGCAATATGGAGATTATTGGTGACCTTAACAAAGCAATTTCAGAGGGGTGGTAGGAGCCAAAGTCATATTGGAGTGGATTAAAGAGAGAAATGGCAGGTGAGCAAGTGGCAACTGTGTGTCTTTTAAAGCTTGACTGCAAAGGGGGAATGTAGAGGTGGACCGGAGTTGGAGGGAGATATGGGGTCCAGGAAGGTTTTTTGTTTTTTAAATGAGGAGGATTTAGAACATGATTTATTTTAATGCTGATGAGAAGGAGCCTGTGTGAGGAAGAGGTTAAAGATACTTGGGGGAGGTGTCTAGAGAATGATTGTGAGATTCCTGAGAGAACCTGAGGGGTTGCAATTCAAAAAGAAGATGGCCTTTGATAGGAGGACTCTTCCTTCGTGCATCAGAAGAGAAAGGAGACGATGAGTACAGATACAGGTAGGTTTCCATGTGATGGCTTCCGTTTCCTGTGAAGTATGAGGGGAAGCTCATAAAGGATGAAGAGAGCTTGAGGAGAGGGGGATCCAAAGATTGAGGATAAATGAGAAGGTGTGAATAGTGGTTCCAAATAGTAGTGGGAGACAAGCTGACTATGGAAACTTAGGTTGCCTCCTATCATATAGGGCCCCGTTGAGGTTAGCAGTCAGTTTATAATGTGTGTGTGTGTGTGTGTGTGTGTGTGTGTGTGTGTGTGTGTGTGTGTGTGTGTGTGTGTGTGTGTGTGTGTGTGTGTGTGTGTGTGTGTGTGTGTGTGTGTGTGTGTGTGTGTGTGTGTGTGTGTGTGTGTGTGTGTGTGTGTGGTTTTACTCCCTCAGACGTAAGTACAGAGAAGGCAGTTAGTTGGATTTCTGAGGGTTGGGAGTTAGCCAGGTAGGTGTTAGCCAGAACAGAGTGGTAAGGCAGTTCTGGGTTTTTGCGACAGAGTGAAACGATGGCATCTGTTTGATAAAAAGGGAAGTGAAAGCAGGAGGAAGTGAATGGATACTGAGAAAGTGGAGGGGTCAGTGCGCTGGAGGTTCCCATAAGGGCAGGTAAGCTGGAAGGAGGAACAGTTCAGAGTGGGATATTTGAATTCGAGATTTATGAGGTGATGGTGTTTCTGTGATGAAACGTCCAGGGTATAACTGAGGCAGCCCCAGTAGGGACTGAGGGAGTAGGTGGCTGAGGTGGAGGGGCAAGGTCGTTGGATGAGGAAGTTGAAGGTGTTGACTGAGCTTTCTGTGCTAATTTTTCAGGGACGCAAAATTAAAGCAGGGCTGTGAGTGGAGAGGAAGTCTTTTAATCAGGCCCGGATTTGGAAGTTTCTGGGAAGTTGGTACATGGTTTCATGGAGGAGGGAAGGGAAGAAACTGGCATAGCCCAGTGGGTGAGCCTCAACGGAGAAGGGATTTTTCATGAGGGAGGAGGAGAGGGAATGGTCTGGAGATGGCATTAGGACAAATAAGGACATCAGTCTTAAATTACATAGGGTGTGAAAGACTATAAATAGCCTCTAGTTCAGAGGGCCGCAGCGGGAGCTAGTCTCAGGGGCCAGCCAGTTTGCAGGTGACTCTGATTTTCAGTCTGGATGCACTAGATCACCTGGAGGAGTGTTTTAGAAACTCCAAGTGTCTGGGCTTCACCCCCAGAGATTCTGTTTTCTTGGCCTGGGATGGGGCCCCAAGTGTCAGTATTTCCTAAAAGCGCCTCTGGTAATTCTAATGCACGCTTAGTTGAGAACTACTGAGAGATGCAGGGAGTATTCAGAGGACAAGTTGAAGATAGAGGAGTGTTTGCTGATCACAAAGAGGCCAGAGTGGCTGCAAGGGAGGAGAGTACAAGGTTGGGTGGTGGGGGTAATTTGTCCTCTTTCCCATGCAACATGGTGAGGGAGCATCTAGTGTTATTTTGTAAGCAATTTCTGGAGTCTTTTGTCCGTTAAAGAGAGAGTCAAAGGTTCAGAAGTGGATTTCTACCATAAGAAATTAGGATTTTCATTTTATTTTCTCATGTCTTTGTTATTTACAAGTGTGAAACAGTCCAGTTTGGTAGTCATTAAATGCCTTCTGTCTGTGAAGTCTGATGTCATTGTTATCAGTAAAGTGACCGATGAGCCCAGTTTGCCTGGGACTTTCCCAGTCTTAGCTTTGGAAGTCTTGAGTCCTGAGAAACCCCTCCATCCCAAACAACCCCGGGAGACCATTGAGAGTGTTGTGTTGGATAACCGGTATGTGCAGCCTGCCTCTTGCCCTTAAGGAGCTTATAGTTTCCAGGGCCATGAGAAAGCAATAAATGTAATAAATCAGTTAAAACAAGAATGTAAACAAGGACATGGGTTTCCTGGGTCACCATATCCAGACAGTCGATGGTAAATAGAGGGCATTAGAAAAGGGGAGACAGGGCTTCCCTGGTGGCGCAGTGGTTGAGAGTCCGCCTGCCGATACAGGGGACACGGGTTTGTGCCCCGGTCTGGGAGGATCCCACATGCCGCGGAGCAGCTGGGCCCGTGAGCCATGGCCGCTGAGCCTGCGCGTCCAGAGCCTGTGCTCCGCAACGGGAGAGGCCACAACAGTGAGAGGCCCACGTACCGCAAAAAGGAAAAAATAAAAATAAAAAATAAAAAAAAAAGAAAAAGAAAAGGGGAGACAGTATGTTATATACATAAGAAACTAAAGTCCCAGATAACTTTGCTTCTAATTATACTGTTTTCCAATTGACTGTACTTGAACCAGACCACTCCTGGACATGGGTCATTATATTGTTTTTGTGAGTTTATTCAAGACATACATTTTTCACTTGAGGTAAATGAGGTATAGATGCTTCTTTTCAGAATAATTCAAACCAATCCCATTATGCTTTTCTTTTTTAATTAGCTTATAAATTCAGTTGCCTGGGTACAATCTGTACCTAGGAAGAAGCCATCATATTTCCTTTTTTCCCTTCACACTTCAGAGACTCTTACTATATGATTTGGATTTGAAATGGTAGGAATTTCCAGCTAGGAGATGGGAGGAGGGTGGTTGAGGAATTGATCTTCTGCTAGATTTTGGAGGTTCCTACAGTGACATTTGAGCAATATATCAGAAAGTAGGAAACTGTGATTTCAGTACGTATCATATCGCTTTATTGGGCTGCTCATTTACACAGTTTATCAGCCTTCATTAGATTTTCCTCTGTGCATCACCCCGAGCACCACCACCACACCGAATCCCTTGATCTTATAGGCATGCTTCACACGTTAGAGGTCTGGAATATTTGCAATCTGGACCTTCTCCTATTAAATTGGTAAGTTGAAAATATATCAAGAAAACATTATTTTCCGTAGCTATATGTACATGGATTTCCATTCTTTTTAGGTGGCTGCAAAATTCGGATTCAGGGGGACTGGACCAGAGAGCGCCGCTTTGAAATCCCTGATGAGGAACACTGTCTGAAGTTCCTCTCAGAGGTCCTTGCTGCTCAGGAAGGTAACTCAAGCCTCAGCAATTTTCTTTCTACTATTTGCATGGGACATGCTGTACAGAGGCAAGTGGCCATTAGCAAAGTACCTCGCCCGTAGAGCCTTGATAGGCGATTTTTTTTTTCTTCAGGAATGGCCCCAGGGATAGGTTAGGGAATAAGTCTATTCAGCTTTAAGGACACTGAGTCAATTTCCAGAATCTTCAGTTTCATTCCCTGTACAGCTTACTGCAGACTGTAATCCTCCTCTGGTCCCAGATGATCCCAGAGCTGCCCTCATTTTCCTAGTCTCTTCCTTTGTATTCAGGAATGGCGCTGGCCCCTGCACTTGAGTGCTGAGTGAATGGCCTTTGGTTATGGTATATTCCATTCAATGGAATAGTCATTCCATTCTGACTATGACCCTTATCTCTCCAGCACAGTCACAACTTCTTGTTCCAGAGCAAAAGGACTCATCCAGCTGGTACCAGAAATTAGACACTAAGGACAACTCTTCTGTTTTTTCAGGTACTGAAAAGATTCTTTTTTTTCCCTGGTTGCTATGATTATTGCAGAGTCAATAGATTTTATCTGTGCAGATAAGATCATGTGGATTAATGTCAGTGTCAGATGCCTTCTCCTGTGGAGTGGTTTTATCAAGTCCGTACCCACTGACTCATGTTCACTCCTGATGCTTTCTGTGGCACATTAGCTATTTCAGTGCCAGCTTAGCAGAGGGGTAAAAACTGCAGGCTCTGGGGCCAGACTACCTGGGTTTGAATCCCAGTTCTCTGACTTACTAGTTATATGACCTTGGTCCAATTACTTTGACAACTCTGAGCTTCTTTTTCTGTAACATAGGAAGATTTTTAATAGAACCTACCACATGAGGTCTTTGTGACAGTTAAGTGAGATAATGATATAGTTCCTTACTATCAACCAAGCATTGTGCTAAAAGTCTTCTATAAATACTAGCTCTTATTATTCACGTTCCAAGTTAACGTAACTTACTGTCATTCTAGTTAATATGTCAGTGCTTCAGGGACAGATGTGCTTCTTCCCCCAGTCTACGTTATCACTACTCTTATACCTTTCTGTTTGGTAACACCACTGAGCAAATAGTGATCAAACCAAAACCGCTGATCAAAGCAAAGTCCTATCAGTCCTGGATAAGTTGGATGTTATCTTTTCCCCCCTTCCACTCTGGGTTCTGTGTCCTTCAGGGCTTCTTGGATTTGAGGATAATTTTTCATCTTTGAATTTGGACAAGAAAATAAATTTGCAGAATCAGCCTACAGGGGTTCATCGGGAACCGCCACCCCCACCGTCTTCAGTGAATAGAATGTAAGTCCTATGTTGAAACAGATTTCCCATGTGTGAGACACACATGGGAATCGTTTAAGGCAATTTCACTTTTGAATTCCTCCTTTATTTGCTAGGCTTCCACGTGAAAAAGAAGCTCCTAACAAGGAACAGCCCAAAGTGACCAACACCATGCGGAAGCTCTTTGTACCAAACACCCAGTCTGGGCAGCGGGAGGGTCTCATCAAACACATCCTGGCAAAGCGAGAGAAAGAATATGTCAACATTCAGACTTTCAGGTTAGTCTCTCTTCTACTTACTGAGGCTAAACGTTAGTACGTATAGGAAAAAATGGTCTTTTGGTATTTAAGGTATTAGTTTAATTAGCTTAATTCAGAATAAAAGCATAAAGAAAAGAATGGTGAGCTGATTCAAGCCCCTGTCTTTATGCTGGTCAATAACATACATATCCAAAATAATGCAAATGCTACAATTTCCCTTGGATTTTCTAATTACTAATGAGACCACATCTACTAATCTCTCTATCCACTCTTAGAGAACCAAGTCAAGCTCACAAGTACTAGAGAATTGTCTCCTAGTACATTCCATAAGCAAGTGTGTTTATCTATCTGACCTGCTGAATTTCTTCTTGCCAATATTGGAAAATTAAGTCCGCCATTACCACTAGACTTTAATTTACCTACTTTGGGAAGTTAACTGAAGGAAGTTTCACCCAAGCATCTTGATTGGGAGGTCTGTCTTGAATTCTTTCCCCTATTATATTTTTCATTTCATCTTGGTGATACCCTCTTTTCTGGACTCACTATGTGTGGCGTGTGGCGTGTATCCCGATGTTCAAAGCAGCAACACTTTTCTTTGTTATTTTCGAACAGCATGTACCCTTTTAGGCCAAGATTCCAGTCCCATCTGCTATCCCATTATGCCTCATTTATTCTAATTCAGTCATGACTATATCCCTATGCTGAAACCTCCAGATCTTCAGATTTCCCGTGATGCTTATATTTGTATGTAAACAGTTAAGACAGTCATGAGTTTTCCCTTCTGCTTTCTCCCTTAATACTATATCTGTCTCAACAGAATTTCCTACACAGATGTCCTTGTAATCCTTCGGGAAGTGAGTTTTTGGATTTAACTACAACTCCTTATGGAATAGTTATCCATATTAGACATCCTTATAGCATGAAGATACCTCTTTCCCATCCACAAGCTCTCCCTTCAAATATGAGTTTGGATGGAATGTAATAGAAAGGAAATGTGGTAGAGCAATTAAATTTGTGTTTTTTAAATAGAGACTTGGTTCCTTTCTGTAGGTTTACCTGATGTAAAATTTGGAGAGAATAAGCCCACTGCCTTTGTCTTCTACATGCCAAGAGGGTTTTGTGTATGTGTGTGGCAAAACAGTTTGAGACATTATGTTGCTTATTGTGAACATTCACACTTGACCTTTGTTTTTAAATTATTTTTTGGTATCATGTATTAGATTCTTTGTTGGAACATGGAACGTGAATGGCCAGTCTCCAGATAGTGGGTTAGAACCTTGGCTGAACTGTGATCCGAATCCTCCTGATATCTACTGCATTGGGTAAAATACACGTCTGGAATTTCATTTTGGCTGTATGTTTGGTGTTAGTTTATGTGACATTTTGCTTTTTTTCCCCCCACCATTTGTAGAAACCTACTGTAGACTATATGTGAGAGTTAACCTGTGGGTCAAATTTGTGAGATCATAAAGGAACAGATACCTAAATTGGTGTAAGGAAGCATCTAATCCTCTCAAAACCCATAGAAAACTATATACTTCATAGAAACTGAGATTTGAGGTTAATTCTAACAGTGACTATTTCTAGGATATATAAGCAAAGCTCTACTGTTATCCCTTATGGAGGTTTTTTTGTTTGTGTTTTGCATAGCCTGTGCATATACTTGTGGCGGGGAGTCTTTTGAAAAGAAAACTACTTGTCTTTACTGATCACCTGAGTCAATAGAGCAGTTCTCTAAAATATATCTTTTCCCCATTTTTTCATCTAATGTCTCAGAAAATGGGACAGGAGGTAGTCAGAGATAATTACAGGATGTGTGTAGATCCCACATCCTATTGTTTTCTCAGATTCCAAGAGCTGGACTTGAGCACAGAAGCCTTTTTCTACTTTGAATCTGTGAAGGAACAAGAGTGGTCCTTGGCTGTGGAGAGGGGTTTGCATTCCAAAGCCAAGTATAAGAAAGTAAGCCACATTTAATTATCTTTTTTAGTATACAACTAAATAGAACTCACTAGAAGTTACTCTGTTATCTATAGCTTGTTCCAAAAGAGTGGTTTAATTGAATTCTTCCCCATGTGTAATACTGGAATAGGGCAGACTAATCCTTTTTATTCCTATTTCCTAGAAAAAAATTCCCTAAGTTTCCTGATCTTATAGTTTCATTGCTTAGGTAGTTTTTAGGAGAAAAGAAGAATTTTATTGTTCTCATAGCAATAATTAACTCAAATGATGACACATAAGGTAAGTGATTTTTGCAATGAGAGTTTAAGATTGAAATTGTTCACTGACGTGGTCAGAACTGGATGCTTTACAGAAAAGCAGTTTGAAGCATGTGGGTGCATAGGGCAAGCTTTGGAATTGCAGCAAGAACAGAAGTGTTGTGGAATTTAAATGAGCTCGAAACTTGGTTGTAAGTCAAGAATAGAGTTGACTTTAGCAAGGTCGCCCAATTTGTTGTTCTCTAGAAGGTCCATGGTAGAGGCTACCAGGAGAGTTATTTTAATTATGGGGCTACCATACCAAGCCCTTTAAAAGGAATCATTTGTCTAAGTAATTTTCATCTGCATCTTTTAACAGCTGATATAGGTGATCAGACTCCTGAAGATATTATTCCTCTCATATAGACTAATACACATTCCAGACATACTTCTAGTTCACAGACTTAAAAGTAAAAAGGATTGTTATTTTATACATTTTAATTTCTTAGAAAATTGTAAATCAGAAACTAGGAAGAAGAGGCAAAAGGAACAAGCTGGGATAGAGGCTTTTGTCATTATTCGAATTTTTAATGCTACCTACTCATGGTAGACTAAAAAGTGATTAAAATAATGAATCTAGAGCTGAGTGTACTCGTTGTCTCCAAAGACTTTTAACTCCTACCGGTCAGAGCCAGATTAAAGCCTTCCCAGAGAAATTTTCTTTTCTCTTTATGAGGTCCACTGGGAAATTAGAGGATTTGGATTCAGATTAGGGCATGGTTATATCTTCTTGGTAGAAAATTAGTTGTGGGAATTCGATATGTGGCAAAGAGTGGTATTAACATGAACCTCTTCTAATTCCCTGCAACTCATAGGTTCAACTGGTCCGCCTTGTTGGGATGATGCTCCTGATATTTGCCAGAAAGGATCAGTGGCGATATATCCGTGATGTTGCTACAGAAACAGTTGGGACTGGAATCATGGGGAAGATGGTGAGTTACTTTGGAAATGAGCTCAGTTATGACTTATGTCCATGTGAGGTTCAGGTGCTAGTTGCATCCTTGTACTAACTGTGAATAATTACTCTTGCTAACAGGGAAACAAAGGTGGGGTAGCTGTGAGATTTGTATTTCACAACACTACCTTTTGTGTTGTCAATTCCCACCTGGCTGCCCACGTGGAAGACTTTGAGAGAAGGAATCAAGATTATAAGGACATCTGCGCACGAATGAGTTTTGTGGTCCCAAATCAGACCCTCCCACAGCTGAACATCATGAAACATGAGTGAGTGGTTAAGTCTTCCTTAGCCTTTGAATAGTGGAGGTGAGAAGAGACTAAACGTGGTGAGAAGCTATAAAAATGTGAAGAGTGAAGAGATTATTGTTTAGGGATTGGGGTCACAAAGAAGGGGGTGGGTTTGAGGAATAGCAGATGCATTGAGTCAGAGGAATTAGATTTGCTATCAGAGGAAAGCTTCTGTTAGTGGGCATCTAGAGTAATGGTAGAGGGGGTCTGTCAATTGACATCAGTTTTTATTATTTTTATTATAAGATAGAAATGTTCATTGTGAATGTAATAAAAGGTAAAAGTAAAAAATCCCTCATTTCTTACCTCTGCTCTCCCCAGCCAGTCCCTCCTTCCGAAGAAAAACACTGTGGACAATTCAGTGTGTATCCTTCCAGATCTGTACTGTCCATTATGACAGCCAGTAGCCATAGGTGGCTGTGGGGCACTTGAAAGTAGCTAGTCCAAATTGAGATGTGCTGTGAGCATATACACTGAATTTAGTAGGGAAAAAATGTAAAATATCTCAGCTTTTTAAGTATTGATTACATGTTGAAATGACAAAAGTTTGCATATATTGAGTTAAATGGAATTTGTTTTTTTTTTAAAGAAGTCATTGGGGTTTTTTTTGTTTTGTTTTAATTTATTTTTGGCTGAGTTGGGTCTTCGTTGTTGTGCACGGGCTTCCTCTAGTTGCGGCGAGCGGGGGCTACTCTTTGTTGCAGCGCATGGGCTTCTCATTGTGGTGGCTTCTTGTTGTGGAGCACGGGCTCTAGGCGTTCGAGCCTCAGTAGTTGTGGCACACCGGCTCAGTAGTTGTGGCTCACAGGCTCTAGAGCACAGGCTCAGTAGTTGTGGCACACGGGCTTAGTTACTCTGCAGCATGTGGGATCTTCCTGGACCAGGGCTTGAACCCGTGTCCCCTTCATTGGCAGGTGGATTCTAAACCACTGCGCCACCAGGGAAGCCCTGGAATTTGTTGTTAAAGTTATTTTCACTTGTTTCTTTTACTTTTTATATTCAGCTACTAGACAATTGAAAATTACATTTGTGATGTGCATCCTATGTCTTCTGTTTGTTTTTTTAATTAATTATTTAATTTAGTTTTATTTTTGGCTGTGTTGGGTCTTTGTTGCTGCGTGCAGGCTTTCTCTAGTTGCAGCGAGCAGGGGCTACTCTTCGTTGTGGTGCATGGGCTTCTCATTGCGGTGGCTTCTCTTGTTGCAGAGCACGGGCTTTAGGCACACAGGTTTCAGTAGTTGTGGCATGTGGGCTCAGTAGTTGCGGCTTGCAGGCTCTAGAGCACAGGCTCAGTAGTTGTGGCACACAGGCTTAGTTGCTCTGCGTTATGTGGGATCTTCCCAGACAGGGATCGAACCTGAGTCCCCTCCATTGGCAGGTGGATTCTTAACCACTACGCCACCAGGGAAGTCCCTATCTCTTCTGAATAATGCTGTTGTAGACTTTTCTCTATGCACATACAAACACACACATACTCATTATATAGGACTGTATTGTCCTATTTACTGTGAATCTCTTTCCAAGCCAGTAAATATAGATCTACATTATTCTTTTTACTGGCTGTGAATCATTAAGAAAAGGGGCTGTGGAGATTTAAAGACACCGATGGATAATGTGAAAGGTTAGTGAAGAATGGGACTTAATAAGGATAGGAACAAAAATCAGTTGTGGAATGGATTGTTAGTAGAAAATGGTTAGTTGTAAGGAAATTAATACTAGTAATTGAAATTCTGAGAGGGTGATGAGATTTGGAATAGTGGTTTGAGATGTGAATTAGTAGGAAAACAAAAGATAATTTGGGGGTATTAGGATCAGTAGAGAGTGGGGTAATTGAGAAAAGAGTAGGGAAAGGTAGTGATGTTGGCCTCTTTCCATATTGTCTCAACAATTAGGATCATATAGAATTCTGTTTCACAGTGGTAAAACAAGGCCTTGACATCAGTAATCATAAAATTGCCCTGAAATTCCATAAATTTATTTACCCAGGACCTTAAAGATTGGCAAAGAGACCCATTTGGAACTTGAGATAGCTCACAAGAGAACCCATTTTGGTGTGGGAATTTCAGGGTCTCCCCAGGGCGGCTCTCAGCACACCTGGGGGTCTGTTGCTGTGATTGGGAGCCTGAGGCTCCCGTGGCCTGCCATCCTCTTTCCTGCCTGGGACTTGGACTGCGGTTCTGGGGCAGGGGTAGACAGACTGGCTACAGCAGAAAGCCCTGGACCTACGTTTGCTAGTGGGCCCTGCCCGAGAGAGCTGTCATTCAGACCACGCAGACCCTAGTGGAGAGCCTGCAGAACATCAGGGCTCAGAGAGGCAGAAAACGTTCAGATTCTCTTCCCCTAGAGACCTGGCAAGTAGCCAGGTGAAATTTTGAAGCTAGTCCAGCAAATAAACGACATGCTTCTCTCAGGGAGTTAACTCCTTGGTTTCTGAGTCCCACACATACACCGTATTTCCCTGTCTTTGTTCCTTATGTGTGCAGTGCCTGTCCTCCGGCCTATTTTGTAATCCCTCGTCCCTCTCAGGTGTTGATAGTACTCACCCCCAAAGGATAGTGATAGCTTAAGCCCCTAGTCAGACAGTGATAAATGAATGATTATCAGTAATCTCCCCATTTTCCTTCTCTCCATTCTCCTCTGATTGATTTTTATGCTCATTACTGTGATTTCTGTTCATGTATTTCTTTATCCTCAGTGTTGTCATCTGGTTGGGAGATTTGAACTACAGACTTTGCATGCCTGATGCCAATGAAGTGAAGAACCTTATTAATAAGAATGACCTTCAGAGACTCTTGAAATTGGACCAGGTAATAACATTTTATTTTATAGGTACTTTCCTAGACAGCAGATAAAATAGTTAGGTTTATGAGTTAGACCCATGGGAATTGTGTCTTACTCTAGAAGTAGATGGAAAGGTCTCACTGTCTGGGGAAAACATTGTGACTAGTGATGCAGTGAATACACACAAGGTTTGTAGTGCTTTTATTAAGTGCTTGGATGGGAGGAGAGGAGATAACGTTAGTGATAAAAAGTCAATATAACATTTATTCATTAAGTCTTTATCAAGAAGGGATTTCAGATATTTGTATAAATGAGTTGGAGAATGGGTGGGGTTAATTGGAGAACACTTCCTGGAGGAAGTGGGCCTTCAGCTATGTTGATGTGGTTTGGCAGATGGAACAGGGAAAGCTGCTCTATGATTACTTGGCAGGCTCAGCAACAGCTTGGAGGTAAAAGAGGGAGGCCCTGTGAGGGGATTGGGAGGCACAGAAGAGAAGTTTGGGAAAAATAGCACAGACTGTGGACTAATGGGAACTGATTGAGAAGTTGGGGCTTGCTAGTTTATAGATGTTAAAACCTGTGTGAGAAGCATTGATATGGTAACATTTATATAAAAACGATATTGAGGAACCTAGTTTTCTGTAAATTTGCCTTGGAGCCTGGCACAGGACTTGAATTTTTACTTTAGCATATGGATACTGGCTGCTAAAAGTGAATGCTTCTTATTGAGGGAAGAAAATGTTTCAACTTGATTTGAATGTCTTTAAATCCTAACGTGAGACTTTTGACCTTCAGACATAGTCAAAATTCCGGTGTTTTGCAGCAGAATGGTTTTTACAGTGAGCCTTTCTTGGCTGTGTCTACCTTCACATTGAGGTTGGCTGGCTAACTTTGCATTTCTTCCTCTGTCCTGCCTCCAAAGGGGATACAGTTGGAATAAGTTCTGAATCTTATGTAATTCTGGTAAAATATTTGCGTGAAGGTAACTTTCAAAACGATCTATTGGCTTGGCCGAAAAGTTCGTTCGGGTTTTCCACAAGATGTTACAGAAAAACCTGAATCAACTTTCTGGCCAACCCAATATAACTATTCACTGAATTTGGCTTTTGGAATTATCCAATCAAAATTTGTGTGCTTTTTTAAAAAACTAGAACTGTGCCCAAACTATTATATATAGGATGAATAAACAACAAGGTCCTACTGTATAGCACAGAGAACTATATTCAGTATCCTGTGATAAGCCATAATGGAAAACAATAGGGAAAAGAATATATATATGTATAATTGAGTCACTTTGCTGTACAGCAGAAATTAACACAACATTGTAAATCAACTGTACTTCAGTAAATTTTAAAAAACTGTGCTAACATCAGGGAACTTATGATTATTCAGGTTTCATTTTTTCCATTTTACCCTGACCACCATTAGCAATAAAAAATTGGTGACATGCTCATATGAGCATCTTGTCTGTGGGTGAGCTTAGATGCTGTTGGAATGTCAAAATTTAATCCATAAGGCACAGAAATTTTATGTATGTGCTCCGATAGTTGCAAAAAACTTAGATACTTAGAAATGGCTGATCAACCCAATTGTCACTTCTGTTAAGATGGTGTTACCCTGCTTATATGATACGTTTTTCTATCTCTAGCTAAATATTCAGCGCACACAGAAAAAAGCTTTTGCTGACTTCATGGAAGGGGAAATCAAGTTTATCCCCACGTATAAGTATGATTCTAAAACAGACCGATGGGATTCCAGGTAAAATAACAAGAACCTCCTCATGCAATAGGTTAAGCCCTGATCTTATTTCTGTCTCTCTGAATTGATGAAGGGCTGGGAAATTTTTAGTTCTTGCCAGAAACAGATAGAAAAACCTAATGGCTCAGTGCTGTTACAGAAGAGGTTTCAGTTTGTGTGTGCTCACAGGTGAGCTCACCTTAGGAGAGTGTGAACTGCTCTGTCAGGCTGTCGAAGTTTTACGAGCTGCTTGCGATGCCTTATTTCTCTCACCTCAGCAGACTTGCTTATTAGATTTTTGCCCTTTTGATCTTACCCCTATTTCCTTACCTGTTGCCCTGTTCTGGCTCTTTTCCCAAACTCTTTTTCAGCTCTTTAACTCAGGATACCAGAGGTGAAAACAAAGAGCCATGAAAGGTTCTTCCAGCACAGTGGTTCTCGATCCTGAGTTCACATTAGACTCTCTTGCCGGACTTTTAAAAATACCAGTGCCTGGGCCCGACCTCCACGACTACTGGAGAAAGCTGAGAATCACTGTCTAGGGGGCCTGTTGATTTCCCGATCACCCCTAGTAAAAGTGCCCCTGTCAGTATGTGCCTGGTGACTGTTTGTCTTCTACCTACTATTTCTTCGTTTCCTATGGTTTCCTACCTGGCTGAGCCCAGAAGTTTGAAAGAAGAAAAGAATGCCTGGGCATAGTCAGCTTCTCTAGACTCAGAGAGCGCCAGGGTGGGGTGGGGAGGAGCCTGTCCCATCCTCCGAGGGAGCTGCTCAGCAAGTGAAAAGTGACTCTGACAGATCTTGTGCACATTGCCTTGTTTATTCCACTCACCTGACTTGAGAGTCAACTGAAGAGCTACTGATAAGAACTTTATTTGTGTCACCCTCTGGATCAGGTGTACAGGTGTTGCTTATTTTAATAGAATGATGAATAGGCTTTTTCCCTCCCCTTGGTATTCTTATGGGCTGTTATTTGTTCAGACGTGCATGCTTAGGTGTTAGTTCATCTTTATTAGAAGAAGCTTGACTTATCCATAAAAGTCCAGGTTTAAAGAAATCTCTATTACCCATCTCCAGTGAATAAGCCCAGTCTAGGAATATAGGATTGGATTTTTAGATTTTATTAGTTGTCTATCTGTTGTGAAGCATCATTGCTGTTGATAGAGCAAACAAAGAGGAAGTGTTCTGAATATAATCCTGTCCTTCTGAGGGTATTTTAAGAAGGTGCTATTCTGTTTTCCCCTGGGGCAACATTATTGAAGATATAATCCTAATCTTAGGAGCACCGTTTATTCATTCATTAGATAACTATTCATTGAGCACCTACTTTACATCAGATACTGTGCTAGGGGCTGAGAATGCAGTGACAAACAAGCAGACACAGTCCCTTCACAGAGCTTGCAATACAGTAGGGAAGATAATAGTTGGAGTCGTTAGGGAAGGAGAAGCAGATAACAAGAGGGCCTAACTCAGGTCTGAACCAGTGTGGTAGATATTCCGTTCTTGTGTGGTATGTTATTCTAACTCCTTACTTTTTTTGCAGTGGGAAATGTCGGGTTCCAGCCTGGTGTGACCGAATTCTCTGGAGAGGAATTAATGTTAATCAGCTTCATTACCGGAGTCACATGGAACTGAAAACCAGTGACCACAAGCCTGTTAGCGCCCTCTTCCACATTGGGGTAAACACTTGTTTGTTCACACAGTCGTTTGTGTGTTAAGTATCTATTCTTAGAGTGTTACTTAGACTCAGAACGGATCAGTAATTCAGTGAGCCATAAATGTTTTCATAACCAAATAATCATTTGCAGCATTGAGAAGTTAGTGCCCTTGACCCTCCTAAATGCTGTCCATATGGCCTTTTAGTGACCCAGATGTTTCTCATGCTGCATAATGGCTGGGTAGCACCCTTCACCTCCTAAAGTCATTATACATAAAGAAGAGTTCAAAGCTAGGTTTTAAAGGATGAGTAGGTCCTCATCAGATAAATAGTAAGGAGTGGAAGCACTGGGAGGGAGGTTCCAGGTAGAGGGCTGGGGACACAGCAGGAACAAAGGCACAGACCAGTCAGAATACAACATAATCTGTATATAATGTTAAGAGGCATATTGTTAGTTCTACTAACTAAGATAGTGAAGCCTTCCCATCCAGGAGTACAGGTTTTAAATTTCTCTTTAACTCTATTGCATCCTGGGCTGGATTAATGTCCAGTTGTTTAATTTTTTGTCTCTGTTGTGAGTAAAGTTTTTGTTTTCTAGCTGTGTGTTATGAGTATGCAAGTTATATCTTGGGATCTTATTGACTTACTTTATTACAGCTAGTACATTTAGATTATTTCTTGCAGTTTTTCCAGACCTGCAGTCATGTAATCTGGCAGAATCTATATTGGGCAGTGCTTGATAGAATGGACGTTATAGCTAGACTGCTTAAATTTGCCTCCCAGCTCAACCACTTTCTAACTGTAACAATGGAAAATTTATGTAACATCCCTCTGCCTCAGTTTCCTCCTCTATAAAATGGGAATAACAGTGGTACCTACTTAAGAGGATTAATGAGGTAAGACATGCGAAGAGCACAGTAGGGTGCTCTTTCCTCTGTGTGTATGTTGATTTTTTTGGCTTCTGAGATAGGTTCTCACCAATATGTCTTATCCTGCTCCTGTCTTAGAGGGGAATGGCTTTGGGGCATTTCCTTTATGTACAAAATTTGCTCTTCATCTTAGAATAGATTCTAAATTTTATTGAGGCAATCATGACTTGACTTTTATCCATTTTGAAATTTTAAAATAATAATGAATAATAATAGTATGTGTTCCTCAAAAAGTAGCTAGTATGTGCCAGAGACTGTACTAGGCAATTTATACCCATCTCATTTACTCCTCACAACAATGCTTTGAGTTAAATATTTCTCATTTAACAGATGAGCAAGTGGAGAACCAGTGAGTTTAAATAAACTTCTTTAAGAGCATGCAGTTAGAAGGAGAGCTGAGATTCAAATCTTAAGCCTGTTTAATTCCCAAACTTATAGATGTTCTTTCTCCTACCCCCACAGTACCTGCAGAGTTCCAGAGAACTTACTGACTAGATATACCTTCAGATACTACTTTTAACCCACCTAATTTCTAGCTTGGGCTTGTGGACTGCCCTGTTTTCTTCATTTGAGTTCTCTTAATCCATTTTTAAAAGGATGTCTTTCCCCCAGACACTAACCTTTTTGGTTTCATCAGCTATGCTTAACTTTTCTGTTTGTATTTCTTTTCAGAACCTCAGAATATTTGTAATACTCCATACATATTAATTCAGAGCTCCCAGCAGGATATTTACAGTTTTTTGATGCTTTCTGTGTATTTTTGTGTGTCTTTAATAAAAGTCTACCTTTCTAGTTTTTAATACTTTTTAAATCACACAGGAATTAAAATGTGTTGGGGCTTCCCTGGTGGCGCAGTGGTTGAGGAGTCCGCCTGCCGATGCAGGGGACGCAGGTTCATGCCCCGGTCCGGGAAGGTCCCACGTGCTGTGGAGCAGCTGGGCCCGTGAGCCGTGGCCACTGGGCCTGCGCGTCCTGAGCCTGTGCTCCGCAACGGGAGAGGCCACAACAGTGAGAGGCCCACGTACCACAAAAAAAAAAAGTATTTTCTCTTTAAAATAAAAATAAAAGTAAGCAAAATTCACAGATAAGGCTGAAGGTCTTCAGTGCCTCTTCTATCCCCTACTCCCACTTTTGCGCTAAACCCCACTCCCTAGCCAGGCCAACTACCCTTATGAATTTCTTTCTTTCTAGACCAGCACTGTCCAATAGATTTTCTGTGATGATGGAAATGGTCTAGATCTATCCTGTCCCATCCAGTAGCTATTACATGCAGGCAGCTATTGATCACTTGAAGTGTGACTGAGAGAACTGAACTTTCAATTTTATTTAATTTGAAGTAATTTAAATTTAAATGTCCTTATGTGGCTACTGGCTATAATATTGGACAGCACAGTTCTAGACCTTTTCTGTTTACCCATACACAATATGGTGGTGTTTTGTGTGTTGGTGTTTATATATCATAAATGGTCTCATACTATATGTGTTGGTCTGCAACTTTTTTTTTAATTCAGTGGTGTATCTTGGAGAGCTATCCGTGTTATTACATAAAGATCTAGCTCATTATACATATTTCTTAATTCCTAATTTTATTGGTAATTTCCTTTTCTAAAGTGGATGTATCAAGTGGTGACATTCTGTGGTAACCTTTTCCCCTTCATTATCCTTACTGTGCATTAAGGGTTATGATCATGATAACCCATTGAGAAGAGCTTTGATTTTATTGGGTAACCACCCCATACTTTGGACTCTTGGGCACACTATGATTAGAGGCTTTAAGAACCACATTGTATTTCTTACCACCATTCACATCAGTGACTGTTAACAAAGGGACCAAGTGCTCAGGGGCCAATTAATTTCAGAAGACTTGCTGTGGGCTGGCTGAGATTAAGCTGAGATGGGGTTCCCACCCCTGCACTTGGGATCTGTTGCATTGGTTCTTAGACTTTGGTGGACATCGGAATTGCCTAAAGAGCTTCAAAATGCATGGACCCCACCCCTTGGAGATTGCAATCAGTGAGCTGAGGCATCTGTGTTTTTAAGACCTACCCCCCCCCAAAAAAAAAGACATACCCAAGTTGGTCCTGTCACATATCCAGTATTTTGGAAAGGGTCTTATGCTAGAGGTCCAGATATCACCTCTGCTATTAACTGTGGCAGTGAGCAACTTAGCTGATCTTTTTGTACCTTGATATTCTCAACTGTGAGAAGAATAATCCTTGCTTTGGTAGCCTCACAGATTGTTGTGGAAATAAGATGACGTATGTAAAATACTTTTTGAAATAAAAAGTTGCAAAGGGACTTACCTGGTGGTCCAGTGCTTAATATGCCGTGCCTCCAATGCAGGGGTGCGGGTTCGATCCCTGGTCGGGGAACTAAGATCCCACATGCTGTGCGGTACAGCCAAAATAAATAAATATTTTTTTTTAAAGTTGCAAAATGTTGAAAAAGAATTTAAAAAGTATAAAATTCCTCTTAATATAACACTGTAGTAGGCACCCTGGTGACACTAGTGATTGCTTACTCCTAAGTTCTCTAATCATTATGGTTCAGATATGTAAAAACCTCCAGTCTGAGACTCAGCTTTGATGTCCTTATTTTCCACACTTTCTTTACAACCTCTACTGCATACATCAATCTTTTTTTTTAATTGAGTTTGTGAAGTTTTCTATTCTAAAAAGAAACTGGGGCCTTAATAAGTGAAAATGCTATGTTAATTATGTTTGTTTTGGGCATCGATTTGTATAAAGTTTTAATAGTAAAAAGAAAAAGCACAGCTGTGTCAGAAAGCCGAAAGTGCTGTGTCAGATGGGAGTTTTTTCGATCTGTTAGGCAAGATGATTTGTTTATCGTCATGCTTTTACTCTGATCTGGGACATTTTGTATCGGCCGTTTTCTAAAATGGCCATAGGGTCTATTTACTAACATACTTTTATCATCATATAATCTGAGCATTGATATTATATTGGTATTATGATTCTTGGCATTGTGCATAACAGTTAATAGAGTTAAATGCTTTAGTCATTTTTCTGCTGTTTCAGCACTTTATGATCATTGTTAGAAATAATGGTAGGTATGTTTTGATAGGTATGTCAGTTTGTATAGTGCAGGAAATAAGTTTTAGCACAATCGTCACATTTTCTCCACCACCACATTACTTAACAATGGAGCAAGAAAATATTCTTCCCAAATATTTATTATTGCCAAGCTTCGTAGCACAGAGGTTTAACTTTTCCAAGAAGTTAACCAATTAACCTTACCTTTACCTTACAGTGTGTGATCCCATAATTTATGTTTGTTTTAGTGGCCTTTTTAAAGATGGTTAGACTCTTAGAGATATATAAGTTGAGACCACATAAGACTAAAATAAGGATCTGTCTGTTTTTCTCAGGTAAAAGTTGTGGATGGAGCGAGATTTCAGAAAGTGTTTGAGGATGTTGTTCGCACCACAGTTTATTTGAAATGGTTGCTATAATGACCGGTTTTAAACTGTTAGGTAATCTTAAAGGAAGGTGAGCTACGTGTATGTAAGACTGAAAAGAGGGTTCATTTTCTTTCAGGTGAAGGTTGTGGATGAACGGAGGTACCGGAAAGTGTTTGAAGATATTGTACGCATCATGGACAGAATGGAAAATGACTTCCTTCCTTCCTTAGAACTCAGCCGGAGGGAGGTGAGCAAACACACACGGCTGCCCATCTGCTGCCCATCGTGGTCGCACAGGGAAACCATGTTACTAGGAGAAGGCAACACTGCAAAGTCATGAAGACTGTGTGAGCTGAAGGCAGACTGCCTCCACTTCGGTCCCAGCACTGCCATCTAGTAGACGTGTGGCTGTGGGCGAGTGTCTTACCCTCTCAGGGCCACAGTTTCCTTTTTTGGATAAAGGGGAGGTTGTGAGGATTACCCGAGTTAATACATGCAAAGCCCTTAAAACAGCGCTGGGCACAAAGTAAGCCCTCAGATGTTAGCTGCTCTTATTTAATATTTCAGAGTTGCTGGCCAATTCATATCTCAGGAACCAGGACTCGGTCAGGGATGCATGCCCTGACCCGAGGTGAGGTTATACTCTTAGGATCCCAGGAACAATCAGAGTAGCCTAGAGAAGTAGCAAGAGCTGCCTGGCTCCTTCTTTGCTGTTGTGAGAGGGGACAGTGGGTAGCTGGCTCGCTTGGCGAGTGCATCCGGCAGTTAATAATGACCTCATTCTTTATTCATATTCTCTATGGAATAATCCAACTGACTTTCTTCCCCTACTAGTGATGCATGTTTGTGTCTGTCTGTTATTCCCCAGTTTGTGTTTGAGAATGTGAAGTTTCGGCAACTACAAAAGGAGAAGTTCCAGATCAGCAACAATGGACAGGTTCCCTGCCATTTTTCTTTCATCCCTAAGCTTAATGACAGCCAGTACTGCAAGCCATGGCTTCGGGCTGAACCTTGTGAGGGCTACTTGGAGCCAAGTGAGTTTTCCCTTTACCATTGTCTCTGCTCGCAATGTACCATCCCCTCATGACTGCCATCCCCTCCCTTTGATTAACTTCTTGTTTTCTAACCATACGTCTCTCACCTTCACTGTCATTGTATTGGGGCTCCTCCCTCTTCCGTGTGTCCCATCTCTCCTTCATCACTTAATGATTTTTTTAGAGGACACTTCTTCTCTTGGTTCTCATCCCCTTTTTGCTTTTCCACTGGAGGTTTCTATTATCATGTACCATCTCTTACATTTCAGATGAGACCGTGGACATTTCCCTTGATGTGTATGTCAGCAAAGACTCTGTGACCATCCTGAACTCAGGGGAAGATAAGATTGAAGATATTCTTGTCCTTCACCTGGATCGAGGCAAAGATTACTTCTTGACCATCAGTGGAAATTACTTCCCAAGTTGTTTTGGTACATCCTTAGAGGCTTTGTGCCGAATGAAAAGACCAATCCGAGAAGTTCCTGTTACCAAACTCATAGACTTGGTAAGAGGCATCCTAAGACATGCATATCCTTTAGATAGAATTTTCGCAGTGCTTAACTGATGTCCTCCTTCTCTCTGTGCTTCCTCTTTTGTCAGGGCTGGCAGGGGAAGTGGGGGGTGGATGGCAAGTGATAAATAAGAATAAGAATGTCACTTTAACACGCCTTTCATTGGATTAAGCCTAAAAAGAAAGAGGAGAAGGTAATATGTAATTGGCTCTTGTCGGGAATATGAGATAATACGAAGTTCACTGAATTAGATTAAAGCCTCCCTTCTCAAAGATTTATATCTTTGAGATATAAAGATATGCTTACTTGTTTTGCTCTTCATACTTTCAAGTCATTTTTGTATAAATTAGCATGTATGTGAGGTCCAGTAACGGGGCGGGGGGGTGGTATTATCCTCATTAAATATGTGAGAAAACTGAGGCACAGAGACAATAACTGGCCCAAAGTGGAATAAATTAGTGACAAATCTGTCGCCCAGATTTTCTGACTCCCAGTCCAGAGCCCCTCACTATATCATCATATCTAATCCAAGTCAGACTCAGCTGCTTGTTGGAGCCCAGGCCATAAGTGAACCTCAGAGTACCTGCCTCAGAACCCCCAAGGGTCCTTACACAAGTGCAGGCCCCTCCCCCCAGTCACCTCTGGCAACGGAATCAGAATCTTAGGGTGCGAGGCCTGGGGATCTGCATTTTATCAGCATCCTGGATGATTATAATATGCACTGAAGTTTGATACAAGTTTAATGTGACTCAAGAAAAGAAAGGAGGAGGATTTCTCTTTCCCGACACCAAGCTATAATATCAATGTCCTTATGGAGGAAATGCTTATTATCTTCAGGAACGAAAATTAATTTAGTAACAAGTTCACTCTGTTAAGAACCTTTCTTGTAAGTGAAAATATTGTTGGATTTGTGTGCAGACCTCTTTGGGCTATGAAAGTATACTCTTGGTCTTTTACCAAAGAAAATTAGATGGCGTGACAGCCCTGTGTTATCATTACCATTAGTATTCACATTGGTCCTTTTGGCCTAGCCGGAGCAGTGATTGTATCATCTAGCGGGGAGGGCTAGGCCAGCGGGCAGGCTGCTGGCTTGTTGGAGTGTGATCTGTTCTGTTGCCATGGAATTGTTTTAGCGATGACTCAGATGGCAGATTAAAACCCTTGAGTTCAGTCCCAGCATTCTTTCTTGGAATTATGCTTGTTTCCCTAGAGCCCTCATGACTGAGTGTATTAGCCCTGGTTGAGAGACAACCATTTTTTTTTCAGAAATTCATATCCTGACATTCTGTTATTTTTCATGATACTTATTTTTTCTTCTACCACCATATTGCTATCTTTTGAATGTATTATTTCACCTTTTAGAATATGTTCTAAATGAAGTTGTCTCCCTTTCTTTTCCCTACCCCTTGCCTCCATCCCAGACACCATTTCCCAGCTTTCTCTTTCCCAACTTTTATTATGAAAATGGCAAATGTGCAGAAGAATTGAAAGAACAGTACAGACACCCACATGCCTTATACACATATACTGACATATACTTATTTTTGCTATACCATTTGAAATTAAGTGGTGATGTGTCACTCCACCAGTGAACACTTTGGCCTGCCTCTCTTAAGAAAAAGAATAACTTCTATGTCAGCACAGTGCCATTATGACACCTAAGAAAACTAGCTACTCGGTATTCAGATTTCTCCAGTTGTCCCAATAATTTCTTTCATAGCTTTTGTAAAGCCAAGATCCAACCTGGGTTCATGCAGTACATTTGGTGAGGTCTCTGCAGTCTCTTTTAGAGTAGAACAGTTCTTTCCTTTTTTTCTTTAATGACTTTGCCTTTTAAGAGTCCAGGACAATTGTCCAGTCAGGGGTCTGCCATTTCCTAAATTTGTCTGCTTGTTTCCTCTTGGTAATTTTTAAACCTGTCTTTTTGTACTCCCTCCTCCCACCTTATTTCCTATAAACTGGAACTATTTGGTCAGAGTTGGCAGACACATTATACTGCCCTTTACTGCAATTGTCCCATATTAATTAAAGTGACAAGAAGGAGACTCAACCAGCATTAAAAATGTTTATTTTATTTAAAATATTATCAAGTAATTCAACCACATTTGACCATGAATAGGAAGTAATCAAAATCTTTAGTGGAGTTAATGGCTCTGTAGGAAGCCTTTTTTCTTCTTGTGCACACATGATTCAAAGTTTTAAAAAATAGAACCTGGATCATTTTTCATTACAGAATTACTGAGTTCTTCTTAAATTGTATGTGTGTGGTCACCATTTATTCTGTTAAAGCTTTTATTTTGTAGGATTTAGGGTTCTGATTCTTTTCACAGCATGTTGCATTTAATAAATCCCTGGATCTCATTGATGAGGAAATTATCCATATTAGTGTGGGGCAGTAAACAAGAAATCTAAGATTATCTGTACCCCATTTGTAATACCTTCCCAGTCTGTTTTGGCTTGATTTTGACCTTCTGAAATGTTTTCTTAGGTTTGTTTATTCATGCTTGTTCCAAGACCCAAGATGATATTTCAAATCCCATGAGACAAGGCTATTAATAATGATACCTGTTGTCCTTTTTTGTATTATTTACTCTAAAATTTGAGTGAAACCAAAAATGAGTTCAGTGCCTGTGTTGACTCTCCCTGTACTGTTTTCACGAAGATTCTTGTGCCACATGCTCTTTCCCCCAAATGCAGAATAAAGTAACTGGCATAAGTCCTTTTCATTCTTCCTGATAGTGACTTTGCCACTACTAGAACTGTTGGGATTAGCACAGGTGGCAAACAGGGGAGAATCTGTTTGTAATTATCTTTATTCTTTTCCAGAATTAAGATAGATGTTTCTGGTTTATTAATTAGCATATTAAGTAGCATATGATCGTCAATATTTATTCATTATACATTGGATGCAAACTACTATGGAGTTTATATGGGTTCTTATAGTTTAAGAAAGTTTACTTGTATGTACAATATGGCTAAATTCTAAATCGAGGTTAGTAGGGAGTTTGGTTACAGATAATCTAAACATTAACTACCTTTATTGGCTCATGTCCAGTGTGTTTAGTAAGTCAATATTTTGGAAAGTCACTTAGAATGAGAATTGTGGAGCTTGTAATTTGTATCAACAATAGATTCCTTTCCTGTGCTGTTTACTCAAGCCCTTATATGCTATAAAAGCTTATTGATTGACCAGCTAATCTCTGTGAAAATCAGTCTCAGATTCAGCCTGTTTTGGTGTGTGAAGCTGGCTAAGTAGGGTGGGAGCAGTGGATAGAGAGTCTTTTTTTAATATTTACATATGTTATTACTCTGCTTTATGTTATTTTTTAAACTTATTATATTTTATTTTTGGCTGCATTGGGTCTTCGTTGCTGCACATGGGCTTTCTCTAGTTATGGTGAGCAGGGGCTACTCTTCTTGGCTGTGCACGGGCTTCTCACTGCAGTGGCTTCTCTTGTGGAGCACGGGCTCTAGGCGTGTGGGCTTCAGTAGTTACGGTGCACGGACTCAGTTGAGGCGCGCGGGCCGTAGGGTGCGCAGGCTTCAGTAGTTGTGGCACGCAGGTTCAGTAGTTGTGGCTCGCGAGCTTTAGAGCACAGGCTCTGTAGTTGTGGCACATGGGCTTAGTTGCTCCGTGGCATATGGTACCTTCCTGGACCAGGGATCGAACCCGTGTCCCCTGCGTTGGCAGGTGGATTCTTAACCACTGCACCACCAGGGAAGTCCCTTTTTTCTTTTTTTTTTTAAGAAGATGTTGGGGGTAGGAGTTTATTGATTTATTTATTTATTTTTGCTGTGTTGCGTCTTCGTTTCTGTGCGAGGGCTTTCTCTAGTTGTGGCAAGCGGGGGCCACTCTTCATCGCAGTGCGCAGGCTTCTCACTATGGCGGCCTCTCTTGTTGCAGAGCACAGGCTCCAGACGCGCGGGCTCAGTAGTTGTGGCTCACGGGCCTAGTTGCTCTGCGGCATGTGGGATCCTCCCAGACCAGGGCTCGAACCCGTGTCCCCTGCATTAGCAGGCAGATTCTCAACCACTGCGCCACCAGGGAAGCCCCCCTTTTTTCTTTATAAATTAACACTTTTGCTCTTTTTTTTTAGTATTTGTTTATTTTTCATTTATTTATTTATTTTGGCTGCACCGGGTCTTAGTTGTGGCATGTGGGATCTTCACTTGCAGCATGTGGGCTTCTTAGTTGTGGCATGCAGGCGGGATCTAATTCCCTCTCCAGGGATCGAACACAGGCCCCCTGCATTGGGAGTGTGGAGTCTTACCCACTGGACTTCCAGGGAAGTCCCAGGGGATAGAGAGTCTTGAAGTCAACAGATGAGTTTATACTGGAGCCAGAGGGCATCTAGATCCACCGGAAGTCTTTAATGAGTTGTATGTGGCTGTAAATGGACACATTTGGAGGAACATTCTGGTTTGCATGTAGACTGGACTAGTAGAGAGGAAGCCAGGCTTGAACCCACCAGTTAAAGGTTTGGCTTGTAAATACAGAGGTGAATAAAGTTGAGGTGTGGGGGAACCAGCTGTATTTGCTTGGGGACATGTCTATTAGGAGAACAGTATGAAAAATTTGAAATAACACAAATAACAACTTGGTGATGAATTTGTCCCCAGTGATCTCTCCAAGTAGGTGTTTACTTTGTCTTACTGATCTGACGACCCATTTCTTATCCTGTTAAGTGTATGGTTTGTGTTTCTTTTTATATTTCACATGAACGAATCCTTTCTAGAACTTCAGTATCCATTCAGTTTTCTGCTTTTTATTTTTAAATTTGAATCTGCCTCTAACTGACTCTTTTTACATGATTTTAGCTGCATTTACTACCGGGAAAATTCCGCTAAGGGTGAATGCTGGGATGAAGAATGATTTGCAGTGCATTTTTAGTATGCCAGTGTTGCCCCGCTGGGGACTCCTGAACGTTTTTCCCTTTTTTAATGTGATCAACACGTAGCCTTTTGCAGAAAGTGGGCAAGTCAGCTGAACTAAGTGATTAGCAGCACCCTTAGGACTGCCTTAAGAGAATTCTCTTTACTAGTGGGAGCTAATGGTGTTTCTATTTTCAGAGTTGAACCTAGACTTGAAATAAATATAATTTACACCTACTTTATGCCTGAAGCCAGAGAAGTAAACTCTCAGCGTAAATCTGCTGCCCCTCCACCAGTATAAAAGTCCTTTTGATTTCAGAGTTTTCTCTTGAATCCATTCATTTTTTAAAATATTTTTATTATATTATTTTTAATTGTATTTATTTTATTTTTGTCTGTGTTGGGTCTTCGTTGCTGCACGAGGGCTTTCTCTAGTTGCGGCGAGCAGGGGGCTACTCTTCATTGCAGTGCACGAGCTTCTCATTGCGGTGGCTTCTCTTGCTGTGGAGCATAGGCCCTAGGCATGCAGGCTTCAGTAGTTGTGGCACACAGGCTCAGTAGTTGTGGCTTGCAGGCTCTAGAGTGCAGGCTCAGTAGTTGTGGTACACAACTTAGTTGAGGGCTTAGTTGCTCCGCGGCATGTGGGATCTTCCCGGACCAGGGCTCGAACCCGTGTCTCTCCTGCATTGGCAGGCAGATTCTTAACCACTGCGCCACCAGGGAAGCCCCATTCTTTTTTTTTTTTTTTTTTTTTTTTTTTTTTTGCGGTACGCGGGTCTCTTACTGTTGTGCTCTCTCCCATTGCGGAGCACAGGCTCCGGACGCGCAGGCTCAGCGGCCACGGCTCACGGGCCCAGCCGCTCTGTGGCATGTGGGATCTTCCCGGACGGGGGCACGAACCCGCATCCCCTATATCGGCAGGCAGACTCTCAACCACTGCGCCACCAGGGAAACCCCCCATTCATTTTTTTAAAAATATTATGTTCCCATTATTAGTTGAGGTGCTTGCTCTCTCCTGCTTGACCTACGTCAATAGCGTTTTAACAATTCCCTTCGCCTCTATTTCTCTAGCCTTCTATTTTCCCTCTTCAGGGCTGTCGGACTGATCTTTCTGTAATACAGCTTTGGAGCCTATCACTTCCTTGCTTAAAGTTAGGCATGTGGCTCCCCCATGCCTGCTGAATACAATCCAAATTGCTTTACCTGTCATTCAAGGTCCAGCAAAGTCTGACTTCAACACACCTTTTTAGATGTATTTCCTACTATTTTTCTCATTATCCCCTCCTGCTCCCCACAAACCAGATGACTAACTCTTCCCTAATCTCACCTTGTGATTTACCTTCTCTGCAACTTTGTTTATTTCTGTCTCCTCCCACTTGTAATGTCCCCACCCCATTTCTGCCCTTTAAAATCCTGTGCATCTTTCAAGGGCTAGTTAGGTTGCATCACCATTGTGAAAAAGTCCCCTGACAGCCCCAGTTGAAAGCCATCTCTCTTTCCTTTGAACCCCTGGTTTTTTGTTTGTTTGTTTGTTTTAACCATTTATTGAGAACTCATATTGGTGAATTACAGTAATGCCAGGCCATAAATTCTGGGAATCCTTACCCCAATTCAGTTGTAAGCCCGAGTCAGGGACCGTGTCTTTCCCCTCGCTGTAGCCTCACTTTTCATACCCCCCCACCCCTCAAAGACATTTAGTTCAATGCCTTGCACTGGTAGATAGTCAATGCCCGAAGAAAACCTTTTGGAGCGCTTGGTTTGACAGGTTATTATATAAAAACTTTGCCTGGCTTTACTCATCATATCATGTGGCACATATTCATAGGAGGGAAAATAGAGAAGTCTGTCAGACAAGCAGATTCTCTATTTGTTAATAAGTAGTTCTAAATTTTAAAAAAGGTTGTGCTCCAAAATTTAGTTAAGTTAGATGTTTGGCACTCAGAATTAACTTCCACATTAAAAAGTGTTATAATTACAATACTATGAATACTGTGTACTTTTTAAAGCACTGTTACTCTGATTATTTTTATTTCATTCTATATATGGTATTTAAAAGTCTAGGTAAACCTACAAGAGCATGTTTAATTCATAATGTACCTAATAATACTGAAAACCCTACCCAGCATATATAACAGTCATTTGGGACAAATGCATTCAGCGTTACTACTTGGAGTATCAGGGAACACATATTTCCCCACCTCCAACCTCCTGCACATCTGTGAAGGTAAGATCAGGATTTTTCCTTTTACTCTCAGACCGAGACGTGGGATTTATATCCATGTTCTTGGTGGCCCATGGCGGGGTTGCGAGTTGCTGGGGAGGTGCAGGGAGCTTTGAGAGACCAGGCCAGCTGCTGGCATACTGCGCCACCACTGCCCCACACCCCCCGTGTTTTAGACTGCTTCCGTGTCCCTGTGAGGTAAATGTTATTATCCCTGTTTTAGAGATGAAGAAACTGGGGCTCTGTGAAGTTTACTAACTTGCCTGCAGTCTGTACAAAACAATAAGAGGTAGCGTGAAGATTTGTACCCAGGACTGTCTGACACCCATGCCTGTACTCTCTCCACTAACCCTGCTGCCTTACAACTGTCTTCAGCCTGCTGGGAGTAGAATACATTCTCCAAGCTTTCCCCTGCCTCTCTGTCTAAGAAGCAGTCAGTTTATCCTTTTTGAGTTATCTAAGGGAGCATAGTGGTAATGACTGTGGAGTCAGTCAGACCTGAGTTCTAATCCTGATTCTGCCACTTAATACCTAATAGTGTGACTGTGGGCAAATGATTTAATCTCCCAGAGCCTCAGTTTCCTCATCTGTAAAACGGGAATAATATCTACTTTGTGCATATGTGCAGACTAAATGACATTGTATAAGAGCCCATTGCAGTTACTGCTACATGGCAGATGCCTCCTAAGTGGTGGCAGTAGTTACTGTCACTGTTGTCATTGTTACATTGTAATAATAGCACAAAAGACAGAGGCGATTAAAAAGGTACCTTCTTCCCTCTCCCCTGCTTCTCTTTTTTCTCTTATACTCTATAGGAAAACACAGTAGGGGATAATGATGGATCTTGTGGTCGGTCCACAAAGGTCTGAAATGAAATGAATTTGCATTTCAGAGGGACTTCCATATTTGAGGACTCTAGGGGCCCTTGAGGAGGGGAGACGGTACTGGGTGATGGAAAGGAGTGTGAGATACTGCTTGGGAGGCTAGCTAGGGTGAGAGGCATGGCAGTGGAGAGGAGAGAAGCTTACCATCTCCTGAATGGCCACTGTCGGGCTCACAGCCAAATTCTTCCACTGAAGTGGCGTCAGGGTGAGCGAGGTGCCACACAGCGCAGCGGCAGGGCCTACCTCCAGGCAGCACGGGAAAAGGAAATATCAGTGGGTGTCTGGCTGGCTCAGCTGGCAGCTGCCAAAGGACACAAAAGTCTAGGACTGGACATGTATGTTTCTTGAGCGATAGACTCAGTATACTGCACAAAATTTGAATATGCATGATAGAGAACTTTGCATATGAGAATGTGTTCCATTTTCAATCATGATTTTTTGAAGAATTTAAAGCTGTTTAAAGTGTATGTATCTAGTGAGGTAGTGCATTCTAATAATACTGATCTGTTTCTAATTCTGTAAATTAATTCTAATCATTTTCTATCTGTCAATGACTTTCTTTTCCTGCTCTGCTCTCAGGAAGAAGACAGCTTCCTAGAAAAGGTAATGCAATCCATTGGCGGTTATGTGTTTCCCTGTGCTTGATTAACATTTAGCCATGGTCCCTGGAATTTATCCCGAGGCTTTCCCATATCAGACACCTCTGACTCCATGAGAATCCCCCAAAGTCCTGCTAGCTGTCTTTAAGTGTGTCTGAAGTACATGAAAGATTTATTTTACTGCACCAGTCAAGTCATTGAGACCCAGTACATAAAAGCAATAGGACTCAAGGTTCCAGATTTGTATTTTTGAAATAAGAAGTAACTAAAGAGCTGTCTTGATGTATGTGAAAGCTTGTGAGATGGAGGAGGGTACCGTTTGCCATTTTCCATTTCTGATGATAGTAAAAGCAGAAGTGAATTTCTGTTGCATTAAGAGTGATTTGGGGGAAGTGATAATAGTGATTAATTACTGAAAGAATACACAGGTACAATCAAGAAATAGATCATAGACTAGAATCCTACAGCTGAATGAGATCATAAAGGATCATCTGGTAGAGCTCCCTGCCTTCAGACAGGGTAAGGTGTCTTTTCCATTCTAATAGACAACCAAGGCCCAAGAAGGTTAAAAACCTCGCTGAAGTTATACTGCTCCTGACATCAGGGGTATGGGGCAAAGGGAACTAGAACCTGGGTCTTCTGGATACCCAGTGAAGGAACCGAGCGAACGCTCCTTCTGCGGTGCTTTGCCACCTCTCCATCTTCAAGCTGGAGTGTGCCTGGCTCCACACAGGGCCATCCGGTAGAGAAACATGGGCTTGAAAAACATTCTTTTTTTTTTAATGTTGAACCTTCTTTTAATTTATTTATTTTTATTTTTGGCTGTGTTGGGTCTTCGTTTCTGTGCAAGGGCTTTCTCTAGTTGTGGCAAGCGGGGGCCACCCTTCATAGCGATGCACAGGCCTCTCCTGTTGCGGAGCACAGGCTCCAGATGTGCAGGCTCAGTAGTTGTGGCTCACGGGACCAGTTGCTCCATGGCATGTGGGATCTTCCCAGACCAGGGCTCGAACCCGTGTCCCCTGCACTAGCAGGCAGATTCTCAACCATTGTGCCACCAGGGAAGCCCTTGAAAAACATTCTTAAAGTACTTTCACACAGTATCTAACGTGACCTCCCCATTTGGTGGAGTTTAATGCAGTTTGTTGGTGGAGATGGTGTACTGTTTTTGTGCTTCAGTTAATAGCACTAACGTTACAGAGTGTGAGCTTATCAGGCACTAAATGTGTCCCATTGAAAGAAGAAGACAAAGCATGCCTGGTTTCCCTTTGAAAATTAGAGTTCAGGATAATTTGTGGACTTTTTAAAAAGTATTGTTTCTTGTGCATAATCTTTCTCTAGACTTCAGAGATACAAGTATGACATTTCATATTATCACACATGAATTTGAAAATGGATAGTAGATGGTGTATATAACCTACTGGCATTTTATTAACCTTTTGAAACCACTAAGGATTGAGACGGCTCTGCTTCCCAGCCCTTCCCTGTTAATAGCAGGCCATGTGTCTTTTCATCTTGAACAGTGCCTTGTGTTGCCTTAATGCCTTAGTACAGGAAGAGTGCTAATTGGATGTCAGATTTTTTAAAAAGTACATGAATCAGTGCTGAATAATTTATATGTGGTAAGTTTGAAGGTGTCTGCTAAGGAATCTGTACCTGTGTTGCACTTGGTCCAGAAAGTGAGCAGAGTGCATTATGGACAGTGTTTTGGCTCATATATCATCTGGATGCCTGGATTTAATACTTGCAACTGGAAAGAAGTTAGTGGGTGAGCCACTTATAGAAGGTCTGGCAAGTATAGGAAATGTGAATATCAAGTGATAGATTCCCAGGGAAAGAAAGAAAGGAAGCAAAACAAATGTGAAGAAGATAGATTTTAAATGATAACCAACTGTCATGCTGCCTCTCTTCCTTATTCCCTTAGAAAGGTGCACAGTGGCTTTAAAAGGTCACCAGTGCTTATTGAAGAATAGAACGTCAAGAAGAACCCTCTGCTCTGTTCTAGTGTACACACTATCTGGAAGTAATGAAATGCTTCTCTTCTTTCCCTTAAAGTGACACGGCTAAATAAGGGTTGTGGATCAAATTTACAGCATTTCCTAAATTTGAACATATATATGACCTTAAGCCGGAGGTGTAGGAGGGGAAAGATGCCAAAAATTGGTCACTATTTTCTCCACTAGATTTTTTATGAAGGCTGCCTTCAGATGCCTTTTAAGCTATTTCAGATATCTTTTTGGTATAATTTATATTTGACTACATAAACATAAGATAATTGAATTTATTCCCCATTTTCAAGTTCAGATTTAGTTACTGATCTAATTTATGTCACTTCTGATTTTTCCTCTGAGATTCTTTCAGGAGAATCTAACATAGAGTAGAAAGTTAGGTGAAAGGAGTCAAAGCCCCAAGAATTCTTTGCTGAGATATTACTGTAAAGAATAACTTCTGGACTCAGAGCCTAGACTTTTCGTGGTATTTCTGGCTCTTGGTATGCTGTATTCAGTTTACTATTTTTGGATCTTAAGACTTTGAGTTTTAGTGCCTTAAGATTAGACCTTCTATCAAGCGTGAAATATTCATGTAGGTAGGTCTAATGTGAATTGTCTTTCATTCCTGAGGACCAGAGAATATCATTTAAATCAGCAATGCAAGCTCTGATATTTGTGGTAAGACCTGAAAGAAGAATAAGTTAAAAGTCACCACCACCACCAAAAAAAGTCAACAAAAACCTAAGTAGATGCCGCTCTCTCAAAGTGCTCTATTGACAATTGTAATTTAATGGTCCATGAGTCTCCGGTGGTGTGTGGGCTCTACCGTGACTGTATTGCTGGTTCTCAGTGTCACCCTTGAAAGGATTTACAGCACACAATGCACCCACGTGATAAACATAATAAACCCAAGTGGAATGCTTAACGGTTAAGTGAAGCATCTAGAAAAGGAGATCATTTAACTGTGGGAATCCGTATCGAGTGCCTTCTGACCAGGAGTGTCCCAGTGAGAAAAAATGAAAAGTCTTAAGAGGTGAAGATCAGATTATACCCACATAAGCAGAATTTGAGGGAGATTGTTACACATAGAAGTTTTCATTGAGACCCTTTTGATTCTCACCCCTTTTTATCTATTAGGAGAAATCCCTGCTGCAGATGGTTCCGTTGGATGAAGGTGCCAGTGAGAAACCTCTTAAGGTCCCCAAGGAGATCTGGCTCCTGGTAGATCACTTATTCAGACACGCCTGTCACCAGGTGAGTGAGAGTGGGCCTGCCCTGCAACTTTGGAAGGTGTGTGAGTCCAGTGGGAAATGATAATACCTCACGTCAGTATATACAGTGCTTTTAACTTTCCCAAGCCATCTCTGCAGAGCAGCACTGTCATATCACATTGCCTGGGCAGATGGAAGTATCCCCGTTTACAGATGTGAGAGCCGAAGCATGCAAGCAAGCTGATTTACCTAAGACCACGGCATAAGAGTAATGGCGGAGCAGGGCCGAACTCCTCCCCTGTCTCCTGGCTACACATGCTTTCCCCTGGACTGCTGAGCACCTGAATCTGTAACGCCTGCTTTAGCTGTCATGGAAGCATTGCAGATTTCAAAGTCCAAAGCAAACTTCAAGCCCATTTCTTTAATTTGGTCCTCACTTTTCAATCCTATCTAAAATACCTGCCACCCCTAACACATTCTTCCAAAAAAGAAAACTTTCTTGGGACCAAATTGAAAGATAATGTTGTCTTACCTATGGAAAAGTGAAGAACTTGAAGGCAAGGTTTGGTATGGACATGCCCTTTTACTCCTGCCCTAGCATTCCGTGTATCAGTATTTGAATGTGGTTCCATGTTTGGACTCTGCCTTCTACTTGTCAGGAGGCTAGAAGTGGGAACACCTGGTCTCCCCATGGAGTCCTCTAGTCCCCTGCCATATCAGGTGCAGGCTGAAACCTTTGAAGATAATTTTCTAGTTTGAAATAAAATTTCAGACGGATTATAGAGATGATAAAGGGAAAAGGGGCCATTGTCACACCTTCTATATATTAGGAACATATTCGTGTTCCTAAGCACGAATATGCACCTCACCCTGCCCTTTGCTTCCTGCTGCTCTCCTGATGCCTGGGTGATCATCAGAACCTTAGTGCTGATCATTTTGCCGTGTTCCATTCATTGTGACCTCTTTGGTAGGAGGACCTGTTCCAAACCCCTGGAATGCAGGAGGAGTTACAGCAGATCATTGATTGTCTGGATACCAGCATTCCCAAGACAATCCGTATCCTTTTCGACAAAGGCTTAGGAAGCTGGATGTGTACTTGCCCAAATTCTCCTTCCCACCTACATTTGATTTTCTTTCCATCTTTATTTTCTTTGTAGCTGTCTTTTATTATAAGGTAATCATTGACTATACACTTAATTCCTCTCAGGAACTTTCGACCTCTCTCCTTATCAGACTCTTACAAAAAGGAATCAAGGGTTAGATAATGACGACTTTTAATTGGCATGGGACATAGGACCCACAGCCATGGTGCTTTTCTGCTTTAAGCCAATGATCACTCCTGTCACCAGGACAGGGAGGAGGATAGGAAACATTGGTGACTAGCTTCCAGTGTGAACTGTCATTCTGCAGGCCACATTCCCTTGACTTTCAAGTTGGGCCAAACCTCCCAAGAGTCTTTGATCAATTCTGTAACAACTCAGCTGCAGCATACGTGGACCAATAAAATATGAAACCCCAATTAGGATCAGGGTGCTCTGAATATGAGGAAGGAAACCATCCCTGAGGGAGCTTGAGGAAGGGAGAAAATCGGGTCTAAGTGTGGCCTTTTCCTTGGGGCCTCTTTCCCTTGACGGGAGTCAATCCAGCTGGCAGTAATCACTCAGTGGCTGAGGCGCTGCTCATTTTCCTGGAAGCCCTGCCAGAGCCTGTCATCTGTTATGAGCTCTATCAGCGATGCCTTGACTCTGCTCAGGATCCCCGGATCTGCCGACAGGTGAATTTTATTGCTCTGAGAATGTGTTTGAAGCATGTTCCCCCACAGAGAAATCATTGATTTTTACCAAACCAGCTGGGCAGCCAGCTGTGTGATAGGATGGGTCTGGTTCTGTTGTTCATGGCAGGGCACCAGCATTGAGAGTTGGGACCCTTAAATTTTAGGTTGTGTTATTTCCTATTATATTTGCCACCCTTTTCCAGTTGACCTGTTGAGTAGGGTGGATACCTCTACTCTGGGGTAAGATTAGTGAAACAGATCGTACATGGGATTCTGGATGACATGACCAGGAAGGGTGGGTGACACTCGTGAGCCTTTCTTTTTGTCTTCTTGGTGTTTGTTTTTAATCTTGAAATGATTTTGATGCACAATAGCTGAGAATACCTCTGAATCAGACTAGTGAGTATCGGGAAGTGCTGCCACCCATGCTAAATGGCATTGCAGAGAAAACCACAGCCACCTGCCTAGGGAGATGGGAAAAGACCAGGCTAACACCCGTCTGCTCCTGAGGCAGGGCGTGCATGCGAATGTGTGATAACTGCGTGACCTGCTCATTGAGTGGACAGGGGCCAAACAGGATGAGCATTCTGCCTCAGGAGTTATCATTTGACAGGTACTGTATTGGTCATGAGTAAATAAAGGAGGAGTCCTGTAAGGGTTGGATTATAAACTACTTTTATGGCAGCTGTGAGCTCTTCTTACTCCCTTCCTCCACCTGTTATCCTCACTGCCCATCCCCTTTTTTAAAAAAAAACAGGTGATTTCCCAGCTTCCAGGATGCCATAGAAATGTTTTTCGTTACTTGATGGCATTCCTTCGAGAACTGTTAAAATTCACTGAGTACAACAACGTCAGCGCCAACATGATCGGTAAGAGCACTTCCCGAGAACGGCCACACGGGGGCGTTGGTCAGGACGGCCCGTGTACGGTGCACACGTGTATTCCCTCCCTAGTGTCCAGGCCCGCAGCAGTCACTTCCTCCCACTGCCCTCATCCCCTGGCCCCCCAGCCCCCCATCCCTGAGGCTTCGCTTAGGTTGTGTCTGACCGAGGGTTTTCCCCTTTTCTTTCTCTCGCCCTCTAGCTACTCTCTTCACTAGTCTCCTCCTAAGGCCTCCACCCAACCTTATGGCAAGACAGACTCCAAGTGACCGCCAGCGTGCTACCCAGTTCCTTCTGAGTTTTCTGCTTGGGAGTGATGAAGACTAATAATAAGCCTTTTCCTCTTACAACTCTCCAAGATTCTAGAGGCAGAAGATCTTGGGCACCAAGTATTTCAGAATGATTTGAAAAGATATGCCACAGGAAGGGTCTGTTGCAGAATTTTGAGGCTGTTGGCATGAAAAAGTTCTGTTTCTAGTGTGAAAGGAAGCGAGTTTCCTAATCCCTCCCTTACCATATCCTACGCAGCAAGATACTTTTAGACTTATATTGCCAAGCCAAAGTTACCATATTTTGGTGTTTTTCTGTTCTCTCTTTGTAAGGCAAAGAAATCTGTATTTACACTCCTTTACCTGGGGATGTGTTTGTTGTCCTCCTGCCCAGCTGTCATGATTGTCCTTAGCACCCGAGGCCTAAACTCTGAGATGTTCCCCTTCTAGGCCTACAAGCACTACTTGCTGTAGCTCAGACTTGTCTGTAGTCCTTCGTGTAAAGCACTTTGGCCCCACCCCTTCCCCGTATCACCCCTTTGCTCTCTACTCTGCTAATACCATCATGTCAAAAGAAGTCTGGGTGAAGCTAGTGACTCCTTGGGTGTCTCCAAAAGTGAGTTAACCATCTCCATGTGGTTGTTACATGCATTTGTGCATCTCTACTACAATGGCATCTGTACATTTCTCTAACATTGGCCTATTATGGATCTGCAATGGGTGGAACCATATTCTCTTGTCTCAGACCACACTTAGTAGCAGAATGTTAGGGACTGTTATTTAGAGATGACATCTCATTGATGTGAGAGAATCACAGTCAGAGTGAAAGCACTTTGAGTGTTTCAAGAGTGAGAATATTCATGCTCAACAGGTCCTGCTTCCCACCATCCATTTTGGTTCTTATTCAAATTTTACATGAGAACCAATCCTGAGAACCATCCCCCACTTAGAAATCCACCTCCAGAGCAACACTTGTACCACAGTCAAAAAGGGAGGCTGCACCTCAAGTGGGCCTCTCTGTAGAATCTGCTCCTTCCCCCAGCAGGGGCATTGAGGATAACCCTTAGAACCCCCCTCTCCGGTCTTCTGAAGTACCAGGGGCAGATGTCACCCACTCCCTCATCAGGACTGACTCTGGGCTCTACAGTCAGCTGCCCTTAGCTCCCAGTCACCTTCTCCAGTGCTGTGTAAAAGAGACTGTGCAGTAGGATGAACCAGGCACCTTCTCTCCTGCCCAAGACAACCCTCTGAGCTTGTCATTTACTCAAGCTCCTGCGGGGCAGCCCTTTTTTTAAAAAAAATTAATCTATGTTGGTTGGCAAACCAGCCACCAGCCACTGACTGCAAAACTGCCTGATGCAGTTAGCTTCCTCCTGGTTTTCTTTCATTAAAACCACCCTGAGTTGACTCATTGTCACATGTTCACATGAAATCCCAGGAGCCTCATGTATAGGCTCTGTGTGTGGTCTTGGGCATTGACTCTTCTAGAGCATCAAAGGAGAGAGCTGTGGAAGCACCGCCATGAGTGGTTCTCCAATTCCCCCATCTCTTATGCGTTGAGTCCTTTGGGGGAAGAAAAGGTATGTATCCTGTGATATTCTGGCTAAAGCCTCTCCTGATTGGGAATTACAGAAGTAGTAGTCAAGTTATTGGTTGCCAAATAGCTGCAGATCTGTTAGGCCAGGGGCTGGGCGTTGAACTGAGTTAATGGCAGGCTGAGCAGAACAGTTGTCATCTCCACTAGTCCAGAAAGGGATCGCTGGAGAGGCAGATGATAGAAGCTGGGGCGAGGCCGTAACACAAAGGGAAATGCCTGTCCTAGACACATTTCCCAGTCTACTGCCACCTGGGGCCTTCAGGTGGTCAGGGATGTGGTTAGTGGGGCTGTGTGCAGCATCCGGCTCACCCTCCAGAAGGCGGATGCACTCAGTTGCTTTACTGCCTCAACCTTCCTTCCAGCTCTGGTCCTGGGATGTACACAGGGTTGAGGGTTTTAGACAATCTCTAGGGAGGGGGGACAAGAAATGGAGCAGACATAAGAAATCTGCTTCCCTCTAATTCCTGAGTACCTCTCATGTACTATTCCCTAGTGCCTCTGAAGTAAGGAGTTTAGATCCAGCTGGTAGGGAAGGACTCTGCATCTATCGTTTTAGGGAAGAAGCAGTTTCAACCCCACGTGGTGATGTTGCTATTAGTCTCCCTTTCACTGTTACCTGATTCTTATTCTGTAATTGTTTGTTGTATTTCCCCCAAATGTCTTAGTCACTAGGCAAAGCTGCTAGTGGGATTCTGTATTTCATGTCATCTTTTTTATTATAATTTATTGCAAATTTTTTTTCTGAATAAATATATGTTGTGTGAAAAACCAAAGTGTGATCTTAGGAAGAACTGAGGAGGGAGGCTTATGTCACTGGGTCCCACTTGACTGCTGCAGTCCCCACCACTACGCCTGGACTGTCATTTCCTGTCTTACAGGGAAATATCGTAAGAATTCTCAGTATATTTGCCCTTGGAGAGGAGAAGAAGCCACATATTTTCAGAGGTTAATAAAGCAGTCACAGTGCTTTCAGAGGCCAGCCAAGGATTCTTGTTTTGACCCTGGGGATTCAGGCAACAAAATAACACTGTTAGGAGAAAAGATGTTGATTCTTAATGCCCATAAATGTCACACTGGGTCAGATCCATGATCGCGCCAGCCCCAGAAATCTGACAAACTTCACTGTCCACATTTTGGGAGAACCCAGTTGGCCTTGGCAACAGCCTCAGTAGTGTAGACATGCCTCCCAAAGAGCCTGTTTTCATGTAATTCACTTTGCAACTTTTGAAAAATCAGTTTTGAACTTATATTACCTCTTGGGGTGACAAAGTCCATAAATTTAATTGTGCTTTTTCTTTTTTGGCTCTAATCTGAACTCTGAGACTTTAAGAGGAGATCCCTAATTGGAGCATGGTGCTTATTCCCCTGCCGCCGCCGATCTCTAGTATTGATTTAGGCGTTCTGATTCCTTTCCCTTCGAGACTGAAGAGGCCTCAGCTGGAGGCTGCTTGTCAGCCAGGGCCCTCTTCCAGTCCCCTCTGACTGTGAACTTGACCCTGATGCATGTGCTGATTCAGTGTTGTCATGAACGGTTTTTCTAGCCCCACCCGAAGCCTTGGCAGAAGAAGGTGTTTCCTTTTGCGAGTGATTCCCCGCAGTGGACGGAGACTGACGGCCAGCAGTTTGTACACAGCAGCGGGCGGTGTGGCAGAGCAGCCTCAGTGACTGCCTTCCCGAGGTTAGAAACCACGTCCCTGGCTGCTGTTGCAGGAGACCCGTGAGGGCCTTCCTGACCGCAGGGCAGGTTGAAGACCTGGCTCTTAGTGTAGCCTAATGATCTAAAGCTACATGCTGCCATGGCGAGATCACCATGAAATGTTAGGGAGAGAACCTTGGTGGTGATCTGATCCAATCTCGTTGTTCTGATGGGCAAAGTCAGGCTCAGAGGGGACAATGAGTGACTTAATGTCACTTAGGTTAGTGACATGGCATGGCATAGTGGGAAAAAAGAGCTTCAGCTTTGGAGTTAGACCTGGTTCTTTTTTCTAATTTTTTTACAAAATTTTTCAAACATATAGAAAAGTTGAAAGAAGGGAACAGTGAACACCCTAGACCCCTAACCTGTACTCACCAACTGTTACCATTTTGCCCGAATTGCTTTATCTCAGAGGGGCCTGGTTCAATCTGGGTTCTGCCACCGCCTCTTTACGCATGATCCTAGACTAGCTAACTTCTAGCTTCCTGGCCTATCAAATGGAGTGGGCATAGTACTGATCTTATATGACTTAACTACATCACTCTCATCACTTCCCTCTTAAAAACCCTCCAGTGACTTCCCAGTGCATTTAAGAAGAAAATCCAAACTTTCCCATGGCCCACCAGGCCTTGCCTTATTAAATGAGAAAGAAAGGAAGTGCAAGCATGCTATCTGGCACGTAGTGGGCGCTGGGTAGACGTTAACCAGTCCCCACTCGCCCCAGCTCCGCACCGTTACGGTATGACCCTGGCTCTGCCGCACTGCCCTAGGCTTTTAGGGTCTCGCTTGATGCTGACAACCTTGTCAGCTCAGTCAATTCTGACCCGTGCTCAGCCTGTCCCCCTTCCCCCACCACACACCATCGCATCACCTTCCATACTTCCGTATTTCAGAGTTCGGCCGCCCATCTTCTGGAGAGTGGGGGTGAAGTGTAAACTAAATGATGAATAATGAGCTGCCATCACCAGCATGGGACAGCTGGCTGCTGTTAGCCTTGAACCTCGGGAACCCCACCTGCAGTTCTGCCCATCCCCCCCTCTCCCTGTCAGCCTCCTTTTGCTCCTTCCTGCGCCACTGTGCCCTGGCCTCAGTGCCTGGGTTCTAGCCCTTCTTCCTCCGCCTGCCCCTTGGATAAAGCCCCCCTGTAGTTTCCACCTTTGCTGCTCCTCACCCAAGTTCTTTCTTTCCCAACCAATGCTCCCTTCTCCCTCACCTCGGTCCTGTGGAAGCTACTCCCATGCCCGGGTTCCCTGAGAGGAGACCAGGGCCTTGCCTGTTTGTCAGTCACACTTTGAAGCCACAGCTCTGTGCTGTTCAGGGAATGGTTCTCAACCTTGGCTACTCATTAGAATCATCTAGAGCATGTTTCTCAAAGTGTGCGCCCCAAACCAGCATCACCTGGAAATAGGTCTAAATCAGTGGTTCTCAACTCTGGCTGCATAACCTGGGGTACTTTACAAAATACCAATGCCTAGGCTCCACCTTGGACTGTTTGAATGCCTACCAGTCACCCTCCCCCGCCCCCTGCCACTGTACTCTGACACTGTCCTTTCACTCCTCCCAATGAGCTAAGCTCTTTCCCACCTCAGGGCCTTTGCACATGCTGTTTTCTCTCCCCAGAAACCACTTCCCTCACACACTTCAGAATGCCTCAGCCTCTGTCTTTGCCATGCTTAATCCTGAGTCACCACCACCCCCCTCTCCCGACCCATTCACTCTCTTTGCTCCCATTCCTGGATTCCTGGCACAGCATGCTGGCTGGCTGGCTGCCCCTGGGCCTGCCATGTACCATTCATTCCACAGTCCTCCTCTTCATCTCTAGCTGACCCTTCATGGACCCGCACCTCAAGGACCAGGGAGGCAGGGAACTGTAGTGGTTCTTCACACGGGCTCCAACAGCCAGACAGCCTGGGTTCAAATCTCAGCTCTGCTACATCTTAAATGTCTGACCTTGGGGAAAAGTTAATTGACTTCTCTGGACCTCAATTTCCAGATCTTAAAATGGAAGTAATGATAGTGCCTTTCCTCAAAGAATTGTCAAGAGATGAAATCAGCTGATATGTTTCAAGGGCTTGGAACAGTGCCTGGTGCATAAGTGCTAAATAAATGGCAGCTAGTATAATTATTCCAAAACCCTCTACTAGCCTCAAAGGCCAGACCCCTCTTCCGCTGCCTTTCAGCTCCCAGCAGGTGACTGCACCCTTTCGTTTGTGAAAATGTCAAAGCGGTCAGCTGAAGCAGCCCTCTCGAAGCCCTGCGCTGCATATAAAAATGTCTCCAGCTTCCCCTCATCCCTCCCCGTTCCCGCCTGTCTTGGAAGTAAGTGGTCCTCCTCCCCACCTCCTCCCACCCTCACTGGCTGTGCTCCTGTCACCATCACCCCTCCTTTTGCATCTTCTACATCAACTATTCATTCAAGTATTTGTTGAGTGTCTCCTGTGCGCCAGATGCTGTTCAAGGTGCTGAGGATATAGAATTAAACACAGTAAAGTGGCTGCTCTCTCAGTGCTTTCTCTAGGAGGGTGGGGCAGGATGGGGTACACAGACGTAAAAATAAACCATGCACAAGGTAACTGGAGATCATGATGAGAGCTCTGGAGAGAATAAAGCAGGGTGACGTGCCAGAGGGCACGGCAAGGGGACTTCGTCAGTGATGGTTGCTTTGAGGTGGTGATGTTTGAGCTGAGACCTAAATCTCAGGAAGGCAAAAGATCCCGTATCTTGATTTGAATGAAGATTACACAGTATATACACCCACCTGTCCCACAAAAAAGCTAGCTGCACAAGATCTGGCAAAAAACCTTCCAAAAAAAAAAGGAAAGAGCAAATGCAAAGGCCCCAAGGCAGCAAAGGAGCTTGCCGAGTTCAGGGAACAGCAAGGCAAAACACAGTTTGGGGTAGGAGGCATGCTAGGCGAGAGGCAGGCAGGGACCTGATCACGTACACAGTCTGGGAAGGAGGCTGCCTTTTATTCGCTGTGCAACAGGAAGGCATGATGGCTTTATTCGGGAGTCATATGATTTTTGCTCCCTCTCCAAATCTTAATAATAGTAATAATAAAAAATAACTAGAGTTATCATTCATCCCAGGTGCTGTATGAATACACTTAACCTCAGCTTTAGCCTTGAAAACCACCTTATAGGAAGCTACGTTATCCCACTTTCACAGGTGAAAAAAAACACAGGCTCAGAAAGACTACCTAACCTGGTACTTGGCTAGTGGCAGACCAGAATATGACCCCAGACCAAAATCTGTGTTCTGAAACACAGCCACTGGGGCGTCAACATCAGGGAATCCCCTCAGCACATACTTTACCATAAACCTGTTGGATTTTTCCCTCCTCAGGTAGTCATGATATATATTGATTCATCTTGGTTTCCTCTGATAACCATGATGAGTGATGACTATGCTATCTGCAGCCAGAGCTAAAACTCAGCGAAGCTGACGAGCCCCTCTAGGAATTAAGCCTGTTCTCAATCACGCTGGAGGTGGGGGGGGGGGATGGAACCCACCCTGTGACTTAATACATAGAGATATTATGTCAGTTCATTATAATGGCGGATCTTGGTGACTATGAATGAAGTAGCCACATTATAATCACAATAATAGCGATTAAGTGCATAATATTCTCTGCCATTGCTGCACTCGGACAATGCAGAAATCCAGATACAGGAAAGTGGCCGCATCACTCGACAGTGTTCACTCTGTCATGAAGACTTACTGCAGGGTATAAATGTGATGTGAGGGCTAAGCTAAATCGTATGCCTCTACTAAAGGAGCGTGGCACAGGGGAATGCGATATTAATGCCGCCAGCCAAGTTAGTGTAAAGTGTTCTTTGGTAATCAAATTAACAGCATACAGGGTTGTGAAATTAAGGCATGAAAATAGACACCATTCTGAATCTGGACAACACACAAAAGTAACTGCATAACAAGAGCACGGGCTGGACGTCTTCTTGCCCAAATATTACCGTGCTGTTACGAATGGACAAAATCAATGAGTTTCTTGGCCTAGGGCAGTGATCCTGCACTTGAGAACCACTTGAGAGCTTAAGAAACGCTGAGGCCCAATCCCCCACCCTGAGAGAATCATTTAATTGGCCCAGGGTGGAGTCCTGGGCATGGGATCTTTAGAAACTCCCCGAGTCCCTTGGTGGACCGCCAGGATGGGGAAGCTCTGGGCCCAGGGCAAAGAGGCCCGAGGGACAAGTCAGACTGGCTTGGGCAACATCCTCCACGAGGGGCCGCTCGGCTGTGTCCTTGGAAAAATAAAAGGGTGGGATTTCATATTGTTTAAGGTGCATCCCGTGTGCCAATTGTTATCCTATTTTCAGAAGGGCCTTTGTCAAATGGATACTATTCTCATCGTTTTCACAGGGTTTCTTTTCAATTTTTTTAAATGTACACTATCAGGGATTCCCTGGCCATCCGGTGGTTGGGACTCTGAGCTTCCACTTCAGGGGGCAAGGGTTCCATCCCTCGTCGGGAAACTGAGATCCTGCAAGCTGTGCGGCGCAGCCAAAGAAAAAAATCATCATAATAAAATAAGAAATAAAATCGACAGGATCTTGGGATTTCAGGTTGAAAATGGCAGATTAAATACATCCATTTATCTCCACGCCATCCACAAAACCCCACTAAATGACAGTAAAGGAATGAAAAGAAAAAGGATAAATTCATATTGGCAAACGTGGGAGAGCAGGGCTTCCCTGGTGGCACAGTGGTTAAGAAGCTGCCTGCCAACGCAGGGAACACAGGTTCCGGCCCTGGTCCAGGAAGATACCACAGGCCCCGGAGCACCTAAGGCTGTGCGCCATAACTACTGAACCTGTGCTCTAGAGCCTGCGAGCCACAACTACTGGGCCCGCGTGCCACAAGTACTGAAGCCCGCATGCCTACAGCCTGTGCTCCGCATGCAAAAAGAGAAGCCACTGCAATGAGAAGCCCGCACGCCGCAACAAAGTGTAGCTCCCGCTCACTGCAATAAGAGAAAGCCCACGCACAGCAACGAAGACCCAATGCCGCCAAAAATAGATAAAGAGAGAGAGAGATAAATAAATAAAATTTATTTTAAGAAAAATAACCAAAAACAGGAGAGCAGCTAACAGCAGCGAGGTGGTGACCTGGAGATGTTAATGCTTCAGAACCCTGGAAAGGCTCAGGAATTCTGAGCTCCCTCTGATGGCTGAGGAAGAAATTGGTATCAGGGTGGGCAAATAGCTGAGTCTGCCTCAGTTTAAAACAAGATGAAGAAAGAGCAGTATAAGCGTATTATGAGATAGAGAAGCAAACAGATGAAACTGCTAAGGATGTAAAATGGTGGTTGCTGGGAAGTGGGAATTGGGATGGGGCAAAGCAGTTCGGGGTTTTGCTCTCCTGAAAGCCTTGTGTCATTTGACCTTTAAAATTAGGTATATACATCACTTAGATTTTTTTTAAGGCTGCTTTTGAAACGGGTATGGGGGGAAAGGCATGCAAATACTGTAGATGGGACTATAAACTTGTAAAAGCTTGCCGAATGGCAGCTGGGTAATACGGATCAAAAATTTTCATGTGTGGAACATTCAGTCCAGCATTTCCACTCCTGGAGTTTATTCTAAGAAAGTAATTGGACAACCACTGCTTTGATTATAAAATAGAAAAGTTGGAAACTATCTACATGCCCTGCACCGGAACCTTCATTTGAACAAGTGATGGCTCATCCACACAGTGCAATTCTATGCTCATGCTTTAAACGGCGGATTTCATACCTACCAGATGGTCAAAACTTGTGAAAGCCTGAGGGACTTCCCTGGTGGCACAGTGCTTGAGAATCCACCTGCCAATGCAAGGGACACAGGTTCGTGCCCTTGTCTGGGAAGATCCCACATGCCCCGGAGCAACTAAGCCTGTGTGCCACAACTAGTGAGCCTGGGCTCTAGAGCCCGCGAGCCACCACTACTGAAGCCTGCGCTCCGAGAGCCCCAGCTCCGCAACAAGGGAAGCCACCAGAATGAGAAGACCGCACACCGCAACGATAAACCCAACGCAGCCGGAAATAAATACATTTTTATTTAAATTGTAAAAGCCTGAAAACAGCAGGAGTTCCTCAGCATGTTAAACAACGTAATGTTGATATAGTGCTGGCGAGTGTACCCTGCTACAATCTCTTTGGACGAAAAAGCAAAAACTGGCACTACAGCAGTGAAAAGCGAAATATACACTGTGATCCATTTTTCTCATACGAAGTCTAAAATGCTATGACAACGTAGGGAGAAAACCACCGTTATGTAGTAAAATGGAAGATAAATCGAAGGCCACCTGCCACGTACCACTCGGTGGGACGTGCAAGAACATCGCTCGTAGTGTTCAGAGGGCCTCAGGCTGCACTCGAGCCAAACGTCTACCAGCAGGAAACGGAAACACAGCAGTCCGTGATGAGCCGAGACGCACACCGAACAGCCGCACCCACAGTAACACGAGAACATCTCCGGGGTTCGCAAACATTCCAGCTTGGGGAAGACATGAGAAAACGAAAGAACGCATTCACCTATCTACGTAACCTTCCACGCGAAGTAAATGACCTTCCACGAAGAATCAGGCTAGGGACGTTAAAAAGCACGGAAATCAGCAGTAAGGCCGCAGGGTTAGGAAAACAACCTTCCCCAACACTACATAAGCCATCCCATGAACGAATAAAGAAGTGCACCTCCCCGAACCTGGCTGAAACCAACGGTGCTTCCAGCACTAACGTGTCGCCTTAATGCCTGAGACGCTGGCACCTTCTCCTCAGGTTTTTACTTAATTCCCCTTTCTCCGGGTCGCGGTTGCTGCACGCGGAGCGACACCGGGGGCCCAGCGAGCCCCTTGCTTCCTGCAGCAGCCCCACGCAGCAATACCTTCCTGAGAAAGCCAAACGAACACAGAATGCACCCTGAGTTTATGCACGAGAGGAGCAGGGCTGACGAGTTTGCTAACCAACAAGCATCGTCCGTGGGTCTATTCTTTAAACACACACATCAGCCTTGCTTATTTTCGCAAGGCCTCCAAAAATTAGATAACCAGAGCCGCTTTACTTCTCAGCAGGCGAATCCTCTGAAAACCACAGAAGATTCGCACATGCTGAGAAGAAGCACCTGCGAGCCTACTCCGAGCAACCTCGGGAGACAATGCCAAGGAGATTCACACACCTTGTACAGTGAGGGTGAACATAAGCTCGGGTCAAGAGCTTGCAACACTTCTTTCCAGGTAAGTGACTGAAGTCACTTTCTTTCAAATCATAGCTTTAAAGGAAAACTATGGCTTTCACTTGAACATATATTGTTTGCATTTCATTCTGGTTATGCAAATGAACGCTGAGTCCCCGCCCCCGCGCCTCACGCCCAACGTGCGCCGAAGCCCGCTTCCACTGGCGTCTACCCGGGACCCTCACTACATGTCTTCTGGTCCTCGAGGCTCTGAGCGGGATTTCTTTGGGGTACAGGATTTGTTGACTGCTTAAGAAAACGTCGGAGCTCTGCATTTGACAGGAGACACGGTTCACAACGGAATATCAAATGAAAGGTAAAAGACAACTACAAAACTGTATTTAACAGTACACTTTTTCTTCCAAAAAGAGACGTCTGTGTGTGCGTTGGGCATGTATATGCACAGAAGAGTGCTTACACCAAAATTATGCTTACACTAAAATTTGACTGGCCATTATGCCTTTTGTTAACTTTATTTTTGTCCATGTTTTCAGAGATTTCTGTGCGTGACGTATGGAGAAAAAATAAGGAAATCAATAAAAAGGATTTCATAATAAGCAAAGATAAAGGAATTAGAAGGAAAGAATAATAAGCATAGCAGAAATAAAGACAAAGAATCAAGGAAGCCAAAATGAGTTTTAAACCATTTTTATTGGACTATAGTTGATGTACCATATTGTGTTAGCTTCAGGGGTACAGCAAAGTGAGTCAGTTATCCGTATATATGTATCCACTCTTTTTTAGATTCTTTTCCCATACAGGCATGACAGAGTATGCAGTAGAGGGCCCTGTGCTCTACATTAAGTCTGTATTAGTTATCTGTTTTTTTTTTTTTTTTTTTTTTTTTTTTTTTTTTGCTGTACGCGGGCCTCTCACTGCTGTGGCCTCTCCCGTTGCGGAGCACAGGCTCCGGACACACAGGCTCCGCGGCCATGGCTCGCGGGCCCAGCCGCTCCGCGGCATGTGGGATCCTCCGGGATAGGGGCACGAACCCGTGTCCCCTGCATCGGCAGGCGGACTCCCAACCACTGCGCCACCAGGGAAGCCCAAGTTATCTGTTTTATATATAGTAGTGTGTATATGTCCATCGCAATCTGCCAATTCATCCCCCGCAAATGATTTATTTTTTTTCAAGATCTGATCAAGGAAAAGAAGAAGGCACAAATAACACTAGGAATGAGATATGGGATATAAACAAAGATACAAAAATGCGGCCCGCCAGGCTGGCTCCATATCCAGTATCCTTTCTCTCCTTCCTCCCTACTGAGTGTCTGCATTATAAGGGGCAGCAACGTGACGTCATAGGTCAAAACTTCCTTGCAAGTATTGGAAGATACAGTCGAGACCATCTTCTAGAAAATAGAGCCAAACAGGAGGTAGAAAAATGGGAGCGAAAAGCCAAAAATTAGGGATTCATTCCAGCATGTACTACATCTAACTAAAGAAAGTCCAGAAAGCGAAAACAAAATGGAAAGGAGAAAATTAAGAAAGAATTAGGGTGTAAAATAGATAGCTAGTGGGAAGCAGCCGCATAGCCCAGGGAGATCAGCTCGGTGCTTGGGGACCACCTACAGGGGTGGGATAGGGAGGGTGGGAGGGAGACGCAAGAGGGAGGCGATATGGGGATATATGTATACGTATAGCTGACTCACTTTGTTATAAAGGAGAAACTAACACACCATTTTAAAGCAATTATACTCCTATAAAGATGTTTAAAAAAAACGGAAACTTTTCCAGCACACACACACACGCACACATGCACACATGCACGCACGCACACACACACACATGGAAGCATTTCCCCTGATATAGTTGTTTTAATTTTGTTAATTTAATCCATTTTTACATTATTTCCATGAGAATATTTTTCACAGCCTAGCCATCCAGGGTCCTATGAATATATTACTTCGCTTCAACTTTTCTTTTGTCTCTGAGTTGATCATTGTCTTAGTCCTCATTGGCTTGATTTTCTATACACCTATTACCCATTTCTTTTCCAGAGTCTCTGCTAGAAATGTTACTCTACTCTCAATATATTCCAGCACCTCAGGTAATTGAGTCGTTTAATCTACTTCATGAAACATCCCTGAAGGAATCCTAGGCCCTCCTGCTCCAATATGGACCATGGGTTCTCTTGCGCCAGGATCTTCCTTCTTTTTCCTCTGTTGGGTCCCTTTTCCTTTATCTCATATTTTTTCTCTTTTCTAGGTCACTCCTTTGTATGTCACCCGAGGCTAAGTTATGGTGTGGTAACATAGGGCCACAACACCTCGCTGGCTTCCAACAAGAAACATTTCTCCTCCGGCGTGTTACATGTCCCTCATGGGTTGTCTGTAGCTCTGTGCCGTGCCTCATCTTTGCCCCAGGACCCAGAGGATGGAGCAGCTTTTGTCTGGAACATCACCAGTGTCAAGCCAGAGGAGAAGAGGATGCGGCTAAACGGAGATGACCCTCCTGCTGCTGCTCCGAAGTGACACGTGTCTCTTCTGCCCACATTCCAATGGCCAGAGCAGGCCACGTAGCCACTCTTAAGTTCGTTCCATATCTAAACTTGGGTTGGGTATAAAATTCTGGTTTGGAGCAAGTTTTCCTTCAGCATTTTGAATGCATTGCTGTATTGCCTTCTACCTTTTCGTGTCGCTGTTGGGAAACTAATGCAATTCGGATTCTGGAATCTTGGTATGTGACCTGTCTTTTCTCTCTGGAAGCCTTTAGGATTCTCCTTTTGTCCCTGTGGTGTGGGAGGGCGGGTGAAAAAGCATCAGTCCATCAGAACCTCTTCTTCCCTAGAAGCAAAGGTATATATAATGTCTATGATTTAGGAATAAGTTTGATGCCATGTGACAGAAAACGCAAAATTACAGTGGTCTAAACTGGATGCTTATTCTGTTCCACGTCGATGAAGTCCAGAGGAAGGTGAGCAAGGCGCGCGCTCCAGGGAGCAGCCAGGGACTCAGGCTCTTGCCAGTCCTCGGCTCCCTACAGAGGTTCTTGTAGTTTATTTCCACTGAGATAACACTGGATTATAACAGTATAAGTTTCACATGTACAGCCTCATAGTTCAACTTCTGTGCACACTACAGCATGCTCACCACCAAAACTTTAGTTTCCATTCATCACCATACAGTTGATCCCCTTTCCCTCTTTCGCCCTCCTCCTACTTCCCCTCTGGTAACCACTACTCTGTTCTCTGTATCCACACGTTTGTTTTTGTTTGGATTGGCCTGTCCTTTTCTCTTGTTTTCTTTGTTTGTTTCTTATATTCCATATATGAGTAAAATCATACGGTATTGTCTTTCTCTGTCTGACTTATTTCACTGAGTACTCTCAAGGTTCATCCATGTTGTCGCAAATGGCAAGATTTAATCGTTTTTATTTATTTTTTTCTGCAGAGTTTATTGATTTTTATTTTTTGGCCATGCCGCTTGGCATGTGGGATCTTAGATCTCCGACCAGGGATCGAACCCATGCCCCTTGCAGTGAAAGCGAGGAGTCCTAACAACTGGACCGTCAGGGAATCCCTTCAGCACATCCTTTACCCTAAACCTGTTGGATTTGCCCCTCCTCAGGTAGTCATGATATATATTGATTCATCTTGGTTTCCTCTGATAACCATGATGAGTGATGACTATGCTATCTGCAGCCAGAGCTAAAACTCAGCGAAGCTGACGAGCCCCTCTAGGAATTAAGCCTGTTCTCAATCACGCTGGAGGTGGGGGGGGATGGAACCCAGCCTGTGACTTAATACATAGAGAGATTATATCAGTTCATTATAATGGCGGATCTTGGTGACTATGACTGAAGTAGCCACATTATAATCACAGTAATAGCCATTAAGTGCATAATATTCTCTGCCATTGCTGCACTCAGACAATGCAGAAATCCAGATACAGGAAAGTGGCCGCATCACTCGACAGTGTTCACTCTGTCATGAAGACTTACTGCAGGGTATAAATGTGATGTGAGGACTAAGCTAAATCGTATGCCTCTACTAAAGGAGTGTGGCACAGGGGAATGCGATATTAATGCCGCCAGCCAAGTTAGCGTAAAGTGTTCTTTGGTAATCAAATTAACAGAATACAGGCTTGTGAAATTAAGGCATGAAAATAGACACCATACCGCATCTGGACAACACACAAAAGTAACTGCATAACAAGAGCACGGGCTGGACGTCTTCTTGCTCAAATATTACCGTGCTGTTACCAATGGACTAAATCAGTGAGTTTCTTGGCCTAGGTCAGTGATCCTGCACTTGAGAACCACTTGAGAGCTTAAGAAACGCTGAGGCCCAATCCCCCACCCTGAGAGAATCATTTAATTGGCCCAGGGTGGAGTCCTGGGCATGGGATTTTTAGAAACTCCCCGAGTCCCTTGGTGGACCACCAGGATGGTGAAGCTCTGGGCCCAGGGCAAAGAGGACCGACGGACAAGTCAGACTGGCTTGGGCAACATCCTCCACGAGGGGCCGCTCGGCTGTGTCCTTGGAAAAATAAAAGGGTGGGATTTCATATTGTTTAAGGTGCATCCCGTGTGCCAATTGTTATCCTATTTTCAGAAGGGCCTTTGTCAAATGGATACTATTCTCATCGTTTTCACAGGGTTTCTTTTCAATTTTTTTAAATGTACACTATCGGGGATTCCCTGGCGGTCCGGTGGTTGGGACTCTGAGCTTCCACTTCAGGGGACTAAGGTTCCATCCCTCGTCGGGAAACTGAGATCCTGCAAGCTGTGCGGCGCAGCCAAAAAGAAAATCATAATAATAAAATAAGAAATAAAATCGACAGGATCTTGGGATTTCAGGTTGAAAATGGCAGATTAAATACATCCATTTATCTCCACGCCATCCACAAAACCCCACTAAATGACAGTAAAGGAATGAAAAGAAAAAGGATAAATTCATATTGACAAACGTGGGAGAGCAGGGCTTCCCTGGTGGCGCAGTGGTTAAGAAGCTGCCTGCCAACGCAGGGAACACAGGTTCCGGCCCTGGTCCGGGAAGATACCACAGGCCCCGGAGCACCTAAGGCTGTGCGCCATAACTACTGAACCTGTGCTCTAGAGCCTGCGAGCCACAACTACTGGGCCTGCGTGCCACAAGTACTGAAGCCCGCGTGCCTACAGCCTGTGCTCTGCATGCAAAAAGAGAAGCCACTGCAATGAGAAGCCCGCACGCCGCAACAAAGTGTAGCTCCCGCTCACTGCAACAAGAGAAAGCCCACGCACAGCAACGAAGACCCAATGCCACCAAAAATAGATAGATAAAGAGAGAGAGAGATAAATAAAATTTATTTGAAGAAAAATAACCAAAAACAGGAGAGCAGCTAACAGCAGCGAGGTGGTGACCTGGAGATGTTAATGCTTCAGAACCCTGGAAAGGCTCAGGAATTCTGAGCTCCCTCTGATGGCTGAGGAAGAAATTGGTATCAGGGTGGGCAAATAGCTGAGTCTGCCACAGTTTAAAACAAGATGAAGAAAGAGCAGTATAAGCGTATTATGAGATAGAGAAGCAAACAGATGAAACTGCTAAGGATGTAAAATGGTGGTTGCTGGGAAGTGGGAATTGGGATGGGGCAAAGCAGTTCGGGGTTTTGCTCTCCTGAAAGCCTTGTGTCATTTGACCTTTAAAATTAGGTATATACATCACTTAGATTTTTTTTTAAGGCTGCTTTTGAAACGGGTATGGGGGGAAAGGCATGCAAATACTGTAGATGGGACTATAAACTTGTAAAAGCTTGCCGAATGGCAGCTGGGTAATACGGATCAAAAATTTTCATGTGTGGAACATTCAGTCCAGCATTTCCACTCCTGGAATTTATTCTAAGAAAGTAATTGGACAACCACTGCTTTGAGTATAAAATAGAAAACTTGGAAACTATCTACATGCCCTGCACCGGAACCTTCATTTGAACAAGTGAGGGCTCATCCACACAGTGCAATTCTATGCTCATGCTTTAAACGGCGGATTTCATACCTACCAGATGGTCAAAACTTGTGAAAGCCTGAGGGACTTCCCTGGTGGCACAGTGCTTGAGAATCCACCTGCCAATGCAAGGGACACAGGTTCGTGCCCTTGTCTGGGAAGATCCCACATGCCCCGGAGCAACTAAGCCTGTGTGCCACAACTAGTGAGCCTGGGCTCTAGAGCCCGCGAGCCACCACTACTGAAGCCTGCGCTCCGAGAGCCCCAGCTCCGCAACAAGGGAAGCCACCAGAATGAGAAGACCGCACACCGCAACGATAAACCCAACGCAGCCGGAAATAAATACATTTTTATTTAAATTGTAAAAGCCTGAAAACAGCAGGAGTTCCTCAGCATGTTAAACAACGTAATGTTGATATAGTGCTGGCGAGTGTACCCTGCTACAATCTCTTTGGACGAAAAAGCAAAAATTGGCACTACAGCAATGAAAAGCAAAATACACACTGTGATCCATTTTTCTCATACGAAGTCTAAAATGCTATGACTACGTAGGGAGAAAACCACCGTTATGTAGTAAAATGGAAGATAAATCGAAGGCCACCTGCCACGTACCACTCGGTGGGACGTGCAAGAACATCGCTCGTAGTGTTCAGAGGGCCTCAGGCTGCACTCGAGCCAAACGTCTACCAGCAGGAAACGGAAACACAGCAGTCCGTGATGAGCCGAGACACACACTGAACAGCCGCACCCACAGTAACATGAGAACATCTCCGGGGTTCGCAAACATTCCAGCTTGGGGAAGACATGAGAAAACGAAAGAACGCATTCACCTATCTACGTAACCTTCCACGCGAAGTAAATGACCTTCCACGAAGAATCAGGCTAGGGACGTTAAAAAGCACGAAAATCAGCAGTAAGGGCACAGAGTTAGAAAAACAACCTTCCCGAACACTACACAAGCCATCCCCTGAACGAATAAAGAAGTGCACCTCTCTGACCCTGGCTGAAGCCCACGGTGCTTCCAGTACTAACATGTCGTTTTAACATCTGTGACGCTGACACCTTCTCCTCAGGTTTTTACTTAACTCCCATTTTACCGGGTGGCTGTGGTGGCACGTGGAGAGTTTCCGGGGCCCAGTGAGCTCCTATGCTTCCCAGGCAGTAGCCCCATGTAGAAACACCTTCCGAAGAAAGCCAAAAGAACCCAGAATGCACCGTGAGTTTCTTCACCGAGAAGAGCAGGGCTAACAAGTTTGCTAAACAACAAGCATCGTCCGTGGGTCTATTCTTTAAACACACACATCAGCCTTGCTTATTTCCGCAAGGCCTCCAAAAATTAGGAAAGTGACTTGGCTTTACTTCTCAGCAGGTGAATCTTCCGAAAAACACAGAAGATTCACACATGCTGAGAAGAAGCGTGTGTGAACCTATTCCTAGTAATCTCGGGAGACAATGCCAAGGAGATTCACACACCTTGTACAGTGAGGGTGAACGTAAGCTCGGGTCAAGAGCTTGCAACACTTCTTTCCAGGTAAGTGACTGAAGTCACTTTCTTTCAAATCATAGCTTTAAAGGAAAACTATGGCTTTCACTTGAACATATATTGTTTGCATTTCATTCTGGTTATGCAAATGAACGCTGAGTCCCCGCCCCCGCGCCTCACGCCCAACGTGCGCCGAAGCCCGCTTCCACTGGCGTCTACCCGGGACCCTCACTACATGTCTTCTGGTCCTCGAGGCTCTGAGCGGGATTTCTTTGGGGTACAGGATTTGTTGACTGCTTAAGAAAACGTCGGAGCTCTGCATTTGACACGAGACACGGTTCACAACGGAATATCAAATGAAAGGCAAAAGACAACTACAAAACTGTATTTAACAGTACACTTTTTCTTCCAAAAAGAGACGTCTGTGTGTGCGTTGGGCATGTATATGCACAGAAGAGTGCTTACACCAAAATTATGCTTACACTAAAATTTGACAGGCCATTATGCCTTTTGTTAACTTTATTTTTGTCCATGTTTTCAGAAATTTCTGTGCGTGACGTATGGAGAAAAAATAAGGAAATCAATAAAAAGGATTTCATAATAAGCAAAGATAAAGGAAATAGAAGGAAAGAATAATAAGCATAGCAGAAATAAAGACAAAGAATCAAGGAAGCCAAAATGAGTTTTAAACCATTTTTATTGGACTATAGTTGATGTACCATATTGTGTTAGCTTCAGGGGTACAGCAAAGTGAGTCAGTTATCCGTATATATGTATCCACTCTTTTTTAGATTCTTTTCCCATACAGGCATGACAGTGTATGCAGTAGAGGGCCCTGTGCTGTACATTAGGTCTGTATTAGTTATCTGTTTTATATATAGTAGTGTGTATATGTCCATCGCAATCTGCCAATTCATCCCCTGCAAATGATTTATTTTTTTTCAAGATCTGATCAAGGAAAGGAAGAAGGCGCAAATAACACTAGGAATGAGATATGGGATATAAACAAAGATACAAAAGTGCGGCCCGCCAGGCTGGCTCCATATCCAGTATCATTTCTCTCCTTCCTCCCTACTGAGTGTCTGCATTATAAGGGGCAGCAACGTGACGTCATAGGTCAAAACTTCCTTGCAAGTATTGGAAGATACAGTCGAGACCATCTTCTAGAAAATAGAGCCAAACAGGAGGTAGAAAAATGGGAGCAAAAAGCCAAAAATTAGGGGTTCATTCCAGCATGTACTACATCTAACTAAAGAAAGTCCAGAAAGCGAAAACAAATTGGAAAGGAGAAAATTAAGAAAGAATTAGGGTGTAAAATAAATAGCTAGTGGGAAGCAGCCGCATAGCCCAGGGAGATCAGCTCGGTGCTTGGTGACCACCTACAGGGGTGGGATAGGGAGGGTGGGAGGGAGACGCAAGAGGGAGGCGATATGGGGATATATGTATACGTATAGCTGACTCACTTTGTTATAAAGGAGAAACTAACACACCATTTTAAAGCAGTTATACTCCTATAAAGATGTTTAAAAAAAACGGAAACTTTTCCAGCACACACACACACGCACACATGCACACATGCACGCACGCACACACACACACATGGAAGCATTTCCCCTGATATAGTTGCTTTAATTTTGTTAATTTAATCCATTTTTACATTATTTCCATGAGAATATTTTTCACAGCCTAGCCATCCAGGGTCCTATGAATATATTACTTCACTTCAACTTTTCTTTTGTCTCTGAGTTGATCATTGTCTTAGTCCTCATTGGCTTGATTTTCTATACACCTATTACCCATTTCTTTTCCAGAGTCTCTGCTAGAAATGTTACTCTACTCTCAATATATTCCAGCACCTCAGGTAATTGAGTCGTTTAATCTACTTCATGAAACATCCCTGCAGGAATCCTAGGCCCTCCTGCTCCAATATGGACCATCTGTTCTCTTGCGCCAGGATCTTCCTTCTTTTTCCTCTGTTGGGTCCCTTTTCCTTTATCTCATATTTTTTTCTCTTTTCTAGGTCACTCCTTTGTATGTCACCCGAGGCTAAGTTATGGTGTGGTAACATAGGGCCCCAACACCTCGCTGGCTTCCAACAAGAAACATTTCTCCTCCGGCGTGTTACATGTCCCTCATGGGTTGTCTGTAGCTCTGTGCCGTGCCTCATCTTTGCCCCAGGACCCAGGGGATGGAGCAGCTTTTGTCTGGAACATCACCAGTGTCAAGCCAGAGGAGAAGAGGATGCGGCTAACCGGAGATGACCCTCCTGCTGCTGCTCCGAAGTGACACGTGTCTCTTCTGCCCACATTCCAATGGCCAGAGCAGGCCACGTAGCCACTCTTAAGTTCGTTCCATATCTAAACTTGGGTTGGGTATAAAATTCTGGTTTGGAGCAAGTTTTCCTTCAGCATTTTGAATGCATTGCTGTATTGCCTTCTACCTTTTCGTGTCGCTGTTGGGAAACTAATGCAATTCGGATTCTGGAATCTTGGTATGTGGCCTGTCTTTTCTCTCTGGAAGCCTTTAGGATTCTCCTTTTGTCCCTGTGGTGTGGGAGGGCGGGTGAAAAAGCATCAGTCCATCAGACCCTCTTCTTCCCTAGAAGCAAAGGTATATATAATGTCTATGATTTAGGAATAAGTTTGATGCCATGTGACAGAAAACGCAAAATTACAGTGGTCTAAGCTGGATACTTATTCTGTTCCACGACCCTGAAGTCCAGAGGAAGGTCAGCAAGGCGCGCGCTCCAGGGAGCAGCCAGGGACTCAGGCTCCTGCCAGTCCTCGGCTCCCTACAGGGGTTCTTGTAGTTTATTTCCACTGAGATAACACTGGATTATAACAGTATAAGTTTCACATGTACAGCCTCATAGTTCAACTTCTGTGCACACTACAGCATGCTCACCACCAAAACTTTAGTTTCCATTCATCACCATACAGTTGATCCCCTTTCCCTCTTTCGCCCTCCTCCTACTTCCCCTCTGGTAACCACTACTCTGTTCTCTGTATCCACACGTTTGTTTTTGTTTGGATTGGCCTGTCCTTTTCTCTTGTTTTCTTTGTTTGTTTCTTATATTCCATATATGAGTAAAATCATACGGTATTGTCTTTCTCTGTCTGACTTATTTCACTGAGTACTCTCAAGGTTCATCCATGTTGTCGCAAATGGCAAGATTTAATCGTTTTTATTTATTTTTTTCTGCAGAGTTTATTGATTTTTATTTTTTGGCCATGCCGCTTGGCATGTGGGATCTTAGATCTCCGACCAGGGATCGAACCCATGCCCCTTGCAGTGAAAGCGAGGAGTCCTAACAACTGGACCGTCAGGGAATCCCTTCAGCACATCCTTTACCCTAAACCTGTTGGATTTGCCCCTCCTCAGGTAGTCATGATATATATTGATTCATCTTGGTTTCCTCTGATAACCATGATGAGTGATGACTATGCTATCTGCAGCCAGAGCTAAAACTCAGCGAAGCTGACGAGCCCCTCTAGGAATTAAGCCTGTTCTCAATCACGCTGGAGGTGGGGGGGGGATGGAACCCAGCCTGTGACTTAATACATAGAGAGATTATATCAGTTCATTATAATGGCGGATCTTGGTGACTATGACTGAAGTAGCCACATTATAATCACAGTAATAGCCATTAAGTGCATAATATTCTCTGCCATTGCTGCACTCAGACAATGCAGAAATCCAGATACAGGAAAGTGGCCGCATCACTCGACAGTGTTCACTCTGTCATGAAGACTTACTGCAGGGTATAAATGTGATGTGAGGACTAAGCTAAATCGTATGCCTCTACTAAAGGAGTGTGGCACAGGGGAATGCGATATTAATGCCGCCAGCCAAGTTAGCGTAAAGTGTTCTTTGGTAATCAAATTAACAGAATACAGGCTTGTGAAATTAAGGCATGAAAATAGACACCATACCGCATCTGGACAACACACAAAAGTAACTGCATAACAAGAGCACGGGCTGGACGTCTTCTTGCTCAAATATTACCGTGCTGTTACCAATGGACTAAATCAGTGAGTTTCTTGGCCTAGGTCAGTGATCCTGCACTTGAGAACCACTTGAGAGCTTAAGAAACGCTGAGGCCCAATCCCCCACCCTGAGAGAATCATTTAATTGGCCCAGGGTGGAGTCCTGGGCATGGGATTTTTAGAAACTCCCCGAGTCCCTTGGTGGACCACCAGGATGGTGAAGCTCTGGGCCCAGGGCAAAGAGGACCGACGGACAAGTCAGACTGGCTTGGGCAACATCCTCCACGAGGGGCCGCTCGGCTGTGTCCTTGGAAAAATAAAAGGGTGGGATTTCATATTGTTTAAGGTGCATCCCGTGTGCCAATTGTTATCCTATTTTCAGAAGGGCCTTTGTCAAATGGATACTATTCTCATCGTTTTCACAGGGTTTCTTTTCAATTTTTTTAAATGTACACTATCGGGGATTCCCTGGCGGTCCGGTGGTTGGGACTCTGAGCTTCCACTTCAGGGGACTAAGGTTCCATCCCTCGTCGGGAAACTGAGATCCTGCAAGCTGTGCGGCGCAGCCAAAAAGAAAATCATAATAATAAAATAAGAAATAAAATCGACAGGATCTTGGGATTTCAGGTTGAAAATGGCAGATTAAATACATCCATTTATCTCCACGCCATCCACAAAACCCCACTAAATGACAGTAAAGGAATGAAAAGAAAAAGGATAAATTCATATTGACAAACGTGGGAGAGCAGGGCTTCCCTGGTGGCGCAGTGGTTAAGAAGCTGCCTGCCAACGCAGGGAACACAGGTTCCGGCCCTGGTCCGGGAAGATACCACAGGCCCCGGAGCACCTAAGGCTGTGCGCCATAACTACTGAACCTGTGCTCTAGAGCCTGCGAGCCACAACTACTGGGCCTGCGTGCCACAAGTACTGAAGCCCGCGTGCCTACAGCCTGTGCTCTGCATGCAAAAAGAGAAGCCACTGCAATGAGAAGCCCGCACGCCGCAACAAAGTGTAGCTCCCGCTCACTGCAACAAGAGAAAGCCCACGCACAGCAACGAAGACCCAATGCCACCAAAAATAGATAGATAAAGAGAGAGAGAGATAAATAAAATTTATTTGAAGAAAAATAACCAAAAACAGGAGAGCAGCTAACAGCAGCGAGGTGGTGACCTGGAGATGTTAATGCTTCAGAACCCTGGAAAGGCTCAGGAATTCTGAGCTCCCTCTGATGGCTGAGGAAGAAATTGGTATCAGGGTGGGCAAATAGCTGAGTCTGCCACAGTTTAAAACAAGATGAAGAAAGAGCAGTATAAGCGTATTATGAGATAGAGAAGCAAACAGATGAAACTGCTAAGGATGTAAAATGGTGGTTGCTGGGAAGTGGGAATTGGGATGGGGCAAAGCAGTTCGGGGTTTTGCTCTCCTGAAAGCCTTGTGTCATTTGACCTTTAAAATTAGGTATATACATCACTTAGATTTTTTTTTAAGGCTGCTTTTGAAACGGGTATGGGGGGAAAGGCATGCAAATACTGTAGATGGGACTATAAACTTGTAAAAGCTTGCCGAATGGCAGCTGGGTAATACGGATCAAAAATTTTCATGTGTGGAACATTCAGTCCAGCATTTCCACTCCTGGAATTTATTCTAAGAAAGTAATTGGACAACCACTGCTTTGAGTATAAAATAGAAAACTTGGAAACTATCTACATGCCCTGCACCGGAACCTTCATTTGAACAAGTGATGGCTCATCCACACAGTGCAATTCTATGCTCATGCTTTAAACGGCGGATTTCATACCTACCAGATGGTCAAAACTTGTGAAAGCCTGAGGGACTTCCCTGGTGGCACAGTGCTTGAGAATCCACCTGCCAATGCAAGGGACACAGGTTCGTGCCCTTGTCTGGGAAGATCCCACATGCCCCGGAGCAACTAAGCCTGTGTGCCACAACTAGTGAGCCTGGGCTCTAGAGCCCGCGAGCCACCACTACTGAAGCCTGCGCTCCGAGAGCCCCAGCTCCGCAACAAGGGAAGCCACCAGAATGAGAAGACCGCACACCGCAACGATAAACCCAACGCAGCCGGAAATAAATACATTTTTATTTAAATTGTAAAAGCCTGAAAACAGCAGGAGTTCCTCAGCATGTTAAACAACGTAATGTTGATATAGTGCTGGCGAGTGTACCCTGCTACAATCTCTTTGGACGAAAAAGCAAAAATTGGCACTACAGCAATGAAAAGCGAAATACACACTGTGATCCATTTTTCTCATACGAAGTCTAAAATGCTATGACTACGTAGGGAGAAAACCACCGTTATGTAGTAAAATGGAAGATAAATCGAAGGCCACCTGCCACGTACCACTCGGTGGGACGTGCAAGAACATCGCTCGTAGTGTTCAGAGGGCCTCAGGCTGCACTCGAGCCAAACGTCTACCAGCAGGAAACGGAAACACAGCAGTCCGTGATGAGCCGAGACACACACTGAACAGCCGCACCCACAGTAACACGAGAACATCTCCGGGGTTCGCAAACATTCCAGCTTGGGGAAGACATGAGAAAACGAAAGAACGCATTCACCTATCTACGTAACCTTCCACGCGAAGTAAATGACCTTCCACGAAGAATCAGGCTAGGGACGTTAAAAAGCACGAAAATCAGCAGTAAGGGCACAGAGTTAGAAAAACAACCTTCCCGAACACTACATAAGCCATCCCCTGAACGAATAAAGAAGTGCACCTCTCTTACCCTGGCTGAAGCCCACGGTGCTTCCAGTACTAACATGTCGTTTTAACATCTGTGACGCTGACACCTTCTCCTCAGGTTTTTACTTAACTCCCATTTCACCGGGTGGCTGTGGTGGCACGTGGAGAGTTTCCGGGGCCCAGTGAGCTCCTATGCTCTTCCCAGGCAGTAGCCCCATGTAGAAACACCTTCCGAAGAAAGCCAAAAGAACCCAGAATGCACCGTGAGTTTCTTCACCGAGAAGAGCAGGGCTAACAAGTTTGCTAAACAACAAGCATCGTCCGTGGGTCTATTCTTTAAACACACACATCAGCCTTGCTTATTCTCGCAAGGCCTCCAAAAATTAGGAAAGTGACTTGGCTTTACTTCTCAGCAGGTGAATCTTCCGAAAAACACAGAAGATTCACACATGCTGAGAAGAAGCGTGTGTGAACCTATTCCTAGTAATCTCGGGAGACAATGCCAAGGAGATTCACACACCTTGTCCAGTGAGGGTGAACGTAAGCTCGGGTCAAGAGCTTGCAACACTTCTTTCCAGGTAAGTGACTGAAGTCACTTTCTTTCAAATCATAGCTTTAAAGGAAAACTATGGCTTTCACTTGAACATATATTGTTTGCATTTCATTCTGGTTATGCAAATGAACGCTGAGTCCCCGCCCCCGCGCCTCACGCCCAACGTGCGCCGAAGCCCGCATCCACTGGCGTCTACCCGGGACCCTCACTACATGTCTTCTGGTCCTCGAGGCTCTGAGCGGGATTTCTTTGGGGTACAGGATTTGTTGACTGCTTAAGAAAACGTCGGAGCTCTGCATTTGACACGAGACACGGTTCACAACGGAATATCAAATGAAAGGCAAAAGACAACTACAAAACTGTATTTAACAGTACACTTTTTCTTCCAAAAAGAGACGTTTGTGTGTGCGTTGGGCATGTATATGCACAGAAGAGTGCTTACACCAAAATTATGCTTACACTAAAATTTGACAGGCCATTATGCCTTTTGTTAACTTTATTTTTGTCCATGTTTTCAGAGATTTCTGTGCGTGACGTATGGAGAAAAAATAAGGAAATCAATAAAAAGGATTTCATAATAAGCAAAGATAAAGGAAATAGAAGGAAAGAATAATAAGCATAGCAGAAATAAAGACAAAGAATCAAGGAAGCCAAAATGAGTTTTAAACCATTTTTATTGGACTATAGTTGATGTACTATATTGTGTTAGTTTCAGGGTACAGCAAAGTGAGTCAGTTATCCGTATATATGTATCCACTCTTTTTTAGATTCTTTTCCCATACAGGCATGACAGTGTATGCAGTAGAGGGCCCTGTGCTGTACATTAGGTCTGTATTAGTTATCTGTTTTATATATAGTAGTGTGTATATGTCCATCGCAATCTGCCAATTCATCCCCTGCAAATGATTTATTTTTTTTCAAGATCTGATCAAGGAAAGGAAGAAGGCGCAAATAACACTAGGAATGAGATATGGGATATAAACAAAGATACAAAAGTGCGGCCCGCCAGGCTGGCTCCATATCCAGTATCATTTCTCTCCTTCCTCCCTACTGAGTGTCTGCATTATAAGGGGCAGCAACGTGACGTCATAGGTCAAAACTTCCTTGCAAGTATTGGAAGATACAGTCGAGACCATCTTCTAGAAAACAGAGCCAAACAGGAGGTAGAAAAATGGGAGCAAAAAGCCAAAAATTAGGGGTTCCTTCCAGCATGTACTACATCTAACTAAAGAAAGTCCAGAAAGCGAAAACAAATTGGAAAGGAGAAAATTAAGAAAGAATTAGGGTGTAAAATAAATAGCTAGTGGGAAGCAGCCGCATAGCCCAGGGAGATCAGCTCGGTGCTTGGTGACCACCTGCAGGGGTGGGATAGGGAGGGTGGGAGGGAGACGCAAGAGGGAGGCGATATGGGGATATATGTATACGTATAGCTGACTCACTTTGTTATAAAGGAGAAACTAACACACCATTTTAAAGCAGTTATACTCCTATAAAGATGTTTAAAAAAAACGGAAACTTTTCCAGCACACACACACACGCACACATGCACACATGCACGCACGCACACACACACACATGGAAGCATTTCCCCTGATATAGTTGCTTTAATTTTGTTAATTTAATCCATTTTTACATTATTTCCATGAGAATATTTTTCACAGCCTAGCCATCCAGGGTCCTATGAATATATTACTTCACTTCAACTTTTCTTTTGTCTCTGAGTTGATCATTGTCTTAGTCCTCATTGGCTTGATTTTCTATACACCTATTACCCATTTCTTTTCCAGAGTCTCTGCTAGAAATGTTACTCTACTCTCAATATATTCCAGCACCTCAGGTAATTGAGTCGTTTAATCTACTTCATGAAACATCCCTGCAGGAATCCTAGGCCCTCCTGCTCCAATATGGACCATCTGTTCTCTTGCGCCAGGATCTTCCTTCTTTTTCCTCTGTTGGGTCCCTTTTCCTTTATCTCATATTTTTTTCTCTTTTCTAGGTCACTCCTTTGTATGTCACCCGAGGCTAAGTTATGGTGTGGTAACATAGGGCCCCAACACCTCGCTGGCTTCCAACAAGAAACATTTCTCCTCCGGCGTGTTACATGTCCCTCATGGGTTGTCTGTAGCTCTGTGCCGTGCCTCATCTTTGCCCCAGGACCCAGGGGATGGAGCAGCTTTTGTCTGGAACATCACCAGTGTCAAGCCAGAGGAGAAGAGGATGCGGCTAACCGGAGATGACCCTCCTGCTGCTGCTCCGATGTGACACGTGTCTCTTCTGCCCACATTCCAATGGCCAGAGCAGGCCACGTAGCCACTCTTAAGTTCGTTCCATATCTAAACTTGGGTTGGGTATAAAATTCTGGTTTGGAGCAAGTTTTCCTTCAGCATTTTGAATGCATTGCTGTATTGCCTTCTACCTTTTCGTGTCGCTGTTGGGAAACTAATGCAATTCGGATTCTGGAATCTTGGTATGTGGCCTGTCTTTTCTCTCTGGAAGCCTTTAGGATTCTCCTTTTGTCCCTGTGGTGTGGGAGGGCGGGTGAAAAAGCATCAGTCCATCAGACCCTCTTCTTCCCTAGAAGCAAAGGTATATATAATGTCTATGATTTAGGAATAAGTTTGATGCCATGTGACAGAAAACGCAAAATTACAGTGGTCTAAGCTGGATACTTATTCTGTTCCACGACGATGAAGTCCAGAGGAAGGTGAGCAAGGCGCGCGCTCCAGGGAGCAGCCAGGGACTCAGGCTCCTGCCAGTCCTCGGCTCCCTACAGGGGTTCTTGTAGTTTATTTCCACTGAGATAACACTGGATTATAACAGTATAAGTTTCACATGTACAGCCTCATAGTTCAACTTCTGTGCACACTACAGCATGCTCACCACCAAAACTTTAGTTTCCATTCATCACCATACAGTTGATCCCCTTTCCCTCTTTCGCCCTCCTCCTACTTCCCCTCTGGTAACCACTACTCTGTTCTCTGTATCCACACGTTTGTTTTTGTTTGGATTGGCCTGTCCTTTTCTCTTGTTTTCTTTGTTTGTTTCTTATATTCCATATATGAGTAAAATCATACGGTATTGTCTTTCTCTGTCTGACTTATTTCACTGAGTACTCTCAAGGTTCATCCATGTTGTCGCAAATGGCAAGATTTCATCGTTTTTATTTATTTTTTTCTGCAGAGTTTATTGATTTTTATTTTTTGGCCATGCCGCTTGGCATGTGGGATCTTAGATCTCCGACCAGGGATCGAACCCATGCCCCTTGCAGTGAAAGCGAGGAGTCCTAACAACTGGACCGTCAGGGAATCCCTTCAGCACATCCTTTACCCTAAACCTGTTGGATTTGCCCCTCCTCAGGTAGTCATGATATATATTGATTCATCTTGGTTTCCTCTGATAACCATGATGAGTGATGACTATGCTATCTGCAGCCAGAGCTAAAACTCAGCGAAGCTGACGAGCCCCTCTAGGAATTAAGCCTGTTCTCAATCACGCTGGAGGTGGGGGGGGGATGGAACCCAGCCTGTGACTTAATACATAGAGAGATTATATCAGTTCATTATAATGGCGGATCTTGGTGACTATGACTGAAGTAGCCACATTATAATCACAGTAATAGCCATTAAGTGCATAATATTCTCTGCCATTGCTGCACTCAGACAATGCAGAAATCCAGATACAGGAAAGTGGCCGCATCACTCGACAGTGTTCACTCTGTCATGAAGACTTACTGCAGGGTATAAATGTGATGTGAGGACTAAGCTAAATCGTATGCCTCTACTAAAGGAGTGTGGCACAGGGGAATGCGATATTAATGCCGCCAGCCAAGTTAGCGTAAAGTGTTCTTTGGTAATCAAATTAACAGAATACAGGCTTGTGAAATTAAGGCATGAAAATAGACACCATACCGCATCTGGACAACACACAAAAGTAACTGCATAACAAGAGCACGGGCTGGACGTCTTCTTGCTCAAATATTACCGTGCTGTTACCAATGGACTAAATCAGTGAGTTTCTTGGCCTAGGTCAGTGATCCTGCACTTGAGAACCACTTGAGAGCTTAAGAAACGCTGAGGCCCAATCCCCCACCCTGAGAGAATCATTTAATTGGCCCAGGGTGGAGTCCTGGGCATGGGATTTTTAGAAACTCCCCGAGTCCCTTGGTGGACCACCAGGATGGTGAAGCTCTGGGCCCAGGGCAAAGAGGACCGACGGACAAGTCAGACTGGCTTGGGCAACATCCTCCACGAGGGGCCGCTCGGCTGTGTCCTTGGAAAAATAAAAGGGTGGGATTTCATATTGTTTAAGGTGCATCCCGTGTGCCAATTGTTATCCTATTTTCAGAAGGGCCTTTGTCAAATGGATACTATTCTCATCGTTTTCACAGGGTTTCTTTTCAATTTTTTTAAATGTACACTATCGGGGATTCCCTGGCGGTCCGGTGGTTGGGACTCTGAGCTTCCACTTCAGGGGACTAAGGTTCCATCCCTCGTCGGGAAACTGAGATCCTGCAAGCTGTGCGGCGCAGCCAAAAAGAAAATCATAATAATAAAATAAGAAATAAAATCGACAGGATCTTGGGATTTCAGGTTGAAAATGGCAGATTAAATACATCCATTTATCTCCACGCCATCCACAAAACCCCACTAAATGACAGTAAAGGAATGAAAAGAAAAAGGATAAATTCATATTGACAAACGTGGGAGAGCAGGGCTTCCCTGGTGGCGCAGTGGTTAAGAAGCTGCCTGCCAACGCAGGGAACACAGGTTCCGGCCCTGGTCCGGGAAGATACCACAGGCCCCGGAGCACCTAAGGCTGTGCGCCATAACTACTGAACCTGTGCTCTAGAGCCTGCGAGCCACAACTACTGGGCCTGCGTGCCACAAGTACTGAAGCCCGCGTGCCTACAGCCTGTGCTCTGCATGCAAAAAGAGAAGCCACTGCAATGAGAAGCCCGCACGCCGCAACAAAGTGTAGCTCCCGCTCACTGCAACAAGAGAAAGCCCACGCACAGCAACGAAGACCCAATGCCACCAAAAATAGATAGATAAAGAGAGAGAGAGATAAATAAAATTTATTTTAAGAAAAATAACCAAAAACAGGAGAGCAGCTAACAGCAGCGAGGTGGTGACCTGGAGATGTTAATGCTTCAGAACCCTGGAAAGGCTCAGGAATTCTGAGCTCCCTCTGATGGCTGAGGAAGAAATTGGTATCAGGGTGGGCAAATAGCTGAGTCTGCCACAGTTTAAAACAAGATGAAGAAAGAGCAGTATAAGCGTATTATGAGATAGAGAAGCAAACAGATGAAACTGCTAAGGATGTAAAATGGTGGTTGCTGGGAAGTGGGAATTGGGATGGGGCAAAGCAGTTCGGGGTTTTGCTCTCCTGAAAGCCTTGTGTCATTTGACCTTTAAAATTAGGTATATACATCACTTAGATTTTTTTTTAAGGCTGCTTTTGAAACGGGTATGGGGGGAAAGGCATGCAAATACTGTAGATGGGACTATAAACTTGTAAAAGCTTGCCGAATGGCAGCTGGGTAATACGGATCAAAAATTTTCATGTGTGGAACATTCAGTCCAGCATTTCCACTCCTGGAATTTATTCTAAGAAAGTAATTGGACAACCACTGCTTTGAGTATAAAATAGAAAACTTGGAAACTATCTACATGCCCTGCACCGGAACCTTCATTTGAACAAGTGATGGCTCATCCACACAGTGCAATTCTATGCTCATGCTTTAAACGGCGGATTTCATACCTACCAGATGGTCAAAACTTGTGAAAGCCTGAGGGACTTCCCTGGTGGCACAGTGCTTGAGAATCCACCTGCCAATGCAAGGGACACAGGTTCGTGCCCTTGTCTGGGAAGATCCCACATGCCCCGGAGCAACTAAGCCTGTGTGCCACAACTAGTGAGCCTGGGCTCTAGAGCCCGCGAGCCACCACTACTGAAGCCTGCGCTCCGAGAGCCCCAGCTCCGCAACAAGGGAAGCCACCAGAATGAGAAGACCGCACACCGCAACGATAAACCCAACGCAGCCGGAAATAAATACATTTTTATTTAAATTGTAAAAGCCTGAAAACAGCAGGAGTTCCTCAGCATGTTAAACAACGTAATGTTGATATAGTGCTGGCGAGTGTACCCTGCTACAATCTCTTTGGACGAAAAAGCAAAAATTGGCACTACAGCAATGAAAAGCGAAATACACACTGTGATCCATTTTTCTCATACGAAGTCTAAAATGCTATGACTACGTAGGGAGAAAACCACCGTTATGTAGTAAAATGGAAGATAAATCGAAGGCCACCTGCCACGTACCACTCGGTGGGACGTGCAAGAACATCGCTCGTAGTGTTCAGAGGGCCTCAGGCTGCACTCGAGCCAAACGTCTACCAGCAGGAAACGGAAACACAGCAGTCCGTGATGAGCCGAGACACACACTGAACAGCCGCACCCACAGTAACACGAGAACATCTCCGGGGTTCGCAAACATTCCAGCTTGGGGAAGACATGAGAAAACGAAAGAACGCATTCACCTATCTACGTAACCTTCCACGCGAAGTAAATGACCTTCCACGAAGAATCAGGCTAGGGACGTTAAAAAGCACGAAAATCAGCAGTAAGGGCACAGAGTTAGAAAAACAACCTTCCCGAACACTACATAAGCCATCCCCTGAACGAATAAAGAAGTGCACCTCTCTTACCCTGGCTGAAGCCCACGGTGCTTCCAGTACTAACATGTCGTTTTAACATCTGTGACGCTGACACCTTCTCCTCAGGTTTTTACTTAACTCCCATTTCACCGGGTGGCTGTGGTGGCACGTGGAGAGTTTCCGGGGCCCAGTGAGCTCCTATGCTCTTCCCAGGCAGTAGCCCCATGTAGAAACACCTTCCGAAGAAAGCCAAAAGAACCCAGAATGCACCGTGAGTTTCTTCACCGAGAAGAGCAGGGCTAACAAGTTTGCTAAACAACAAGCATCGTCCGTGGGTCTATTCTTTAAACACACACATCAGCCTTGCTTATTCTCGCAAGGCCTCCAAAAATTAGGAAAGTGACTTGGCTTTACTTCTCAGCAGGTGAATCTTCCGAAAAACACAGAAGATTCACACATGCTGAGAAGAAGCGTGTGTGAACCTATTCCTAGTAATCTCGGGAGACAATGCCAAGGAGATTCACACACCTTGTACAGTGAGGGTGAACGTAAGCTCGGGTCAAGAGCTTGCAACACTTCTTTCCAGGTAAGTGACTGAAGTCACTTTCTTTCAAATCATAGCTTTAAAGGAAAACTATGGCTTTCACTTGAACATATATTGTTTGCATTTCATTCTGGTTATGCAAATGAACGCTGAGTCCCCGCCCCCGCGCCTCACGCCCAACGTGCGCCGAAGCCCGCTTCCACTGGCGTCTACCCGGGACCCTCACTACATGTCTTCTGGTCCTCGAGGCTCTGAGCGGGATTTCTTTGGGGTACAGGATTTGTTGACTGCTTAAGAAAACGTCGGAGCTCTGCATTTGACACGAGACACGGTTCACAACGGAATATCAAATGAAAGGCAAAAGACAACTACAAAACTGTATTTAACAGTACACTTTTTCTTCCAAAAAGAGACGTTTGTGTGTGCGTTGGGCATGTATATGCACAGAAGAGTGCTTACACCAAAATTATGCTTACACTAAAATTTGACAGGCCATTATGCCTTTTGTTAACTTTATTTTTGTCCATGTTTTCAGAGATTTCTGTGCGTGACGTATGGAGAAAAAATAAGGAAATCAATAAAAAGGATTTCATAATAAGCAAAGATAAAGGAAATAGAAGGAAAGAATAATAAGCATAGCAGAAATAAAGACAAAGAATCAAGGAAGCCAAAATGAGTTTTAAACCATTTTTATTGGACTATAGTTGATGTACTATATTGTGTTAGTTTCAGGGTACAGCAAAGTGAGTCAGTTATCCGTATATATGTATCCACTCTTTTTTAGATTCTTTTCCCATACAGGCATGACAGTGTATGCAGTAGAGGGCCCTGTGCTGTACATTAGGTCTGTATTAGTTATCTGTTTTATATATAGTAGTGTGTATATGTCCATCGCAATCTGCCAATTCATCCCCTGCAAATGATTTATTTTTTTTCAAGATCTGATCAAGGAAAGGAAGAAGGCGCAAATAACACTAGGAATGAGATATGGGATATAAACAAAGATACAAAAGTGCGGCCCGCCAGGCTGGCTCCATATCCAGTATCATTTCTCTCCTTCCTCCCTACTGAGTGTCTGCATTATAAGGGGCAGCAACGTGACGTCATAGGTCAAAACTTCCTTGCAAGTATTGGAAGATACAGTCGAGACCATCTTCTAGAAAATAGAGCCAAACAGGAGGTAGAAAAATGGGAGCAAAAAGCCAAAAATTAGGGGTTCCTTCCAGCATGTACTACATCTAACTAAAGAAAGTCCAGAAAGCGAAAACAAATTGGAAAGGAGAAAATTAAGAAAGAATTAGGGTGTAAAATAAATAGCTAGTGGGAAGCAGCCGCATAGCCCAGGGAGATCAGCTCGGTGCTTGGTGACCACCTGCAGGGGTGGGATAGGGAGGGTGGGAGGGAGACGCAAGAGGGAGGCGATATGGGGATATATGTATACGTATAGCTGACTCACTTTGTTATAAAGGAGAAACTAACACACCATTTTAAAGCAGTTATACTCCTATAAAGATGTTTAAAAAAAACGGAAACTTTTCCAGCACACACACACACGCACACATGCACACATGCACGCACGCACACACACACACATGGAAGCATTTCCCCTGATATAGTTGCTTTAATTTTGTTAATTTAATCCATTTTTACATTATTTCCATGAGAATATTTTTCACAGCCTAGCCATCCAGGGTCCTATGAATATATTACTTCACTTCAACTTTTCTTTTGTCTCTGAGTTGATCATTGTCTTAGTCCTCATTGGCTTGATTTTCTATACACCTATTACCCATTTCTTTTCCAGAGTCTCTGCTAGAAATGTTACTCTACTCTCAATATATTCCAGCACCTCAGGTAATTGAGTCGTTTAATCTACTTCATGAAACATCCCTGCAGGAATCCTAGGCCCTCCTGCTCCAATATGGACCATCTGTTCTCTTGCGCCAGGATCTTCCTTCTTTTTCCTCTGTTGGGTCCCTTTTCCTTTATCTCATATTTTTTTCTCTTTTCTAGGTCACTCCTTTGTATGTCACCCGAGGCTAAGTTATGGTGTGGTAACATAGGGCCCCAACACCTCGCTGGCTTCCAACAAGAAACATTTCTCCTCCGGCGTGTTACATGTCCCTCATGGGTTGTCTGTAGCTCTGTGCCGTGCCTCATCTTTGCCCCAGGACCCAGGGGATGGAGCAGCTTTTGTCTGGAACATCACCAGTGTCAAGCCAGAGGAGAAGAGGATGCGGCTAACCGGAGATGACCCTCCTGCTGCTGCTCCGAAGTGACACGTGTCTCTTCTGCCCACATTCCAATGGCCAGAGCAGGCCACGTAGCCACTCTTAAGTTCGTTCCATATCTAAACTTGGGTTGGGTATAAAATTCTGGTTTGGAGCAAGTTTTCCTTCAGCATTTTGAATGCATTGCTGTATTGCCTTCTACCTTTTCGTGTCGCTGTTGGGAAACTAATGCAATTCGGATTCTGGAATCTTGGTATGTGGCCTGTCTTTTCTCTCTGGAAGCCTTTAGGATTCTCCTTTTGTCCCTGTGGTGTGGGAGGGCGGGTGAAAAAGCATCAGTCCATCAGACCCTCTTCTTCCCTAGAAGCAAAGGTATATATAATGTCTATGATTTAGGAATAAGTTTGATGCCATGTGACAGAAAACGCAAAATTACAGTGGTCTAAGCTGGATACTTATTCTGTTCCACGACCCTGAAGTCCAGAGGAAGGTCAGCAAGGCGCGCGCTCCAGGGAGCAGCCAGGGACTCAGGCTCCTGCCAGTCCTCGGCTCCCTACAGGGGTTCTTGTAGTTTATTTCCACTGAGATAACACTGGATTATAACAGTATAAGTTTCACATGTACAGCCTCATAGTTCAACTTCTGTGCACACTACAGCATGCTCACCACCAAAACTTTAGTTTCCATTCATCACCATACAGTTGATCCCCTTTCCCTCTTTCGCCCTCCTCCTACTTCCCCTCTGGTAACCACTACTCTGTTCTCTGTATCCACACGTTTGTTTTTGTTTGGATTGGCCTGTCCTTTTCTCTTGTTTTCTTTGTTTGTTTCTTATATTCCATATATGAGTAAAATCATACGGTATTGTCTTTCTCTGTCTGACTTATTTCACTGAGTACTCTCAAGGTTCATCCATGTTGTCGCAAATGGCAAGATTTAATCGTTTTTATTTATTTTTTTCTGCAGAGTTTATTGATTTTTATTTTTTGGCCATGCCGCTTGGCATGTGGGATCTTAGATCTCCGACCAGGGATCGAACCCATGCCCCTTGCAGTGAAAGCGAGGAGTCCTAACAACTGGACCGTCAGGGAATCCCTTCAGCACATCCTTTACCCTAAACCTGTTGGATTTGCCCCTCCTCAGGTAGTCATGATATATATTGATTCATCTTGGTTTCCTCTGATAACCATGATGAGTGATGACTATGCTATCTGCAGCCAGAGCTAAAACTCAGCGAAGCTGACGAGCCCCTCTAGGAATTAAGCCTGTTCTCAATCACGCTGGAGGTGGGGGGGGGATGGAACCCAGCCTGTGACTTAATACATAGAGAGATTATATCAGTTCATTATAATGGCGGATCTTGGTGACTATGACTGAAGTAGCCACATTATAATCACAGTAATAGCCATTAAGTGCATAATATTCTCTGCCATTGCTGCACTCAGACAATGCAGAAATCCAGATACAGGAAAGTGGCCGCATCACTCGACAGTGTTCACTCTGTCATGAAGACTTACTGCAGGGTATAAATGTGATGTGAGGACTAAGCTAAATCGTATGCCTCTACTAAAGGAGTGTGGCACAGGGGAATGCGATATTAATGCCGCCAGCCAAGTTAGCGTAAAGTGTTCTTTGGTAATCAAATTAACAGAATACAGGCTTGTGAAATTAAGGCATGAAAATAGACACCATACCGCATCTGGACAACACACAAAAGTAACTGCATAACAAGAGCACGGGCTGGACGTCTTCTTGCTCAAATATTACCGTGCTGTTACCAATGGACTAAATCAGTGAGTTTCTTGGCCTAGGTCAGTGATCCTGCACTTGAGAACCACTTGAGAGCTTAAGAAACGCTGAGGCCCAATCCCCCACCCTGAGAGAATCATTTAATTGGCCCAGGGTGGAGTCCTGGGCATGGGATTTTTAGAAACTCCCCGAGTCCCTTGGTGGACCACCAGGATGGTGAAGCTCTGGGCCCAGGGCAAAGAGGACCGACGGACAAGTCAGACTGGCTTGGGCAACATCCTCCACGAGGGGCCGCTCGGCTGTGTCCTTGGAAAAATAAAAGGGTGGGATTTCATATTGTTTAAGGTGCATCCCGTGTGCCAATTGTTATCCTATTTTCAGAAGGGCCTTTGTCAAATGGATACTATTCTCATCGTTTTCACAGGGTTTCTTTTCAATTTTTTTAAATGTACACTATCGGGGATTCCCTGGCGGTCCGGTGGTTGGGACTCTGAGCTTCCACTTCAGGGGACTAAGGTTCCATCCCTCGTCGGGAAACTGAGATCCTGCAAGCTGTGCGGCGCAGCCAAAAAGAAAATCATAATAATAAAATAAGAAATAAAATCGACAGGATCTTGGGATTTCAGGTTGAAAATGGCAGATTAAATACATCCATTTATCTCCACGCCATCCACAAAACCCCACTAAATGACAGTAAAGGAATGAAAAGAAAAAGGATAAATTCATATTGACAAACGTGGGAGAGCAGGGCTTCCCTGGTGGCGCAGTGGTTAAGAAGCTGCCTGCCAACGCAGGGAACACAGGTTCCGGCCCTGGTCCGGGAAGATACCACAGGCCCCGGAGCACCTAAGGCTGTGCGCCATAACTACTGAACCTGTGCTCTAGAGCCTGCGAGCCACAACTACTGGGCCTGCGTGCCACAAGTACTGAAGCCCGCGTGCCTACAGCCTGTGCTCTGCATGCAAAAAGAGAAGCCACTGCAATGAGAAGCCCGCACGCCGCAACAAAGTGTAGCTCCCGCTCACTGCAACAAGAGAAAGCCCACGCACAGCAACGAAGACCCAATGCCACCAAAAATAGATAGATAAAGAGAGAGAGAGATAAATAAAATTTATTTGAAGAAAAATAACCAAAAACAGGAGAGCAGCTAACAGCAGCGAGGTGGTGACCTGGAGATGTTAATGCTTCAGAACGCTGGAAAGGCTCAGGAATTCTGAGCTCCCTCTGATGGCTGAGGAAGAAATTGGTATCAGGGTGGGCAAATAGCTGAGTCTGCCACAGTTTAAAACAAGATGAAGAAAGAGCAGTATAAGCGTATTATGAGATAGAGAAGCAAACAGATGAAACTGCTAAGGATGTAAAATGGTGGTTGCTGGGAAGTGGGAATTGGGATGGGGCAAAGCAGTTCGGGGTTTTGCTCTCCTGAAAGCCTTGTGTCATTTGACCTTTAAAATTAGGTATATACATCACTTAGATTTTTTTTTAAGGCTGCTTTTGAAACGGGTATGGGGGGAAAGGCATGCAAATACTGTAGATGGGACTATAAACTTGTAAAAGCTTGCCGAATGGCAGCTGGGTAATACGGATCAAAAATTTTCATGTGTGGAACATTCAGTCCAGCATTTCCACTCCTGGAATTTATTCTAAGAAAGTAATTGGACAACCACTGCTTTGAGTATAAAATAGAAAACTTGGAAACTATCTACATGCCCTGCACCGGAACCTTCATTTGAACAAGTGATGGCTCATCCACACAGTGCAATTCTATGCTCATGCTTTAAACGGCGGATTTCATACCTACCAGATGGTCAAAACTTGTGAAAGCCTGAGGGACTTCCCTGGTGGCACAGTGCTTGAGAATCCACCTGCCAATGCAAGGGACACAGGTTCGTGCCCTTGTCTGGGAAGATCCCACATGCCCCGGAGCAACTAAGCCTGTGTGCCACAACTAGTGAGCCTGGGCTCTAGAGCCCGCGAGCCACCACTACTGAAGCCTGCGCTCCGAGAGCCCCAGCTCCGCAACAAGGGAAGCCACCAGAATGAGAAGACCGCACACCGCAACGATAAACCCAACGCAGCCGGAAATAAATACATTTTTATTTAAATTGTAAAAGCCTGAAAACAGCAGGAGTTCCTCAGCATGTTAAACAACGTAA